>NW_008349073.1:3524091-3554422 GCF_000622305.1 Nannospalax galili | reverse complement strand
AAATAAATACAGCTATACTACCCAGACTGGCATAACAGCTTGTTGACCAGCTTAATGATATGGGATCAAGACTGGGTCCCTTTCTTCCAAGGACAAGTGCAGATAAAAGATCCAAGACACCAGAGTCTTGGTTTCTATCTTTCTAATAACTTACTCTGTGATCTTCATCAAAAGTGCTCTTTGTATCTCAGTTTCCCCTTCCTAACCTGCTGTGGTTGTCTGAGCCCACTTACTGGGACCAGTAAATAATTTAGCCACCTGTTAGTTCCATGTGCAAAGTGTTAACCTCAGAAGATAATTCTGCTAATGGGAAACTCTGATACATAATATCACATAAAACTCTCCTGGGAAAGGTAACAATTTGAGTAGTTATTAATCATTAATATTAGCATGTAAATGTGTCATTGGTTATGATAATAATGATAGACATTTTTAAGAGCTTGCTTAAATGGGTTTATGGGGTTTTCTACTTTTAATTTTTGTTTATTTATTTATTGTGTGTATAGATGGAGAGCACATGGCACAACACATATGGCAATCAGAAGACAACTTGTGAAAGTCAGTTCTCTCTTTCTATTACATGGGTTCCCTCAATTAAATTGAAGTTGTCAGGCTTAGCAGAAAGCACTTTTACCTGCTGAGCTAGCTCATCAGCCCTAGCTTTCTCTTTTAATTGCCACAAAACCATGTAAGGCATCAACATTGTTTTGCCCAGTGTATATGAGGTAGTTGGGGCTTAGAGAATTAATTTGCCTAATATGATCACAGTGATATCAGGGTCAAGTATCAGGAGCATGGTCAAACCAGGTAACATGCCCCACAGCCTGCTAAATTAGTCAGGATTCTCCATAGAAATGGAAGCAATAGATTCTTGCTCAGAGAAAGTTAATCTTTTGTTTTATTCAGACTGTAAGCTAATTTGATAAAGCCCATTCACATGATAGAGGATGCTGTCCTGTATTTGGAGCCCAACAATTTAAGTATCAATCTCATTCAAAATGATGTTCTTACAAAAACATACAGAATAATGTTTGGCAACAAGGCCCTGCCAAATTGACACATAAAATATAGCCATCTATTTGTATCCAGAATGAGGTCCTCATTAGCATGTCTGAAATTATTAGTTCACCATAAAACACTTTCTTCCATATTCCTCATTTCTGTTAGTAACAGAATTATCCAGATAGTTACTCAACACTAAAATTTGAGACTTGCCCAGACTCTCCTTTCTCCCTCCCTCTGTGTACCCAAGTACCTGCAATGACCTATTGATTCTATTTCCTATTTGTCACCTTACCTCTATCCTCAACACCACAGCTTTATTTAAAGCCTTGTCATTTGTTGCCTGGGCTACTGCAATAACCTACTAACTCATCCTACTGCCTACAGATGGATGGAGTCTCTCCATCCATCTCTCACCCTACTGTCAGAAGGACCTCCCTAAAACACAAATCTGGACACGCTGTCACTCTGTTTTAAACCTTTCAGTAGTCCTAGCTCTTTAGTCTGGTGAGAGGCTCCTCTACAGCCCTTTCCCCATTTGTTTCACAGGCTCATCTTATGTCATTGGCCCATAAATCCTGTTCTCCTTGCTTCTCACCATACAAAAAATTCAGCATGCCCTTGAAATTGCCATATTCTTTCTTGGTTCTAAATTTTTGTAGGTGTTCTTTCCCTTTGCCTCAAATGTCAGCTTCATTTTCCTCAAATCAGCTCAAACATCATTATTTTGTGAAAATGTTAACTGCTATCTTAGGGAAAAATAAAATATTTCATGTTTGTCTTTCCATGGCCCCAAAATAGAATTGTCTAACCACTGAAAAGAATTTTCCTCCAGACTATGAATTCCTAGAAGACAACACTGTGTTCTGTTTCTTTTGATAGCTTGAACCCATAACTACATAGTGTCTCAACAAATAAGTACTTTCTACACATATCAGAGGCCTTAGCAGAGATGAAACCTTTAGAGGGTGCATTTGTTGTTTTTCTCGCTCCCTTAGTAAAAAGATGCATTTCTTATCTCAAAATGCAATACAGGTCTTAAAAATACTAGCATTACTGGGAAATAGCAAATAATTGTATTGCTCCATAGAAAATGGTATAATAACATATTTTTTCAGGGGTTAAAACATAAATTTTTTTAACTTCCAAAGAAAGTCAGTAACCAAAGAAGAAAGTATTGGTAGAACACTGATAAAGCATAAAGCCAGACTGTGCTGTCCTTCAAGATACCTACAGCACCAAAATCTTGAAACACAGAGCAGGTCAGGTGTTGAAATCCTTTAAGGAAATACCCTGGCAAAGTCTTCCTGCTGCCTCAACAGGTGAACATTTCAGTACTTGAACTGTCACAGTGGTGCAGGAGATTATGGGAATTCCCTAGACCACATTGGCTACATGAAACCATGAGTCACCTTCATCATAGAGATTAGTTTTACCATTCTATGTAAATACAAAACCATTGATAATCTAGAGACATAAATTGTAATGAGTCTCTCATTCTAGAATCGAGTAAAATAAAATTAGAGCATACCTAGCTACAGAGAGGAAGACAAAGTCCTTGTTGAGGGAACAGAGAGTTCAGACCTCATGCACATCGGCCAAGCCTGAGCATACGGAGTAACATTTCTGTTCCATCACTAACTTACCCTCCCCTCAGTGGCCTCTGTTCAGAAGTTGCTGCTACAAAAGACTCCTAAAAGGAAGAGTATGATTCCCAATACAACGCTCTTTATACCACTGAATATTTGAGGATGAAAACAGAAAAACAAATCTCTAACACCATAAACAGGGAAAAGGTACAAGATGAGACAGTGCATCCTGAGGAATGTTGATAGCAGCAAACATAAAGTCTCTTGATGGATCAGGACCCTCTTGGATTATAAAATTGAAAGGAGGAAGAAAACAGAAGCATGTATGTCACACAAGGAAACCAATTTTTACTCTATAATTGAGGGAGCTGTGTCCAAATTCCAAAGCAATCTGTAGTATTCATCAATGAACATCTTTAGCTCTATAAAGCACGTGTTATTTAAATGCATTTGTGCTTCTCTCCATTTCCATCTGCATGCATCCTCTCCACAAAGTCCTCCCAGAATGCCCCTCTTGGAACCAACCACCTCATCCTCCGTACTTTCACAGCCCACACTGCAGTCAGTAATTAATTCCTCATCTTGGCTTTCAGCTCTTTAATAGTCATATCGCATCCATCTTTGTGTCCCTCTCCAGTGCCTATCACAGTGTCTTGCCTACAGCTGGTGTGTAATACATCTTATTGAATATGACCAAGGGACATGGTACTGTAACATAAATAAAAGAAGCCAGGTACTGCTCTTGGTCACATTCATTCATTAATCAAGTCCTACTTCCAGCTTGTTATTTACAAGTGGGGAAGAAAAAAGCTGAACTCACAAGTTCACACTGCTGAGATCAAGACCTAAAGTATATGTTGGACCACATGGAGGGCCAAGGCCAAAGCCCAGGGAAAAACTAAAGTTTCCCCAAGGAAAAACACATAGGAATAAAATACCTCCAGCAAAAAAAAAGCCATATACTGGAGCTACCATATTCCAAAAATAATTCTGCCATTGGGTAATGATTTAACTGCAAGA
Source organism: Nannospalax galili (assembly GCF_000622305.1). Taxonomy (NCBI): domain Eukaryota; kingdom Metazoa; phylum Chordata; class Mammalia; order Rodentia; family Spalacidae; genus Nannospalax; species Nannospalax galili. The sequence goes on along the minus strand of NW_008349073.1, from coordinate 3,550,811 downwards.
GAATGTTAACACAAGACAGACAACTAGGGTAGGAGAAAGAGCACAAAAATGTGGCATTTAAGTTATGTTCTGTATCCTTAGTTGCAGCCCAAACTGTAGAGGAGAAACTCAATCCAGTTGAACTCCAAAGTTTCATTACATAGGACTAAACATTGTAATAACAGGAATCATATTTCCCATATCATCAGTACTAACTATAGGACCAAGAGTATGAGACCAAGGTATCTTCCAGATAGGGGTGTGGTAAGCCTAGGCACGTGTAAAATCCATAAGAAAAAAAATTAAAGAATTTCCTGGGGAAAAAAACTGAACCTTAAGAATATTACAGTGAAATAAGATAGTAACAAAGAGGTAAATACTGTAGGATGCCATTTAAATTAGATTTAAGAAGTGTTAAAAATCATAGCATTGAACTGTAGAATGGGTCTGGAGAAATGACTCAGTAGCTAAGAGCACTTCCTGCTGTTAGGACCGGAGTTTCGTTTCCAGCATCCACACAGCAACTCACAACCATCTATTAACTCCAATTCCAAAGGATCCAATGACTAGAGGCATAACAAAATACAGAGTTGTGAATCAACAGACATAATGTTTTAGACAAGTGAGATAAATAAACTCTAGAGATCTGCTGGGCAGCACTGTACCTATAGTCAACAGTATTGTTGAGGGCGGATCTTAGGGTTATAATTCTTACCACAATAAATGAAATAAATAACACAGCATTAAGAATTTTCAATGTTAAAATAAAGAAGTTGTACAATGGAGTTGTTCCTGTTCAAAACCCATTACATTTACACATTTTAAGTCAGTTTTCAATGGTTGGAGTTCTCTAGAGCACTTTTCCCTTTCTAGACTCACAGAATGCATAAGGTTTCTATGCTTCCTGACAGTCAGATAGAATTCCGTATCTATGGGAAAAACAAAAACACTGGTTTAGAAACCATTAAAACTAAGATATCATCTGCAAAAATAAAGATTCAGCCACGTTTATAACAGCCAAACAAAATGTCCACCTAATTTTCTGGTTGCTGTCCAAATAGCTAGCAGACAGAACTGACCTGTGTGTGGGGAATCCCATTACAGACACTCGTTGGTCACCATGTGGTTGGTGTTATTTTCAGTGACTGAACTAAATAAAACAGTGGTGGAGTTAACAAGAGTCTAAATTCTGCTACAGATAACTACTGGGTAGGAAAATAGCTCCATCAATGACCATGAAGCCCCTGGGTCAACTCCTCTGGCTCCCAATACACTAGGGCTAATGGAGGTAGGACAGACTGCAGAGCTTTCCAGAGTAGAGGCAAATACCTGAACAAAAGCTTTTTCTTATCCTTGAAACTGATTTTCTTATTGTCATTTAGATAGAATCAAAGACTATTTTTAACAAATATTATGATTCATAGTTACTTTTAGATTCTATTTTTTCAGGGAAAATTTGGTCTCTGGAACTTAATTTAACATAATTTTGGTAGAGTTTTTGTTATGCCCCAGGCACTGATGAGTAAGACCAGGTTGCTTATACCCCTGAGAAGGTCACAGTATAAGTAGAAGGCAGAGATGGCAACAGACTGACACTGCAGCGTGTACAGCAGACATCTGTGTGGTTCTCTTGCCAGGAAGCCTTTTCTCCTTGCTCCAGAAGAGCACCTCAACTTAGCTTTTAAGAGTGACCTCACTCTATGGTTTGGACTATGTGTTTCTCCTCCCCAGCACTGCAGACAGGCATATGGCCCAAGAATATCCAAGTGAGTAGGACCTTCTTCAGGCCACAGTGATTGTTGAGTGGCAAAATGTCACATGGCACACAGTATAGGGGCCATGCTTGAGACTTCTGCATATGCTTTCCAATAAGGCAGAAGATACATCTATCTGGAAGCCCAGAAAATGATGTTATTTGAAATAAGGGTATCTGTAGATATAATTGAAGAAAGGAACTCAAGATGAGATCATTCTGGATGGCAGGAAGCCCTCAGTCCAGTAATGAGTGTCCTTATGAGAGACAGAAAGGGACACAGGTGATGTGACAGTGGAGACAGAGCCTGGGGTCAGGTAGTTACAAGCCAAGGACTGTTGGAAACTATCAAAAGCTAGGGCGGAATCAAGGAACAGATTCTTCCCAGCATGACCACAAGGAGACAGTCCTTGCCAATACCTTGGCTCCACAATGTGATATCTTTGTTTGAAGCCACCCACAGTGTGGTCATGTGTTAAGGGAATACAGTAGATAAGTATCAGCATAGAAGCCTATAGTTTCTGGTGGTCATCTTCCTAGCACGTGGTAACAAAACAAAAGAGAACCAATGCATTAGAAAGCAGACCTAAGTTACAGCCCAACACAGTCCTGTCAATTTCACCTTAAAATGTGAAGCTTACTAAGCCCATATGAAGTCAGACTGGTCTCTAGGTTTCTTTCAGTTTCTGAACCCTAAGTTTCCTCACTGCTGAAATATGGGTGTTGACTGAGTAAAATAAATGCTTTCTCTCCTAATGTATGCACAGTGCTGTAATCAGAGACAAACTCAACAAGAACTACTTCAGGGGATCACAGAAGTTACACAGAGGAGTATTGCTTATGCTTAGGACTTAAGAATGTAAAGCACTCCAGAAAAACACCATGGATGCAGTATTCCCATCCCACACAGGAAATGTTAGGAAATGTTCAAGCCAAAGTGAGGGGAGAAGGAAGGAAACGTAAGAAAGGAAGCTGTGTTCAGAGCTCTGTCTCTTTGTACTGCTGCAGCCTCATGAGGCAAGGATGTGAGACATGTCTATAAAATCCAAAGCGAACAACCCCCAAAACTAAGTAGCAGGAAGTAGTGAAAAATATGCACATGGAGTCGAGGAGCCCTGGGTTTGAATCCAAGCCTGTTACTTACCTACTAACTAGGCTATGTTAAGCTGTGCTTAAGCATGGAACTTCACATAAGCAGAGGGAATATCTTCATGGTAACATAGTAAAATATTAGATGTAATATGTCAAATAAGCACTAATATGCATCAGCTTCCTCTCCTTTCACTGAATTGTCTAAAGAGAATCTTTTATTTTGGCCCAAGAGAGAAAAAGAGATTCCTAAGAAGGCCTCCATCTTCCACTCAGGCTTTGAGGGGGGTTAGGTAAGCAGATAGTTCATATTTTCAAATATATAGTACTGTTATAATTTCTAAGTCAAAAGTGGTTAGGTCAAATTATTTATTTATTTATTTATTCATTTATTTAATGTATATGAGTATTGTACTTGCATGTGTGTAAGTGCACCCATGTCATGCAGTGTCCATGGAAGACAGAAGAGGGCGTCAGATTTCCTGGAACTAGAGTTACAGACAGTTGTTAGCCACCATGTGGGTGCTAGGGTTAGAACCCGAGTCTTCTGTAAGAACAGTTAGTGCTCTTAATTTCTGAACCATCTCTCTAGCCCTCAAAATTTAATTTTACCTACTCCAAATGAAAGGAACATTAAACCTAATTTCTAGAGACAAAAGTGTTAAATAATCAATTCCTATGACCTTTACCCATGTGGAACCAGGAATGATGCCAGAATTACCACTGTATTGTGAAAGCACAAAAATGCCCAGAAAACTGCCTAATGATTAATGAGCTTTAAAATGAATCCTAACACAGAGAGCAAGAAGAGTGATAAGAAATTTGAATTAAGGGGAGAGTGTTTATTAAGAACACCCCAAATTCCAGGTCCTCCAGCCACCTAGGAAAACTAGAAATAAAGCTCTCTAAATAGATTTTCTGATTTTAAAAAGTAACAACAACCTGGGGGTCATTTACCTTTTTAGTTGTTTCTCACTGAAGTACCAATTAGAGTGAATTTTTGCCAAGAAATAATTCATCTGATGCCCCTCCCCTGAGCCCTCCTCCAGGGGAGCCACTTGATAATTCTGACACAGTCATCCCAATCTAAGGGCTGTACATACACCCTCATCTTGGCCAAGATGTCCTACCATCCTACCAGAGTTTTGCTTCAAGGGAAGGGATGCTCACATCTTCAAGGGACCTGTCTCCAGGCCTGGGACTTTGTCCCTGCTTCTGCCAATTATACTCTACACTTATTTCCCTTATATCCACTCTGACACAAGCCAACCCCAGTCCTTTCCCAGAGATCTGCAATTAATCTCTAATTCAACTTTTGCTCCCATTTGTCCTTGTAATACAGCTTTTGTACATTATCCTTTTAAAACTTATTTATTTTTATTTTATGTGTATGAGTAAGTTTTGCTTCCATACGTGCAGTGAGCATGCAATGCCTGGGGAGGCCAGAAGAGGGCACCTGAAAGTGGAGTTAAAAGTGGTTGTTGGCCACCATGTGGGAGCTGGGAACCAAACCCGGTTCCTCTGCAAAAGCAGTCAGTGCTGCAAAGCACTGAACCATCTCTCCAGCCTCCTGTACATTATCTTAAAGCCTAAATAATGCCATGGCATTCTCTAAACCCTCTCAAAGGCTTCCTGTTACGTTAGAATAACACCCACACATCCCTGCACGGCCTACCCAGCTGTAGCCAATTATGCCTTTTCCTGCTCATCTCGTGTGCAACAACTTCTGCAGCATTCTAGCCACCACAGTTTCCTGGCTATTTCTCCAAAAGCATCATAAACGGGCATTTGTTTCTTAGTAAAACAATCTGTAATCATGATCTTGTTTCCTTTATTTGTTTTTAAATTAGGCTAGTGAGGCTGGAGACCAGATCTATGAATTCCCAGCATCTAGCATAAGCATGGAACTTCACATAAGCATCAAGCATATACGGAAGGAATGATGAATAAGCAAGCCCCCAGAACCTGGAGCATGACTCTACATTAGAAGCATCGGAAGCTCTAGACCCTTATGGAATCTTGCAGTCAGGAATAACATTCACACATTTATACACCTGGAAACTCAAAATCAGTTGAAAAAGGACTAATACATTCAGAAAATTAATATACTTCCTGAATTTTGCATACAACACTATTTGTCAAATGTAGCAGAGCTCGGGTCCTTAACTTAGCTTTTTTTCCATGAGAAATATAAAGTCTCCATCTGCTGCTTGTTCTCAGAATCAAGTATGACAATCTGGGCATGGACTTGCTGTCATCTACTTAAGCTAATGTTTCTGTTTCCCAACTTAAACCTGGCCCTGAATTTTGGTTTTCTGGCTCTCCTCTGTCTACGTACCTTCCTGTTTCAGACACGGCCATGGTTGCCCTAACATATATCTCTCAAATGCCACCAGGAAACACGTGATGCTGAACTCAGGGTCAGAGTCCCACTTCTGCTGCAGAATCCTTTCATCTGTACTCCCAGCCTGATCAATCTATCCTTCCCTGAGCCAGCTGCTTCCTGTCTCTAGGTTACACTCATCTGCCATGTGTCAATTTCTTCACTCATTCAAGAAGCATTATAAGAGCATCTTTAAGATCTTACAGCAACGTAAGATTAAGTAAAGTACACTCACTGCCTTTGAAGAAAGAAAGATAATTAAAATGCGAAGTAGTAAGGTAGCTGCATGGTACCATGAAAGCATTCACAGTGACCAGCTTCTTATGCTCTATCAGGTCTAGACAGAACTCACTCCTTCCTACAGGGCCCTGAACTATGTTTTCCCCCAAATGTTAGCAAAGACTAGCCACTGGAATATGTCTCCTTCATTTGTTTCTCCTTGGAAAACAGCTGATCACAGCAGGGACTGTCCTGTCAGAACCCACTGATGATGCTGCAACTTCCCTTTAATCATCCTATTAAACATTTGCTCAGCCCTTCCTACCTTAAAGAAGAAAAGCCTATTTCTCCGACTTTGTGACAGCTGCTGATGTCTAAGATTGGCTCATTCTCTCTACTGCAGTATTTCTTCTAAATAAAGTTTCTCCTTATCTAAGTCTAGATAGGTCAGTTTGTAAAGCATTTACCTTGTAAAGACAAGGACCTGAGTTCAAGCCCCAGACCATTTGTTTGTTTGTTTGCTTGCTTGTTTGTTTTTATAAAAAATAATAACCAGGGTGGTAGCATGTGCCTATAATGGAGACAGTGACCCCAGGGCTCACTCATTCTATTAAGCTACAGGTCAGAGAGAGAGACCCTGCCTCAAAAAAAAAAAAAAAAAAGGAATGAGGAATGATACCCAAGATTGTCCTTTGAGCTTCACATGCATAAACTCAGACATGTACATTTGCCCTCACATACACATGAGTCTACACACATATGAACACACACATGTGCCTGCACACATACACACACACACACACACATACACACCCCTAGAAGAGAAACTTGGTATAGCTGGGAGAAGGAGAGGCTAGAGAAACTCTAGGAAAGAGGCCTCTAGGAAGGAACCAAGAATGGATCAACAAGGAGGTATTAACCAGACCAACCTGGGGCTAAGAGGGAAAGAGTGTGAATCTCATGCCATGCTGCAGTAGGTTAAGGACATCACCGGAATCATGATCTCTGACCTACACTCTTCTGTCTGAGTGGAATTCTGTGCCCCTCTGGCAGGTGGCATTACTCCTAAACCTCTGTACCCAGTGAGCTGCCTGTCTCCTCAGCTGCTCCAGGCCTAATCTTCTTTATAAGCCCACACAAATGCAAGCATACACATATGGCTTCTTTGAAATCCTCCTCACCAGTAAGCCACAAACATCCTAACCAAACTTCTGCATCTCCAAACACCCAAGGGATCCAGCTGTATGTGTGACAGACACAAGCCCACTCTTAGTTTTTTTGGTGTGGACTCTCAGTCTAAGGCATCTCACTCTGTAGCTCAGAATAAATTTCCATATTCTAGATGGATACAGGACTAAAAGGACACAAAACCCACATTTTAAATTTCTTTTTCTTATCGATTTTTTGTGAATTTCATGTAATATATTTTTACAGTATTTAGAACCTTTCTCCTATTTGTATTCCCATAAATAAGTTTGACTAGAAACCCCACTAGGTCAGGAACCTGGTCAGTTTCATTAGCATCTTATTCCTACCATCTAAAACAAGGCCCCAACACATAGATAGGAGCTTGAAAATTTGTGGGGAAAAAAGGTTAGCTCAGCTGCCATAAGTAATTTCATCTAAGAAGGTTTCCTCAGACAATAACATCAAGCAACATTTTAAAAGAGAACAGAGTGATTGCCTTCCATGATACCCAATACAAAAGATTGGCAATATGCACTGAACATCCCTCTTTCCCTTAATAGCCCATTACATGCATGCCAGCCATGATATATGATGTAAATGTGACTCCAGAGTCACATGGCTGTGTGTGCCACTGCCTTGGAAGTGGATATGAGCTGCTCTAAGAGGCAGTATTTTTTTCCTTACTGCTACAACTGCCTTAAAGATATGTCTAAATCATTACTTGAAATTCCTTTTCTGACCAGCCCGCTTCCCAGAGCTGTTAACAAGAAACAAAATGTGCTGACTTGATGGTCACTTTCTCTCCTTCCCCTAGCTTCTCCTTGTGAGGTCCCCAGTGGATCATGAAATGGCTTTGGTCAGGTAGCAGTGCAAGCAGCAAGGAAAGAAAACCATGATCCATCAAGCATGCAGATGCTGAAGAAGAGTCCATGCAACAGTCTTTCCAAGGGATATAACCTTTGCAACAACAGGCACCTATTTCAATCAATTATTCATCTTCTAGCCTTCTGGTTTTATTATTCTTGAGCCATTTATTTTAAGGAAACTATAATTGTTGCCTAGTTGAGAAGTTATGAAGTAAACTGGAAAAACATCTCTAATTCTCAGGCCAACTCTTTTAAGGCCTATAAAAATGACATAAATGGATTCTGATGTTGCTTCATTTCTGCAGAACGATGTTTTTCTATTACCTCCTTCTACCAACACTGTAAAGTATAGATTGCACCTTAAAGTTCTCCTTTACTGGAGTTTCCAAACAGAATGTCTTTACTAAGGAAATGTCTTTAGAAAGTAAAGTAAAAGAACATGACTTCTTTGGGGCCAAGTGTAAAGAAAAAATGATTTTTGTCTTGACTTGGGCATTTGGTATTAAGGTGCACAAGAATCATGTGGCAAGAACAAAAGGAAATGGGGTAGCTCACCTAACTACAAAGACTGTCTCTCAGGGAAAACCAAGTGATCAGAAACCTACTCAAAGGATGAATGACAAGTATGGACGTAGTTCAAGCAAAACTCCATCAATCCAGTTTCTATATTTGGTGCTGTGGATTGAACTGTACACATCCCTGAAAAAAAAACCGCTTAACTCTTCATATTTCTGATTGTGACTGTATTTGTAAAAGGGTCATTGCAGAGTTAATTAAATTATAATGAAGTCATACTGGGTCATACTGGAGTAAGATGACTCCCTAATCTAATATGGCTGGTGATCATGTAAGTAGAGAGAAAACTGAACACACACAGAAATAGAGAAAGAGACAGAGACAGAGAGGAAGAGAGAAAAGCACGTGAAGATGAAGGCAGAGATCACAATGATACTTCTACCTTCTAAAAAACGACACAGATTGTCAATATACCATTAGAAGAGGGTCATGAAAGAGTTAGCTGACCTTGATAGCACTTTTGTCTGGAACTTCCAAACCATCAAAAATACAATTGTATTGCTTAAATATACCTGATTTGTGGTATTTTGTTACAGCAACCCCAGGTAACTGATGCAGTTGTCAATGGGAGTTAAATAGAAGGAAAAAGTAATTTCAGAGACCACACTTCTAATGTGACATATCTTGAACCTTTCTAAGCGTTTGTACAAGAATTTCAGAGAATTAAACTACTGCCTAAAGGTGAATTCTTTTATTTTACAGAATTATGACCATTCATTTACTTGTAGTGTCTTATCTATGAATATGATACTGAAAGGACTTGAGAAATGTAAAGACAGAAAAGTACACAGGCTCAGAACCCTGGCATACACTAGAGGTCAGGGCAAAGTGAAGGTTCTGCTTGATGGTTTCATGGAGACAGACCCGAGCAGCTGTGCACAAGCAGATGAGCAGATGCAACGACACAGGCAAAAGGTGACAAATAGCTGTTACATCATGGCCCAAGCTTGAAAGATCAGAGTGTGGCAACAAATCCATCAGTCAAGTTAAGGGTGGGACACTGTAGGTTTGCAACAACAAGAAGAGCCAAGGGCTCATACCTGAGGAGAAGGTGCACACCTGGGAAACCAGTTACACACCTAGCAACTTATGGGTTGAGGCTGTGTATAAACCATTGTTCCTGGCTCACTCTCAGAAACAGAGCAACATTTAAAATGCTGCCAAGGGCTTAGGTGATGACTTGCATATCAGAGCAAGTCAGATCCTGATGGTCTGCAAGAGGATACTGCAAATAATTATCAATAGCTGAACAAATCAGGAATTATCAAACACAGTTTTCATTTTACACATATTAAACTTTTTGCAAATCCGTACTCTGACAGAGTTGGCATAGTCTACGTTCCATTTCTGTGGGGCTTATTCTCAGAACTGTTTCTGCTCAAGTTATTTAAATTAACTCACATCACATTGTGCACCCCCTTGGAGCTTAGAACCCACCAACCAGCACCCCACTGTCTCTTGACAAGTCATTTTGTTATGTGAACTGAAGGAGGCCCTGTCTTGGATCTGCTGTTCTTGAGTGTGACCTCTAAATGATGCCGCCATCAAGACAATGGTCATAATCTGTAATTTTTCATTTTCACGTGTTTTCTCTGACACATAATGACAGTGACCTTCTGGAAAACAGAGGCTATGATTCATCTCTTTATCCTCAAAACTGACACAAATACAGCATACTCATGGTGCATTCACTGTAGATGCTGGCTGAATCACTTAATATTTAGAAGGTTCAAAACAAAAAAACAAGTAGGCAGATTGGGGAGCCAGTGATGACATAATTAATTCATGTATTCAACTATATGCTAACTCTGTCTTATGTAATATATTTGTCATGCTAGGAATAAAAAGAACAATAAGTTAAGCCAGTACGAGAAAAACTGCCTTATGCTCACTGAACAAACAAGATACAAAGATACAGACCACTGCAAGGCCACAGGCTTCTCACAAAATGCAACATGTGAGATGGCATGTACTTGTGTTCCCAGTACTCAGAAACCTGAGACAGGGGGGTTGGAAGTTTGAGGTCAGCCCTGGCTTTCATAACAAGACCATGTCTCAATAACAACAACAACAACAACAATAAAAGATACTTGTCCAGTGTCCCCCACTCTTATACAGGATCTCATTAAATTCTGGGGTGTTTTTTTATTTTTTGAGACAGGATCTCATTATGTAGCCCTGGCTGACCTGGAACTCACTATGCAGACCAGGCTGGTCAACAACTCACAGAAAGCTGCCTGCCTCTGCCTCTGCTGAAATTAAAGATGCATGCCAGCACATCCATCTCATTCACTTCTTATACAATTGTTATCTCCATTCTACAGATAAGGAAATCGAGTTATAACACAATTAAGTCATACAAAGTCCCAATTAAATATTTGTAAAATAAGCTAAGCCAACAAGAAGTTCTTAAACACTCCCCAATGTTTTCTGACTCAGGAATTCGAGTTGAGCTTAGCGTATTAATAATAGTCATTTAGTATTTTTCAGCACACAGGAAAAGTGGCCCAATAGTACAGAAACCCCTGAAAGCTCTCTTACAGTTACACATTAGCTAATGATTTGTATGAGTCATTACTGGAACCATCTTTGCCTTTCTCTTCCCAAAGCCTGAGCAAGCCTAACCTCTGGGCTCACATGACAAACAAAACCAGGAATCTGGTGACAATGGCCATTAAATAGAAATTCATAAAGCATGTGTTGTGGGACAGGCACTCTGTTGGGCACTGGCTCTTTCCACTGAGAAAAAAAAATGTTTGAATGGAAGGAACACACAGATAAATCAGCATTATGATCAGAGCAATGAATGGTAGCATAGCATGGCACACGGGGACCTGTGTGAACTTGTTATGAAGGATAAAGCATATACAGAAAACTTGTAAAAAAAAATCTTAGCTCTATTAAAATGACAACAGAATTAATTCAAGCAAAGACAGCTGTCAGATGGTATGATAAGTGACACTGAATATCTGAGAACTAAAATAAGACTTGAAGCAGAACACCTGCCAGGGATGTTTTCTGGAGAACTAGTATAGAGAAGGGAGGGGGCAGAACTGCCATATGTGGTTAGTTTGGAGCTGATTAGCAAGTCAAGCAAAGCCATCTCTGCTAGTTCAAATCCTACTCGCAGGCAATTGCACTTAAAACCCTTGTGATCATATGCAGCTTTGTATGTCACGGGGAAAGAGCTATGTCTCTCCATTCCTTTCATGAGCAATACTTGATAGTAAACAACACCCTAGAGCTTATATAAGTACAAATAAATAGCATTATATCACATGATGATCACTGGGTGGACAAGCCCTTCGTCACAGACAAATTAATCCTCAGGGAAGTTCATTAATAGTTTCATAATTAAAGAAAAGGGATTTAAAGAAGGTCTTTTGACTCTAAAATGGATTCCACAGAATCAAACTACCATTATTTACTAAAATGTTAACTACAGCATTGGAATTATAGGTTTTAAAGCATTTGTTTGAATGCTGTTTTCTAATTCATATGAACAGCTGTTGTTGATACTTGGCAATTATTAAGCCCTAAATATTAGGAAAGGCCAGAATGAAGAACAGCTTTGAAATGATACTCTATTTGATCAGGTTCTGCAGTAACTGTTAAAACCATATATACTTCCTTTGGAGCCCTCCAAAGCTTACAGGATTGGTGCACCTGCAGTTCCAATTTGCAATTTCCTCAGCCCTCCTTTGAAGTTATTCTTGCCAATTACCTGGTGTTAATATTAATTAAATATGATTTGCAACTTGAAATGTAGTGTTATCAATGGAACTCAGCTGCAGGAATATAAAGTAAAATTTTCAATTGAATTAAAATGTTTCCTTCCGTTCATAGTATTTTAGAACACTAACACTTTTGTCAAATTGATTTCTGCCTGCTAGAAGTCATTTTTCCACAGCAATGAACATCCGAGGGGAAAACTGCTCTTTATGTGTTCTTTTCTTACTGTCATTGAAAAGATTCTGTTTTAATCGTAAAGTGAATCCATATCAGTTAATAGAAATGTGATTCCTGTTTATAACCTGGAGGGGGATGCTTTCTTTTTAAAACAACACAAAGTTTAACAATACGATCAGTGGGCACTTCTCAATTTTATACTAGGAATAAAATTTCCCTTTATCTCTTGATCCTCACCAAAACTAAATCACACTCAAATTATTTGGCAGGTGTCAGTCACTTCATATACAAAAAAAAACTGATTAATTAAATTAGGGTATCCCATTAATATTTTAAACAAAAAAAATGATTGTCCCTTCTAATCCTGAGATTTTAAAATTCTGATACGTGTCAGACAATAGTCAGAAACTTCCAGGAGCTGCAAATTGGAAAATAAAAAAAGTCACATCCAATAGAAGATTTGACAGATTCAGGTCTATTTTGCCCTTGTAATATATGCGATGACTTGAAGGCCTGTCATCTTCAATAAGTCATTCATAAACATAATGACTGATTAAAGGAGGTGTGTTGCCATACTGTACAGATCCACAATGAAAAGATATCATGCTTTCACAAATTCCTTTTATCTTCAAAGATAAAGTCTTAGCTCCCTGTCCTTATAATGCCAGTGGTAGCATTAACATTTATTATCCTGTCTTTCTTTTACAATAGTGTAATAAGGTAAGACAAAGAAGTGAAAGAACCTGTCTAAAAACTTATGGTAGTCATTTATTGAGTCGGTAGCTACAAGCTCCACAGCTTATGGTGGAAAAGCAGGAGCAAATGTCATCAGCCCTTTATTAAAATATCAATGAAACCTTATATTAAATAATTAAAATAAGACAAATAGAGGACTGTAGCCCTAAAATTGGAGGGTATGTAACCTGGGTGGTGAATAAGTCTTAACCAGGAGGAACTAAGCTGTTCCCTTCCCTTGAACCAAGACAGACCGAAAGGGAAAATAAAAATAAATTAGGCTAGAAGAAACTCTCTAGATATTCAGAATATTCCAGGTGTTATAAAAAGAGAAGCTTTTGGAACTGCACAGGAAAGGGAGTTGCACAGCATGTTTACAGTCGCATTTGCAGTGCCCCTGTCAACCCTACTAGAAGCTCTTGACAACTTTGGAGCCAAGAAAAAAAACAGATACTGGATCTCTCCTAACCTGCTCCAGTCTGAAACTCCAGATTATCCTCTGTGTCATCTTATTCCTATAAGGAATCAAGTCAGAAAAGTAGAATTGCAGAAGACTACAAAGGAACTTCTGAAACTAGTAAGTTCTGTCCAGTCACCACCTTCACATTCTTATCACCAACCTGTTGTTCTGGCCCACTTCCCACTCCCTTCTCTGGAAGCTATACCCTCTGAGCACTTCACAATTACACCTGCAATGAGTTGAACCATTTACTACAAAGATGTGCTGAAATCCTCACCTCAATAACTCAAAATGTGACCATTTAGAAAGAGTCAATGCAAATATAATTAACCACAATAAGATCATCCAAGGGTAAGACAGGCTTTTAATTCACTATGGCTGCTTGTTTTTGAGAAAAGAAGATACAGAGACACAACAAAGCAGATGATGCCTCTGTGATTAAAGAGGCAGAGATCGAAGTGATGTGTCTACAAGTTAAAGAAGACTAGGGAGTGCTGGCAAAGCCCAGAAGCTCCAAGGGAAAGAAGATCCTCCCCCAAGGTCTTAGAAGAGGCATAGCCATGAAGATGGCTTGGTTTCAGCTTTCTAGTCATCAGAGATGAGAGAGAACAAGTACTATTTTAATTCATCCAGAATGTGATTCTTTGTTATGACTGCTCAAAGAACTAAACACCCTTGTCAATCACATAGCATGATTCTCTGTAACAACTCAATACACTCAATTTTGCCCACTGGGAAAAGTTGCTGTTTTGTTATGAAAAACTATTCAAGATCCTTAGATATTCAATACTCAATTTTGCCCACTGGGAAAAGTTGCTGTTTTGTTATGAAAAACTATTCAAGATCCTTAGATATTTTTTTCCTACACACACACACACACACACACACACACACACACACACACACACACACACCACACACACACCACACCACTACCACCACCACCACCACTACCACCACCCCCACCACCATCACCTCCTCTACCACCTCCATAATAAAAACATTGAGAAGTGACCAAGAGCCCTCCACCAAGAAGAAAGATCACTACCCTAGGCTTTCTTTCCCACTACCATATAGAGGCCATTATTCTCGTGAAAGTCATCCCCAGAAGTCTCTCCTCAGCCTCCTTTGTGTCTCATTCTGTACGTTCTACCTCAACATCCACCATTCCTTTCTTAACTATGATTTTGTGAGAATGATCTTCAGGTCTGTGTCTTGGTTCCTGCTTAGCTAGAGCAATGTTCGCTCCTTGCTGCTCTTTTCCACAGAGATCTGTATTGTTACCTGAAGCCCAGTGTGTTCCTGATGAAACTCAGTGCTCTCCACCCCAAACCAGCTCTTTCCACTATTATTCTGGGCACATTACTTGCCTTCTCTGAGCTGCAGGTATAGAATTTTATGCTCAATTTTAACTTCTTTTCTACCTTCAAGATCTACATTTAATCAGTTATGGAGTTCCATGGACTCAACCTCAGAAATATCTCTCATATCTGTCTACTTTTCTATTTCTATTATCACCTAACTGGTCTCTCCATCTTCCACTTAAGCACTTATCCTGGTGGATTTCCTCAGCCCTTAAAAGTTTCCTCCAGCATTCAGGAAATCAAGGCTAAAATAAATGCCCCATGATGTACAATACTCAAACGCATGTCAATGTCTACCCTTTCAGTTTTGTTTCCTCTACCTTATTTTATACTACCCTCTAGTCAAATTGTGCTATTTATGAAATTCCAAATGTGCTTGGGGGGTTTGTTTGTTAAAGAGATAGCCAAAATATGGCAACTGTGACAACTGGGAAATCAAGAGCCTCCGGTATCTCCTTCACAAGGATACTGCCTAGAGAACAGCCACCACCAACTGCTGCATCCATCAATGGCTGCATGTTCACAACTACCATTCATTCATAACCTTCATTCTCCCAGATTCACAAAGAACACTTCCTCACGTCTCAAATTTTGTTAAAATGAAAAACACTCTAATGAAACAGAACAAGCAATTTATCTCTAAAAGGATTTTCATTCTGTTATCATTCCATTACGATTTGCCTGAATTAATCAGAGATAAAACATAGGATGCTTCAATTTACACTGAAATTTCTTAGCAATCAATGTTGCTAAAGAGAGAAACTCAGAACAGAGTACGGAAAGTTTTATTTATAGGAGTTGAGAAATACATCCTTTTATTAATGGGAGGATACACCAAAAAGGAGAATTTATACATCTCCCTTTCAGATAAGACACTAAGGTTTCTAAATAAACATTTCTAATGTGGTGGCAAAGATGCCATCAATGTTGCAGCAAGAGCAGCAAATGTTAAGGAAGGAGCTAATGAATTTTCATTAGCGTCATCAGATAACTCACAATGGGTTAAGTTGCTACCATTGGCCATTCCCATTAATATCGTTGTCATGTAAAAGGTTTAATTTTCAGCTATTTTTGTTCTAGATAAAAATCTTTGTCATTAAAATGAGGGATGATTTTGATATTTAATATATTCCATGGCATACTCTGTCGTGGTACTAATTTGGCCTTTTCAGTATTCTGCATATTAATTGACAATCCATCCCTGTTCCATTCCCCAGATAAGTGAGAACTGAAATAGAATGGACAGCCAATCAAGTCCCAGAATACTGAAAGGGCCAACATAGAAAAAAAACGTGTTGCTCTAATCAGGGGCATACACAAGGTGCTAAAATTATTTATCCCATACTAATGACTAAGACACGGGAACCATGAATGGCAGGATCTGACTCCTCTGTGACAGCACTACCAGAGCACAGCAACACTCCTAAGAAAGGGAAAGTAAGTATTCCTTATTTTAGTCAAACAATCAAATTGTACTCTCACTTAACTTTTAGAACAATATATTATATCAGATTCTACAATAGCCAAATTATGTCCTTCTTGAATTTTTCATAGTAACCTGCTTCACAGACACAAAATGTATCCTGGCATTGAAGAATGCTCAGAATCACTGCAGAAAACTTATTTCAATACATACTCTATTAGTTTCCTCCTCATGTTGAATTATCACTCTGGTGAGAACTGACATCAGTGGCTTGAATAATGGATTAGCCCTGCCTCCAGAAGCTATTGTTTTCATCTGAGTAGGCATTTCCTTTAAGGATAAACTTGGGACTTTTATCCAAGAAAATAATATAATGTAAAGTTGAGCAGGAGGTTTTAAATCATTTTTATAGTCACAGTGATATAGCTTAAAATTAAAAAAAAACAGCAATTATGAGATTGCAGACAGAATTGGTATGAACACTTGTCCACTTAAATCAACTCACCCAATTTAACCAACTAGACGAGGTTCTTTCTAGAGTTTCTGCAACAGCCCAGCCAATAGAACAAATGCCAAATACACAAGATACTGTACATAAGAAAGTTCCCTGTCCTATTATGCCCAAAAGAGAAGATCTAGGCATGTAAACTCTTTAAAGTGAAAATCTTATTTTAATAACTTTAGATTCTTTATCCCTAGTAATGATGGCTAAATTCAAATCAGCTCCTGAACTGAAACTTCCAACAGAGACAATTAACTGATCAACACAATTTCTTTCTTGAAGTTCAAAACTACTTAAAAATAGTCAATAGACATTTGAACCTTTTAGAAAACTATTGTTATTATCCATACAGAAAAATTCATTCATTTTAACAAAAATATTATTCAAGTGATAATATGTCCCCTTTCATCTACAGAGAAATATAATTGACTAATTGTCAATAGATTCATGCTATAAGTTATTTTCTGTTGTCATTCTGTTTTGTTTTGTTGTGTCCTAGGAGTAGAATGGATTTACAATCTCATGGGAAACCATACATGTTGGTTTGAAATTAAAATATTTACAGAGATTTTAAAAGCTCTTTGAAGACAGCCCAGGACAGAGCTTGTCAACACTTTTCCCTAACTAAGTTTTCATAATTTCCCCTTCATTCCTCTGTAATCTCTAGAGTTTATATATGAATGAAAAATGCAAAAAGTCAAATAAGACAGTGAGAATATTACTTAGGAACAGCCCAGGGCTGCTCTGACACTGCTGTAAGATGATTGCTAGTGTTAATCTCTCTAGTATTGAAAGTTAAATTCCACTGACTTTTTAAAAATTTGATGACTTGCTAATGTAAACTTCTATCTAGAATAATCAAATACTATGTCAATTATTCAAATTTACAGTGGCTATAAGGTGCCAACCAACTCCTCATCAAAACAAATAACTCCAAAAAGAAAAAAAATGCCTAAGTCAGGACCTCTATTTCTCAAATTAGCACCAAAGTATCACCTTAACAGACCTATGAACAATGAAATCATTTATAATGTACGCAGCTTCCCTGCACAGAGGACAGCCTGGGCCATGCATCTTTGGGAGTTCTAATTATCCCATGCATAGCAGAGAGCATTTGGAGGTGTCCAGATTTTAGCGCCCTATAACCTCTAAATGCAATCCTCTGGTAAATACATGCTCACCAATCTCCCTTGAGATCTGGGTGAAGGCCTCGACACCACTCTCTCCATAGTTTCCCTCGGAAGCCAATGTTGACACATAATTCCATCCCAGGGCTGTCACAATGTCCACCATGGCTTGAGCTTGGTAGGAGTCAGGAGGGACCACCCGAGAAAAGAAGTCATACCTGGTGTTATCACTCAGCTCTGGGGCTGTGGATGCATAGCTAATTTGAGGTATCTGCAAAACAAATGACAGGTCATTACAATCCATGAAGTATCTTATAGAGTGACAGACTATCACAAGGACACAAAAGACCACTCAGTCAAAGCTATAACACAATCCTAGATATGTTCACCTGAAGGCAAAATATGGTTTTAGGAACACCAAGTTAACTAAAAAGCACTTTTGTAGCAGTTCATGGGCTCACTTTCTTTTGAAGCACATATTTGTAAACACTGAGAACAATGTCCTTCTGCTTCAGGTTCCACTGGTCAGAAGCCAAAGGAAAACATTTACGCTGTTTGTTGCTGCTTTTTTTATCCTGTAAAAGATTGTTCTGGTGTGGGAATGAAAGAGAAATGAAGCCATAGTACAAACATACATCAGAAAAGATCATCTCTGGAAACGTCTTTGGCTTTAGGCTTTTGGGAATTTAACAGGGACTGTAATAGGAATTTCTTTTGACACTTGATATTTAAAATTTTAAATTATAATTTTGATAAATAATTATAAATGCATACTTTTCAAATTCTCTTCACTGATGACTGGTATTATCATTGACTAATGCAAAAATATTTGAAACTAGTCAATTGTGTACTGTCTAATAAAAACATTCTTCCAGCCTATAGAAAAAGCACCTAGATTACAAATTTCTTGGGAAAAGATACTATTTTCTGTCACAGACAGGATAAATTGCTAATAAATAATTATAAATGCATACTTTTCAAATTCTCTTCACTGATGACTGGTATTATCATTGACTAATGCAAAAATATTTGAAACTAGTCAATTGTGTACTGTCTAATAAAAACATTCTTCCAGCCTATAGAAAAAGCACCTAGATTACAAATTTCTTGGGAAAAGATACTATTTTCTGTCACAGACAGGATAAATTGCTACATAGTTTTTTTTTTTTAATTTGGTAATCCTGTCATTTCCTCAATAATCTGAGAGCATACACTATGTGCCTGGACATCTCATCACTCTGCAGCTGCTACCCTGAGGTGTGGGTGTAAGTTGAGAGGTAAAATTGACTCCCCGAGACCCTGACTCAGTGATTTTATTTAGAAAAAGAACCTCAGTTCATATGTAAAACAATTAACCTTATTCTCCATAAGATCCTGCAGCTAGCATAATTCCTATGCCAACATCCTCAATATTTATACAGTTCTCAAATTAAAGCCCTACTGGAAACTGAAGTGAGAACTTTTTAAAGACTCAGTATTCAAAGGGGATATCAACGGAATTGTAGCTCTGGCTTGCCACATCCCAGGTTGTACGTCCCAAGTTCCCACAGTCATACACCAATCTCTAGCCAGATGATTCCCAAACCACTACTGATGTCTTTGAAAAGCGCTCAGTATCTGAATACTCCTTAGTCTACAGAGTTCAACTCCATAATGGCAGTCAGTGAAATGACACTGAACTTCCCAGGATATAATTAAAAATATTAGTCACAGACTGAAAGGCAGAATAATGTCTCCAAGCACTACAAGTTTCATTCAGCTTCTGTGCAACCTGGCTCAATATTTCCACCAAGTTTGGCAGTGACAATGAGTGCTTGGATCAACCTACTTAACCATAAATTCTTCCCAGTTCTGTTCTCCTGATGAGGACCATGATAACTTGCTTAACATTGTGTGACCATGAAAACTGTCTTTCCTGCCTCCCCTAGCTTTCTAAACCTCCAGACACACTGGTCTTGTCTTGACAGATAGATGGCTTGATTAGGCTGTGTGCATTTGTACTACCTGACTATTCAACAAGATGCTCCTCCAAATCTTAAACCACAGACGTCTGGGTCTTCACCTTTTCTTGCGAATGCTAGAGGACCTGAGAAAAGAGACCACTGACCTCTCAGTGAGCTCTTCCACTGTCCTATACTAGATAAAAATTTCCCAGAGATCAAAACCATGTGTATCTGTGTTCTAATAAAAAGGTTTAGCAGTCTGACCCAGTGTGCATGATTTGTGTGTGTGTGTGTGCATGTGTGTGTGTGTGTGTGTGTGTGTGTGTGTGTGTGTGTGTGTGTGTTGGGGGAAGAGAAGAACATTCTAGAGGATCCTCCACACAATAGGATGGGACTCCTACATGGAACCTCACCCACCCACGGCTCAGGGACAATTGAAAAAGAGGAGGCAGAAAGACTGTAATAGCCAGGGCTGGTTCATGAACCCAGGGAGGCTTCCAGGCCACTGGAGGCTTGTGGCAGTGTGGCAGTGGTGGTATCGAGCGCAGGACCCATGTCAGCTCAATTAAACAAGGGCCCAAAGGGAGGTGAAAAATAGGTGGCAGGCCAGCACTAGACTGAGAACAGTTTGACAATGATTGCTGCTGGGTGAGGGAGAGTATGACTTACAACCATGAATGGGCTGACTAGACTCCAGTGGATGCATCACTGAAGGACATTTGAGTACAAACACATGAATGAATAGGACTCAGCATGTATGGCAGAGTGCATAGGGTTCAGTGGGGGACAGGCAGAGACATGGATAGAGCAGGGGATCTGGATTTGAGTGGGAAATATTGTAAGAAATTTTAAAAATCTCAATTAAAAAAAATCCCAGAGATCAAAAAACCATGTGTAGCTCTAGGTTCTAATAAAAGGTTTAACTGTCTGACACAGTGTGCATGATTGTGTGTGTGTGTGTGTGTGTGTGTGTGTGTGTGTGTGTTGGGGGAAGAGAAGAACATTCTAGAGGAACTTCCATAACACTATAGCATTTTCTTGTCCTATTTAAAAACATAATCCTCCCACTTCCTCAGCTACTCGGAGTCCAGCTGTAAAATGCTTACACAACCCCCACCCCGCCTGTAATAATGAGCCACCCCTTTCTAAAAATGAGCACAAAGTGTGAAAATTGAGTGTTTGAAACCAAAACTAATTATCTCAAATTACTACCTTCAGTCAGTCACTTCCAGGGCTGTTTAATTAGCAGTCAGCATCATGTTTAAGATTAATTAAACAGGTGTAAAGGGTATATAAAATAAAATTCCAAACAGAAGATGGTTGTTTGATTAATCCAGTAATGGACTTTATCCCCAGTCTTGAAGATTCTTCTCTTTGGAGATCAATGTGTGAAAAAGTAATGTAAGAGTACGTGTTTGCAATTTTATTTGTTCAATTCTTCCTATTTTGCAGTCTACAATAACGTCATGGTGCAGTGATAGTATTTCAAGACTTTTTAAGTTGTCCGAAACCACATCTCATTTTTACTTTATTGCCATAGAGCACTAAACATTGTCTCATTAAGCATTTTAATTCCTATGCCAGCATCCCCAATATTTCAACTACCCTCAAATTAAACCCCTACTGGCAACTGAAGTGAGAATGTATTAAACACCTGGATGTTTCTTTTTCTTTTCTCTACATCAAATCCATCCTAACTATGCCCTTAACCCTGGAGGTTTTATCTATCACAAACAACAACAATATAAAAGCACTGGTGTAAGAGAGAAGTGGAAAGGGAAATGATGAAAAACAGAGACAACATGCAAAGAAAAGGAGGCATTAAGGAAGGAAGAATTCATCACTCACCTATCCTTTTAAAGAAGTAATATCCTTTATAATGCTAAATCCTATTAGCTAATTTTAAGAATAAAGCCAAACTCTTGTCTGGCTCATGATGCTGATCAGGCTCTGTACCAGCCTCCCTCCTTCCTGATGAGTTCCATCCATAATGCTGCAGCACATGCACCCCTGTCCACATGTCCCACCATGCAAGAAGGCTGCTCTCCTCCACTTGTTGATATTATGTACACTTCCAATACCACCCCTTCCGTGAAAAGCCTTCCCAGGCTCTATCAAGCAGTTTTCCTCCCTCCCTTATCCCCTTTCATCTGAAATTAGAATCCCGACTATGGGCTGGCTCCAGATCCTCTTGGAACTGAAGTCTCTATTTGATATCTATAATACTTTACAAAGCAAGTGTGAGATGAATGATCAAAGGGAGTTCACGAATTAACCTGTGACAGGAAATTTGATACTGCCTCCTCTCCCTGTATTCCACTACAGTATGACACAGGCTTTTCCCCATTTGCCCCTCAACCCCTCTCCACCATGCTGAGTCTTAAAGCAACTGTTCCTTACTACTCAGCCTCCTGGGTTTTCTGGTTCTAGCTTCCAGTTGAGTTTGTTCAGAAGAAGACACAGCATGAGACAGAATCTGGATGAGACAGAAATCAGGATTTATTTCTCCAGCTTCTTCCCCCACTAACCAGGTAGTTGTCTACCTGACCCTTCAGCCATAGCTCCTACCAAGCTCTAGTAGGCATTCTCAACCGTGACCCCTGCAGTTCTCCCCACTGCTGATTCCTTAGTACTTCAGCAACCCATGACAGTTCCTGTCACTGTACCCACACCTTATAAATAGGCCTTCTGATGACCTCTCTTCTATTACCTCTCCAGCGTGCCAAAAGCCTGGCTACTACGACTAACACACAGCCTGTGACGTGACAGGTCTCTATGCTCTCTACCCTGAAGCCTACTCTAACCTCTTAGTCCTTTGTCCATATTCCCTTTTAACATTCTACCACTGTCCTCACATGGCTTTTCCCTTTTCTTTCTCTTTTAGCTCCTAAAGGCTTCAAACTGCATCTTTGAAAACACCTGTCATTTTGCTTTTCCTCATTTCTCACTTTCTTTGTGCTGAAGTTTCATAAGACTATAAAGCATGCTTAAAATAAAGGCATGGTTCCATTACCCAAATAAAGCATGTTGAAGCAATTAATTATCCAACTCCAAACTCTCGTTCACAGACCCCCCCTTTAAAAAATGTTTCAGCTTCCTCTCTTCAGTAACTGTGGTTTGAGGAGCTGTTACAGAACAAAGATTTCATATCTAGTCTGTTCCTTCTTTACTCTCCCCCAAAAGACAGGGGAAAAGGCAGAGGTGTCCATTTGCTGGGCAAGAGAGCATAGCAAGGTCTCTTAATTCTCAGACCCACTCACAAACCTCCCAGGCTTCTCTCTATGGGCAGGAGCTCCCTTCCTGGGGCAGAAGCCCGCCTTCCTTCTTACAACATTACTCTGACAACCATATGTGTGAAAGGGTCTAAACCCCATGCTGATGGTTGAATGCACAGGACTTCAAATCTGTTAGGAAGGCAAAAGTTTGTCCCAAGGTTGAGATGTTTTACAGGAGTAAGAGACACTATTTTGGCCTCAGGCCCAAGCTGACTTCCCTCCAGTCTAGTTCTTAACACACAGCCATGTGTCTAGGGGGTGATTTGGCGCTTGTCTAGCTGTTAATAAAGCTAATTACTTGATCTCCATTTAACTAGGTAGGGTGTGAATCTTGGACTTAAACACTCTAAAACTTGATTCCAAACATTTGACTTAGAACTCGGGGAGGCTAAAGTGCAATCTCAATATGTGCATCATACGTGTGTGTGTGTGTGTGTGTGTGTGTGCATGTGTGTGTGAAATAGAAGTTAACAAAGACTACTGCTTGTTCCCCTAGGCACTAGATCACTGTAAACTAGACCACATTTCACAGCTTTCTTTGCAGTGGTCAGCAGAACTTCTGAAAGTACCCTTAGAGTGACAGGGCATGCCTTCCCCATGTTTTCTGTCTAGAAGTTAAACATAAAGTCTATAACTCTATTGGTTATCCCAGACAGTACCCAAACAAATAAGAATCAAAAGATATTCTGTAGGCCAAACCACTGTGATACCTGGACTCCCATACCTCTCGGACTGTTCTCCCCACTTCCACTAATGCCCGTCTCAAATTCATGGTACACCAGTGTGGGAAGCGAGCACAGCCGAGCCAGCCAAAGATGGAGCCCTGGCTGGCTGCCAAACCTCGTGCTGTTTACTTCAACTCTCGGCTGATTGCCAAGGCTCGTGAATCCCGCTTGTTTACCCCAACTCTGAAGTATGGTGAGCCCCAAAACAGGTGCTGCCAGCCTGATGATCTTGCTACGTGCCTATGGGCTACACTCTGCCTGGCCGCTGCACGTGTGTGAGCCCTGATTGGTACCGGCTGGGGGGAGGGCTGTTGGAAATGCTATATAAAGAACTGAGGTGTGTAATAGAAAGACCTACGAACAGCATCATAGTGAGAGAGAATGAAGTGAGAGATATAATAGAATAGAACAGAACAGAAGCAGCATCATAGTGTATGAGATAATGAAAGAGAGAGAATAAAGGAAGAAAGAGAAACAGAAGCTTGAACCTCACCTTGGTGTCTGTGTCGTCTTTCTGGGACTCTGCTGGACAGAGTACCGGCTTACGACACACCAGCAACCAAACTGGCCTCTTAAAAACATTTTACTTATTTATTTATTCATTCATTCATTCATTCATTCATTTCTATTTTGTGTGAACTATCCCTGCATATGTGTAAGTTCACCCATGTTGTACAGTGCCCACAGAAGACAGAAGAGGGCATCAGGTCCCCTGGAACTGGAGTTACAGAAAATTGTTAGCCACCATGTGGGTGCTGGAATTGGAACCTAGATCTTCTATAAAAACAGCCAGTTCTCTTAACCACTGAACCATCTCTCTAGTCCCTAAACTGACCATTTTAAAAAGAAAAGTGACATGAAAATCTTTCTCAGAGCCCTTCAGTCATTTTCCATTTGCTCTTAAAATAAAGCCCAAACTTCTTGTCATAGGAACCTTTGACCTAATATCTGATCCTCTTCCTCTTATTCACCTGACCCAATTATGGAGCTTTTCCATTTGCTCCCAGACCAGGAACATTCACTTTTCCTCAAGCATAACATGTTTTTCCCTTTTCTTCCTGGATTTTCTCATTCTTCAGCCTTACATCAGTTGTCTCTTCCTCTTATAGAACCTCTCTGACCATCCCATATCCTGTGGCTTCCTATCTACAGTAACTCATTGCCCTGGGTATTCCCTTCCTTACTATTACCACAACTTCTGTGCACATATATTCTGCATCCCCTATTAACAAGTAGACTCTGATGATATCTTCAATGAGTTGTTTACAGATATTATATGAGCTTCTAACACATAGAGCTCAATAAATATTAACAGAAAGAAAATCAAGCTTCTTCATCAATCAAGGACAAACCACTTATCATATTCATCCATGTACACCAACTTTGAAAGATCTTTCTATAAAGCTATTTAAATAAAAAGTTACCCATTTTTCATATTTATTAATCAAAGGTCTATTCAGCTGCTAAAGCTTATGAGCAGCATGAGATATCTATTTTACCAACCAAAGGTGATAGAATTCTAATTCAAATCAACTAAGTGCCATTTCAGTTGTAGAATGAGCAGGCTCATAGCAGGGAAGCACCCAATTGTCTCTCCACTCTTTGGGATGCTAGAAACAGCCATCAAACTTCAGAAATATCTTGGGGAACACTTGGAAGCCCCTTGGCTTCAATCTGTCATTGAATAAAAATTGCATTTCTAATCAAAGACCCCCTTTAGCTTATCCTCATCTGTAGACTGATTATTTAAGGCAGTGTTAAAACTGCTTATACCTCCTTCAAACTAACTGTGTCTCCTCACATTCCCTTCACCGAGCCCACTTCTCCATGATCAAGAAGTGAGATAAGAAGAAACTGAAACTCAAAGGCGCTCTTTGGTGATCTAGAAGAGTTATAATTTCTTCTGCCTTTAAAGGTTTCTCACTATTTCTATATCAAAATATTGTGATCTTGAAATTTGCCTTATCTGTTCAGAATGGCATGAGTCTTGCCTGTTCTTCATACTTTTGTATTTGCCAAGACCCCTGACAAGCTATCAATAAGCCACTTAGAGCAGAGCTCAGAGAAAGCCCTCAGAATTGCAGTAGATTTATCTTCTTATGAGGAAACTCACACACATCAAATGCAGACGTGCAAACAGAAAACCTGAGTTACACACATCTTCACCATCAATTCTTGAAAAAGAATGTTTCTCGTTCTTTTTGTCCCTGCAAACAACTTTGTTCATTTATTGACTGTCTGACTTGGAGGAGCATGTTAGTGAGGTGGGCTCTTTGTGTTGTTCAATAACATCATTGGCTTTCTCCAGTGAAAGATCAGCTTGAAACTCTGCTCTTCCCTCAGGAGGTAGTGCTTGCCTGAGCACTTCTCCTGTGATGATGTCCTTAGCAACAGTGGCCATCACAACGATTGCTTCCTGCCACCAGCCTTTGGATGGATTTGTTGTTGCTGCACAATTCAGGACCAAAAGAAGCATAATGATTGAGGCCATTAACTTTGTCTGTTCAGACTTCATTGCTCTGTAGTATTAAATCTACTTGTGCTTGTGGCAAAACATGAGTATATAATCAGAAATTAGATAAGAATGAGGAGTCAGGGCTAGAAGTCAATGCCCATCACTGGTCCTCCTCTTACAACATTGCCTTGAGCTTTGATGCTCCTCCCAACATCCTGAAAATAGTGTAGGGAGAGGGGAGAAAAGAAAAAATGTAAAGCCAAAGGGTAACACAATAAAGAAGATGGATGAGTGTCCCAATTTTTCACCCAAAAGCACAATGTATGATTCCCCTCCCAAATCAAGGCTTTCTCAAGAACCTTGTGCATATCTGGGCAGTTCTTAAACTTCCTGATCCCACAGTTTAATTCCAAATGTGAAATATTTATCCCTTCCTTTCTGCTTGGTCCATTTCCCATACTTGACTCCTGAGAAGGACTTATCATTGGGTTTTGATGCATGATAGAGATTAGCAAAAGGGAGAGAGAAACCCTACTGAAATGGGAAGTTGTGGCAGTCAGGGACAGCAGGAGAGTTTATCATGCATTGTACTGCAGTTTTTTATTCTTCCCCTACATCAGTTCACTCAGACTAAGCAAAGCTTTACAGAGAGAGAGAGAGAGAGAAACCCTACTGAAATGGGAAGTTGTGGCAGTCAGGGACAGCAGGAGAGTTTATCATGCATTGTACTGCAGTTTTTTTCTTCCCCT
>NW_008349073.1:3510942-3522908 GCF_000622305.1 Nannospalax galili | reverse complement strand
GAGAGAGAGAGAGAGAGAGAGAGAGAGAGAGAGAGAGAGAGAGACCAGCTCTATGTTTGTTAACACAAATCTGTTTTAGAAAGTTTAAGGTCATGAGTTTAGTCCATTATGGGCCAAAATGTAGACTACACCTCTCACCAGAGCATCCTCTTCAAAAAATGCACTGCACTGATAACAAAGCCAACCAGAGACGGGGGAGGCAAGGCCAAGCCACTCTCACTGCCGGATAAATAATTTAAAGATGGCTTGGAACTAAGGATGAACCTGAAACTTTAGCACCAAATATGGAAAGCATCAAGTCATAGAAGGCATACTTTCTTCAAACATGAAGAGTATGGTTATGTATCTATGTGCCCCTAAAACTAAATATTATACTTACAGTCATTTGTTGGTTTATTAATCCATTTGGGTAACTTATTGAAATCAAAAGAGAGTATATTTTCTATCTTACGTTTAAGGGTTTTATGCAAATTGGGGAAGAAAAACAAATCCACACTCAAGTTAGAGCAACCTCTCTAAATACAGATTCTTTTTAAAGCATCATCAGTGTCAAAAGCACAGAGGGAAAAGTAAAATCCAACAGGACTCAAAGCATGATGACTGGCAGGCATGAGATGTACACGTCAGAAGAGGCACCAGGCACAAAAAGCCAAAGGAGTCCTGAATGGAAGCCATCTTGAGAAAGCAATGACTTCCCTGAAGGACACAGCCAAGGAAATTACATCCTGACCACTCCCACACATATCTCCTACTGAGTCCCTAACAGAACAGAACCTCTGGAAGTCAGAGAGCAGTTGAACCTCTTGATATGCCATCTTTCCAAAGAAACCTCCTAGGCAGAGAGCAGAAGGCAAGAGGAAGGAGGGGCAAGGAGAAACCATACGACCCAGGTACAAATGAACCCCAATGCCTGGGAGCTTTAAATACATTTAATATTGATCAATGACAGTGAAGATTTTCAGCCTGCTATCTTACACATTACTTTATATATGTATATATGAGATACAATATATAATATTTGAAATGTCACATACATTATATATAAATTATACATATATATATACATGTGTATAATTTGAGGCTTCCAAACACTTGTGGCAGAGAATCTACCTAAAATATTTTTGTTTAGCTTTAAAATTAACAACTCTAAAACTAGATAAATGAAGTTATAATTTCATTTAGAAAATAACGAATGCTTTCCATTTTTAAAAAAGTATAATGATTTTAATCAAATTGGTAATACCATTTGACTTCTGACCTGCTTATTTAAAATGAAAAATAAGCAATCCATGAACATGAAAGAATTTACATAGAAACAACCACAATTATGCCCTGTAAGATTAATAATGCTTTTTTTTACACCCACTAATTACATTTTACAATGAGAAAGCACAACAGCTCCTAAGGGAAAGAGCTATTGTCATCTATCAAGTCACGAAAAATGTGGAGACTTTTATGTCTAACTGCTTTCGTATCCATGTTCATCGGAAAGTTTTAACAAGCTGTATTAAACCTTTAATATTTAATAAAGCATCCTGACTATTCTACAAATTTTATGCTGTCTAGTCTAAAGTTTCTCTTGATCTTCAATGTCCCTCTTTATAATTTCTCTACAGTTCATTTCCCAGTGATATCTAGGAGATTGTTACCAGTACATATTCACTATTACACACATTTCAGAGGTTAATTCAATACAGGCCCTTCTTCAGATCAGAGGTTAAACTAAATTTCATGTCTTTTTGAATGGTTACTTCAGGAGTTTTAATAATTTATTCAACCAGTCTTCTCATACTAGGTACCAGACACTATGATAGGCCTTAGAGATGGGACAGTAAGAAGCACAAGGTCCTCCCACTCCAAGAAACATGTGGAGGAGGGAATCTTTCCCCCACACCATAATGAGTGCTACAAAAGAAAATACAGGCTCTAAGAGTTCCAGGGTCTCTCTCCTGGTTTGGGGGGACAAGGTAGGCTTCCTTGATGAAGTGACATTAGGTTAACATCTGGAAAAAGGAGGGAGAAAAGGAACAAACACTAAACCCAGCCACAGATGGCTTTGCATTCAGTCTTCTTTCAGATGTATCAACCACCTAGCTCACAGAAGTAAAGAGGAGACTCAGTCCACTGACAGGTACTTAATCGTAAAAATTTTCCCTGGGCTGAACAATATTAAATCAAAGTCCACCAAATCTCATGCTTCTTACAAGTTTTATTTCCTTTTATTAGTTCTATTTTATTTTTGATTGATACACAATAATTGTACATATTTATGAACTACACTGTGATTTTATAGATCTATATATTATAAATTGTATATCTGCATACATATTAATTAGAATATCCATCACCTTCAGTATCTGTTATTTCTTGTGGAGAAAGCACTCAAAATTTTCTCTTCTAAATATCTTGAAATATAGAATATATTACTGTTAACTACAATCATGCTGCTAACATATTTTCAAGTAATATATACCTAATTTGAGTTCTTATACCATAACTATAACTATGAAATTATCTGAAATACACATAGGATTGAATGAATAAGGAATGAATGAATGGATGGGCAAAGAGACTGAGGGCAAAGAGAGTGACCGTGAACCAACTAATAAATACAGCAAAACAGCACATTTTTTTTAAAACTTTGAGACAAGAGTCTAGCCCACCTTCCCCTGCAGAAAAAATGAGTTTCTGTTACTTACTAACTCTGACATTTGCTTTCTTAGAAAACTAATGAGAAATGGAAGAAACACTCTTTTTGTTTTCCTCGGGCAGGAGAGGTTTGGCTTTTAATACACATGCGAAGCAGGTTAGGACTAACTCTGCAAGATAATCTGTCATCTTTTTTTTAACAAGATAATATACATTTTCTCAGAAAGAAAGGGAAATAAATGGATCTGTCCTCCCCTGAAAACTCCACGCCGTGACCTAGTATTCTGGGGAGACACAGAAAATGTCATCCCTGATTTCATTATTTCTAACTATTACTGCTGATTCCAGTGCATTCAGGAGTAAAAGGCACTTCTTTGATACCTCTTGACAAAGTTTTCAAGCAACTTGGGATTTAAAAATGAAATCTATTTCAGAGTATTCTTTTCAACAAAAGGTAGGGGAATTTGGGGTATGAGTTGCTTAGGGCAGTGAAAATTTTCAGTAAAGTGGTTTTCTTACATGGGTACCAAAAGATGATCAATTACAATTTGTTATAATAGAAAAACCAAAATGATGTTGTGGCACTTTCTTAGCATCATTTGCTAAATCACTTAAAAGTTTCACTCTCCCACCCACTCATTCCCATCACTGCTGACTTCAAACGATCACCTAGCATTTAATTTTCCTCTTCTGCTGATTTCCTTGCTGTGCAATCACTACTGTGGTTCAATTTTTTCCCCCAAGCATGTCAGTGCTAAAACATTTAAACATAAAAAGTTAGTAATTATAACCAACAAATTGGAGTCAATAAACCTTAAGCTGGCAAATATTCCATTTAGACTAGCATTTTGCCACTCAATAATACATGATCTGAATCCTGCAAATAAGGGACAATGTTGATAAGGATATTTATCTATGCAAATTGGTTTCCTGATTGACAGCCTCTAGGATTTTCCTGTTCACATTCATTGTTACCCTGGTCTTCCAGTCATTAACCATCTCCCGGGTGTCAATCAAGTACCAATTCTAAACACCTAAAGCTACTGGGAATTTTCTTTAATGACACCCATGTTGGTGAATTCAGTTTTTAAAAGGACCACATAAGCTTAAAAGTCTTAATTAGAACTCTGTTTCTAAGGGAAAAGCCTCACTCCATCTCCAAAGAGTAAATGGCTTTCACTGAGTGATAGGGACCATAGATAAGACCTCCAATGACCCAGATTCCATTATTCTACTTCACACTGGAAAAGGCCCCAAGGATGTGTTCTTCTGACAAACACTGATAGCTTCTAAAAAGCAGTACATTAAATGTCCCCAAAGTGAACTTTTTTGCCCTCTTTATTCATCTTTTGGAGAAGACTTGCTTACTGGTTTTTATAAACCACCTTTATGCACCATATTCTATCAGCACACCTAACCAACAAAATGTGTGTGTGTGTGTGTGTGTGTGTGTGTGTGTGTGTGTGTGTGTGTGTGTTTGTGGCACACAAGGGTATACATGATTTTTGTGTGTGTGTGTGTGTGTGTGTGTGTGTGTGTGTGTGTGTGTTTATGGGACACTCAGGGATA
This sequence comes from Nannospalax galili, assembly GCF_000622305.1. NCBI lineage: Eukaryota > Metazoa > Chordata > Mammalia > Rodentia > Spalacidae > Nannospalax > Nannospalax galili. Next base: position 3,518,690 of record NW_008349073.1, on the reverse strand, counting down.
CACTAGTTTTGACAACATCCATTTAATATGATTTGGGCCAGGAACTAAACTATGCTAAGTGTTTTGTCTCCAATTTTTGGGTGAATAAACTGTGATCTGCAGAAGTTAAGTAACTTTTCCAAGAATGACCAATTTGCAACTGGCAAGATATCCTTTATACCTAAGCCTACTGGCTCCAGAACCAGAACCCTGACACTGCCCCCCACCCTCCGTCACACACACTCCCTATTTTAAAGGCTGCTGTTGATTCTTCATGAGCTCTGCTTTCCAAATGAGTCCTCAAGATTCCCAAGGAAGCAACCACAGTTCCCTGTTCCCACCTCTGATCATATGCACGGGGCCTCGGGGACACAGGCCATGGCCTAGCCAGCTTAGACATCACGGACCATCGCTATATGGGACTATTGTGGTTTGAATACAGAATGTCACCCACAGATTCATATTTTGAGCACTTGGTGCCCAGCTGGTGGTACTGTGTTGGGAGAGCACAACACCTTTGGGATGTAGGGGTTATCTGTCATAGGCCACTAGGGGGTGGGACTTAAAGGTTATATGAACCTCTGATGGGAACTAGAGAGCTCTGCATCTTGGTCTGTGGTGAACAAGCTGCCCCTGCATGCTTCCACTGCCATGCCTTCCCACCATGACAGATGGTACCTTCTGAAAGTGTGAGCCAAAATAACCTTCCCTCCCTCAAGTTGTTTTAGTCGGGTGTCTTGTCACAGTGATGAGAAAGGTAACTAGCATATCACTGGAATGAAAAGCAAATCTATCAATAGATTTGAAATAGCTACAGTTCCTCATGGACAGGGAAATTCTGGGCCCTGTAGGGTATCAGTAAAATGGTTAGAGAAAAGATTGGATGACTTGTTCAACAACCACCCAGGTCAACAGGGAAGGTCAGAGAGCATGTCCAAACACAAGACAGGGTGGGAAAACGGAAACAGAAACCAGGCAAAGAAGATAGATGATATTCTAGTGGACAAATAGCTTTTGATAGAAACAGATTAAAATATATAGAGAGACCAGTGGTAGTAGTCATCTTTAATCCCAGCACTTGGGAGGCAGAGGCATATCTGATCTCTGTGAGAGTGAGGTCAGCCTGGTCTACATAGCAAGTTTCAGGCCAGCTCGGGCTACAGGGAGACCCTGTCATATATATATGAACTGCTTACAAAAAACAAACAATGTAGTAACTTGGCATAAGATCATAAGTCCATTGAATGCTCATGAGCCCAGTTCAGTCTTCCTATTTTCTTGTTTCTAGTTTTCACTCCAACAAACATTTGTTAAACATTTGCTATACAGCACCCCTCTTCTACCCGGCTTTTATGCAAACTCACTCCCTAGTTTTCCTCTTAAATCTATGATTCCTTTGTCAGTTACTGTCCTTTGTCTCTTCCTTTAAAGGCTAGTATTCTTTATGTTTCCCTTTCTTTCTACTTCACACCCACTCTATTAAAGTCTAACTCTCTTTTTTGAATGCCAGTCCCATATCCTACTGGCTTGCTTTTACCTTAAGTACCCAGCAGAAATTCAAGAATACCACATCTAAAATTTATCATACCTGCCCCTATATGAAATAGAAGTCATATGGTACACTGGGACTTCAAGTCATGTATTGCCAATAAGCCTGATTCCAATTTCATGTGAGTATCATATATTTGATTATAAAGTACATGACAATTACCAACTGTACAGCTGTACTGAGTGTTTTCCTCCCATGTCATGTAATGCATGGTTTTGGTCTAGCTACAGAAATAATAACCTTTTAAATTAATTAAATTTAGGTCCTTAAACCCTCAGCAGGAAAAATTTAACTCATGTTTCAGTATGGTAGGTATATTTACATTGCATAAAGTCAATTTGTCAGCATTGACTATGCAGTAAGTATAGCATTGATTACATTTTCTCTATAACCTTGCTACTCAGTGCTGCTGGGAAACCCATAGCACTGCATCAGCATCATCTGGGAGCTGGTTACAAATGCTGAATCTCATGCAGGACCCCAGACCTAATGAATGAGAGTCTGAACTTTAACAGGATCTCTAGGTGTTTCCTTGTGTGCAAAATTAAGTTGTGTACTGCTATAGTAGATGATGATGATGATGATGATGATGATAGCAATAATAGTAAAAGCAGCAATGTGTATTCACATCCTGTGTTTTCTTTAAACATTTTTCCATATCATGCTAAAATGGATGTAAATGCATTCATTGCAAGAAGTATTTGAAAAAATCTGGCTGGAGTCATCATAAGGATATATAAAACTTCCCTCTATTTCACTTTATGAAGGAGTTGGTGCCTTGACCATGATATTTACTTCCCTCAGGTGAACATGTCCCAATAACTAGAAATATCTTTTAGAAATGTCCTTCTCCCAAAGTTATATTTTTAAGAGTGTTATGTTTCAATTTAAATTAAATGCTGCCATGGAGTTTAATTTTAGTGTCATGGAAAATCTATAGACTACTGAATATATTATATGAAGTGTTGAGTCAGTAAGGGTTTTTTAAAGATATTTCTCACTTATTTGAATATAACAGATGAGTTTTTGAAAAATAAAAATTCAACAAAACCTGAATGATTAAATGCCAGATACATGATACAATGTCTTATCATCAATAAAGTTACCATGTCATTCATAGACAGTGGTATAATTCAGTGAGATATTTATTTCTGCCAGTTTCTTGCCGCTTTAGGTGACCCATGAATGAAAGAGTTTCCCTCCCACCCTCTGGGCCCTCCTTACAAGGAGTCAAGCTAAAGTACCTGGATAATTAATTAGCTGGTTTTCAGGAGCCTTGGCCTGCAGAGGTCATAGCTCTGAACTGCAGAGGGGGAAGAATTGGAAAGGGAACGGTGCTCCACCATGGACTCAGAAATAATGGACACCTTCAGTTTGCTCCTTCCCTATACCTAGACCCCAGAAACCTCATGAAAGGAGCCCATTTCCTGTGTTTGCCATAGGATTCCCCTCTTCTTTTCAATAACCTATCAGCACTACATTTCTGAAGTGAACGCTTTCACAACCTTCGCTACTAAATGCTAGGTCCTAAAAGTAGGACTATGAATTTCTTGACACCTTACTCAGTGTGGCTCAGTGTCAGATATTTGATAAGGAATAAGGTCCTTTCACTTGAGTTTCAAATACCAATTTCATTCCTTTTGCCCCCTTATTAGAGGGACAGCCATGTGAGCTGAGATTATTAGCTATATGATGATCCATTAGCAAATGCTAAAAGTACTTTGTACATAGTCTACAAAGCATATATGTTGTTGATTAACTGCCTACTAATGACAGTAAAACAACTCAGGACTTCTTATTTTTAAATTTTTATTTATTTTTCTGTGTATGAGTATTTTGTAAGTACACATATAAATGCACCATGTGTACACAATGCCCACAGAGATCAGAAGACAGCATTAGATTTCCTGGAACTGGATTATCAACAGTTGTTAGCCACCACGTGGGTTCTGGAACTGAAGTCAGGTCCTCTGCAAGAGCAGCCAGTGCTCTTAACCACTGAGCCATCGCTCTAGCAACAGGATTCCTGATTTTTAGCATCTACCATTTACGTAGTAAAATTGCTTTTCAAAAGCTTCCCATATTTTTGGTGCTTAACTGAAAATATACTTTTCTGTTTTATGAGTAGTTGACTCCTTTTCATAGGCTATAACTTAGATATATGAAGACATTTATTGCTTTTCCAATTCTCTCTAATTTTCTAAATAATCTAAATATGTAAATGTCTCTGTAATGGTTTACCAGAGACTATATGTAAATATCATTGTGTTCTCTGTTTTGAAAGAAAGGAAAAACAAAACAAAAACAACTTTGGAGTATTTCTTCTTTAAAAAACACTATTTCAACTTCTGTTCTTTAAATTTTTTTTTTATGTGTATGTGTGTGTGCCTACATGAGTTTATGCACATTATGCACACAGGTGCCCACAGAGACCAGAAAAGAGTATGAGATCCCCCTGGAGCTGGAGTTAGTTACGGGTGGTTGTGAGTTGCCTGATGTGGATGCTTGGAACTGAACCCAGGTCCTCTGCAATAGTAGTAAGCATTGTTAACCACTAAGCTATCTCTCCAGCACCTCAACCTTAATTTAAAATGATAGAAAAACTAGCATGGACTAACCCAATCCCTAACAAAATATGAGCACTTTAGAAATCCAAGTTTTTAATTTAAGGAACAATATTTGAATAAATTAAAAGCAGGTCAATATGATATTTAAAAATATAACCCAGGGTTTTGTAAGCTGATTTGGTGAATAAAGCTCTTGCCATGCAAGTCCAATGACATGAGTCTGAATCTCTATAACTCATGTAAATGCTGAATTCATAGCACTGCATTCTGAAATGCCCCTAATGGAGATGGGAGGCAGAGACAGGAGAATACTCAAAGCTCAGGGTACCCCGGTGTACACAGATATGAACAAGAAAGACTCTACCTCAAATAAGGTAGAAGGCAAGGATTGATGCCCAAGGTTGTCCCCTGACCTCCACATGGACACTGTGACACACACTCACCACCAAGCACACAGGCACAAGTGTGTATACACACACACACATACACACACACACATAGAATATTCTACCTTAAATTAAAATTGAAATACTGAAAATGCAGTTTTTTTTTCTTTTGTAAACAGAGAGTAAGACAAATACTGGAATTGAAGGTGGTTTTAAAAAGGAAGAAGGAAAAATAATTGAGAAATGGAAAATGTAATAAGCTCAAAAATTATTTCCAGTAAGTCATATAAAGACTGAGAATATAGGCCAGTGGTAGAACTGTACTTAGCAAGCACAGAACCTTGGGTTGGACTCTCCAGTATCACATGTCATAGTCTCCAGGGCCACTGAGTCCCTTCATCACTAATCACCAGCCAGGTATTATAATCAAACACAGCTATGCCTACACAATCCTAGTTGAATGATCTTGTCTATGGATTCAGATTAAATACTACCTAATAGTCCAAAAAGTCTTCAGATCTATTTCAATATAGGTCAAATGTTTGTCAAACACTTTCCCATAAGAAATAGAAGCTATCGGTCAAATGTTACTTTCAGTTTCCCACCACCAAACTGGCAAACGTAACTTCTTGGGTACATTTTCTCTTCCTTCCAACGGTTATAGGAAGAAATGTCACTTTGGGTATCTGAGGTCAAGCCAGAGCCTGTGCTCTGAACTGCATACACAGCAGACCTTCTGAGCTGGGTCTTATTGATTATGGCCTGTCCCTCATTAGCTTCATTCTCCCACCTGGGTCCTTCCACTGACATTTCCATACACCCACACATCACCTAACTGAAAATCAATTTTTTTAAGAGAGAAGAAACCACTGCTCAAACTCTTATCTAATTCGAGCTCCCAAGATAGCTTTTGTCTTCCTTTTACAATAAAATTTTGAAAATTTATCTAAACTTACTTTCTTTATTATCTTATTTTTCATTTATCCTCAGCACTAAATCTGGCATTTGTTTCAAGACCGTACTTAAACTGCTCTGGGCAAGGTCACCAGAACTTTTCATGTCCCAAAATCCAATGACCAATTTTCAGTTCTCATTTCACCTGACCCAGCAGCATTAAAATCTTGACATTAACTTCCCTGACTTCTATAGCACATTCACCTGGATTTCTCCTACTTCTCTTGATATTTTTTCTTTGTCACTTCTAGCTCATCTTTCTCTGCCTGGAATTTAACAATGAAGTTCCTTGAAGCCTGACCTCAGGCCCAGTTTTCCTTTTTTTATTCCTTCTTACAAGATCAAAATGCTCAATCATGCTATGACTTTGATTATAATACATAAAGCATAAATCAAAAATGTATCTCTTCAACCCAGACTACTCTAAAACACAAATGGGGGGCAGAGGTTCTTTCAAGGATAGGAAAACGGAGGGCATGGTACAAAGTGGTAAAAGGGAATGATGTAGCAATACAGGTTAAATGGGATCAGGGACAGGAGGGCAGGGTAGAGGAGGAAACACGGGGAGGAAAATCTAAACTAAGTGCCATTTGGAAATGTCATATGGACTATGAGGAAAACACTCCTTATGAAATCCTCAAAAAACTGATTAATTTACTAAAATAAAATAAAAAATAAATCAACCTCCGGATAAATTTTTTTAAATTCTATTTTAAATTTAAAATGAGCCAAACTGAATGCTTAGACTTGTGCTTCTGATCATGGATAGAGGATGGGATGGAACAATAGATACCTAAACAGCATACAGGTTGAAAAGTAAGGCTTATAAATGGCATAATTATCCATGTAGAAATCCTAAAGAATGTATAACAAATCTACTGAAATGAAAAGGTAAACTTAGTGGTGGCACAGAATATAAGGTTATTATAGGAAAATTAAATTTCTGCATACTATGAATAAATTTCATTATTTAAGTGATATTTTTAAAAATACCAATTCTGTTCCCATTGCTGCGAATTCATGTGAGCAAGTTCCCAGAGGCCTGAAATTCTCTGTTTCCTTATGTTCATGCACCAACCCTGGCTCTTAGAATCTTTCCACCTCCTCTTCCAAAATGGTCCCTGAGCCATGGGTGGGTGAGGTTTAATACAGGAGTCCTATCCAGGGACACACACTCAGAAGTCTCTTATTCTCGACACCTTGGCCAGTTGGGACCTTCTGTTTGCATGGTACTCTGTCACATGAGGAAGCTTCACTGTTGAGAGTTGAGGGATGCGTTAGTGAAGATGGGGTAGTACATCTAAATATGGTTACTAATTATTGTATGAAATACACAAAGACTCAATAAAAAGAAATGTGTTCATTGAAAAAGAAATGCATTCTAAGAGACCAAGACTTTAAAAAAATAATAATGCCTAGCTAGTTTTAAAAACCAGAGGGAACCACATTAGTCCAACAATCTACTGACAAACTATACGTACCATCAAGAAATATATGTCTAGGCAAGGTTTATCTGAGAACAATTGGTCTTTGCCCAAGCTTTATCTACATGGCACATGGTAATTAAAAGTACCAGGCTGGTGGAACTAACCTTCTTGGCCGTTTAACAGACATACTTTGAGGCCTATAATAATTTGGCCGGAGGGAAACAAAGGACAGTTTTTGCTCCTTGCCCTCCCAGGTCGACGACTATAAGCATCTCTCAAAATGTCCTGTAACTGTGGTGAGTTGCCTGTCCTCTTGATCAAGGAGGTCGAGGAGACCCCAGCAGATGGACTTGAACCAGTGTCCGGTCTATAAAGAGGAGGGTCAACACAGAGGAATCATTTCCTCCATGCTTCCAAGCAAAGCCAACCATGGTCAAGTAGGACCTTTGACTTATTTTCAATATAGGCGGAACTAGTAAAATAAAGGAGCCAGGGTCTCCTCCCACGCCCATGTGACCCCTGAGGAACAGATCCTCAAACGGCCTTAAGAGTAAAAATTAATTGATTTATGTGGGCCAACTGTATGGCCTTAAACATCCAAAAGGAATGTATAACCAAAGAGTAAAGGGGCGGCCAATATAATTTCATAGGAAACGATATGTATAGCTAAAGGCTACATAGCAAGCAATAATGCCAGACAGGCAATACCTTCTTTTGAGTTGTTGGCCAGAGTGGCCAAAGGGATTCCCAAATAGTAACCCAGCATAGAACAAGACCCCAATCTTATCCAAAGGAATATAGACAACTGATTACAGCTAGATGAGTAACAGCTGACCTTCCTAAAACAAAGACCTTTAGATAGGCTAATTAGAGTCACCAGAAGAGC
>NW_008349073.1:3506956-3510722 GCF_000622305.1 Nannospalax galili | reverse complement strand
CTTCAAAGCATAAAAATTTGCTCCTTAATAATTAGTAGATGTGAAAAACATTACCATTAAAATCTACCTGATGACTTTATATCCATGCTCAGATGCCAAGGAGCTCAGACAGTAACCACTATTGACTATTAATAATCAGATATATAGAGATTAGAAACTCATGTGCATCTTAGTGGCAATTGTATTAAAAATGAATTTTTCTGTATGAACTGTGTATTTTAATAATGAAATGGAGATCTTTTTTAAAGTTTAAAACCTCATTTAATTTTATGTCTTATAGGGTTTATACTGAGTACAATATTGTATAACTGTATTAATTCAACGACTATTAATAATCAGATATATAGAGATTAGAAACTCATGTGCATCTTAGTGGCAATTGTATTAAAAATGAATTTTTCTGTATGAACTGTGTATTTTAATAATGAAATGGAGATCTTTTTTAAAGTTTAAAACCTCATTTAATTTTATGTCTTATAGGGTTTATACTGAGTACAATATTGTATAACTGTATTAATTCAACTGTAAACCTAAAAATTTACAGCCAATTTTGAAAGAGGTGCATCTTAGCTCTGGAAATTGTTATTGAATATGTCAATGCTGTTGTAATGAAATGCTTCTTCTAATTATATGGTTATTAAATAAATAATTTTTTAAAAATCCACCCTTCACAAACTCTCATTAGTAAACACTAAGGCAACAGGCAACCAGTTTGGAGGGAGAATAACTGCAACATGTACCTAAAATATAATTTTACCCAGAACTTCTTTTAAAACTCTTAGAATTCAATGTCACAAACAGTTCAAATTTTAATTTATTTAAGGAGCAAAAGACTTTAACAAAAACTCAAAATAGAAAATGTGTAACTGGATACTGAAAGTTGTTCAACTACAGTAATGTTCAAGGAAATAAACATCAAAATTATAATCAAATGAGATAAAACTGAACATCCAGAACAACGCTAAAGTTAGAAACTGACTACATCAAGTGTGGACAAAGATGTGGAGCCTGAAGCTCACACAGTGCCGCTCATGGAAATTGGCACAATCAATAATAGTTTGATAGTAGTTTGGCAGTTTGATATATCCAAAATTATATTTATAAGGATACATATAGTGCTTTTTATATGAATATATGTTATTTATAAAATTTAAACAAATGTACTTAAATTTATAAAATTTCAATATATGTACATGTCATACATCCCAGTATTTTCTATCATTGCATATACTTTACCCTAGAAATATAAAGTTACAGGTTGACACAAGTCTTTATTCAAATATTCACTGTGCTTTATTTTTAAACGCCCCCAAATGGGGCTGAAAGATGGCTCATCAGTTAAGAGCACTGGCTGCTCTTCCAGAGGACCCAAGTTCAATTACCAGCACCCATATGGTGGCTAACAACCATTCCTAACTCCAGTTCCAGAGTATCTGACACCCTCTCTGACCTCCATAGGCTTTACACGACACAGGTGACTTACATATGTGCAGGTGATACAGTCATACATATGAAATAAAAATAATTTAAAATTTTTAAGGCCTAATTTGAAAGCCACCTAAATACCTATCAGCACATGAATGTATAAACAAAATGTGGTATAGCAATCCAAAGGAAATTTTTTAAGAGGCTAACAGCTGACACACGTGATAACTGGTGACTCAAAAAATCATTATAATGAGGGGGGAAGTGAATCCTGAAGACTATATTCAATGTAATCACACTTACTTTAAGTTTACAAAATTCAAACTTAATCTCTGACAATTCAATTATGACATCCTGCCCCAGAGCAAAATGAGAGGACTACAGCAAGCACAGGATATCTTCAGATGACGGGAAAATGCTGCACCCTAAGAGACGGACAAACACCCACAAGAGGCCACGGCATGAAAATGGAATAAACAAACCAGCACGGTAATTAAAAGAGGTCTAAGAAGCACAAAATGACAGGAATTAATACAATTTTCATGACTCTGAATATTAACAGTCTCAATTACCCAATATAAAGACCCAGGCTAGAATACCGGATCCAAAAACAAGATCCATCTTTTTGCTCCCTCCAAGAAACACATCTCACTACAAAAGACAGATACTTCCTTAGGAGATAAAAGGATGGGAAAAGTATACCAAGCAAATGGAACAAGAAAGCTTGCAGGAGTAACTCTTCTAGTATCTAACAAAATAGACTTCATGTAAAAACTAGTCTTCAGAAATAAAAAACGGTCACTTCACACATTGAGAGAACAACAATCCATCAAGAGGATATTGCAACTCTAAATACATACACTCAAAACACAAGTACACCAAATTCCATAAAGCAAACACTGCTAAATATAAAGCTATAGAATGAATCCCCCCAGCAATAATTGGTGACTTCAATGCTCTCAATGTCACATCAATAGGTCATCTGGATAAAAAAATAAACAGAAACATTTGAATTGAAAGACATCCTAAATCAAATAGACTAACAGACATCTATAGAACATTCCATTCAAGCACTAAAGAATACACATTATTTTCTCAACAGCCCATGAACTTGCTGTATAATAGATCACAGATTAGAACAAAGCAAGTCTCCCAGAATATAGGAAAATTGAAATAACTTTTTTTATTCTATCTGACTACAGTGGAATAAAGCAAGCTATCAATAATAAGAGAAACTATAGAAAGTACATAAAATAATGGAAATTAAACAACACACTGTTAAATTTTGATTTTGTCACTGAAGATCAAGTAGAAAAAATTTTAAATCTAGAATTGAATGAAGATGTAAATACAACCTATCAAACGCTGTGGGATACAATGAAAGCAGTTCCAAGAAGAAAGTGTATAGAGCTAAGTATCTAAATCAGAGATTCAGAAAATAACCTAATGGTTCACCTTAAGATCTTGGAAAAAAAGAATACACGAAACCCAAAAGCAGTATAAAGGAAGAAATAACATCGGGGCAGAAATCAATGAAACAGAAATAAAAAGAACTATACAAATAATCAATGAAACTAAGAGTTGGTTCTTTGAAAAGATAAGCAAAATGGACAACCCTTGGCCAAACTAATCAAAAGAAAGAGAAGACCCAAATTAATAAAAGTAGAGATTAAAAGTGAGACATTACAACAGATACCAATGAAATTCTAAGAGTATATCTTAAAAACCCATAGTTCACTATATAGAAAAATCTAAAAGAAATGGATAAATTTCCAAAGCATATGAGTTACCAAAATTAAACCATGATGATATAAGTAATTTAAACAGATGGACAAACAACAAGATTATAGAAGTAATGAAAACTCCCCCAACTAAAACAGCCTAGGAACAGATAGCTCAACTGCAGAATTCCACCAGCCTTTCAAATAAGAACTCTGATACTACTCAAATTATTCCATAAGAGGCCTTTTGTATGAACCCAGTACTATCCTGATACCAAAACCAGAGAGAAACACAAATATCTACTATTCTCTAATAGAGTTCAGTTGTTGTTTTTTTTTATTTTATTTTATTTTTTTTTAATTTTTAAAAATGATTTATTTAATAACAACATACTTAGAAGAAGCATATCATTACAACACAATTGACATACTCAATAACAATTTCCAGAGCAAAGATACATCTCTTTCAAAAGTGGCTATAAATTTTTAGGTTCATAGTTGAATTAATACAGTTATACAATATTGAATTGAGTATAAACCCTGTAAGACATAAAATTGAATGAGTTTTTACCCTTAAAAGAAGGTTTCCATTTCACTTTAAGATCTGCTATTTCCTACAT
>NW_008349073.1:3476570-3506324 GCF_000622305.1 Nannospalax galili | reverse complement strand
ACTGTCTGGAAGAGCCTTTATCTATCCTAGCCAACAACTCGACTGAAGGTATCGCCTGTCTGGCTTTGTTGTTTGTCGAGTAACTTTTAGTATGTATATGTATTCTCTTATGATATTATGTTGGCCCCTTTAATCTTTGGTTATACTTCCCTTTTGGGTGTTTTAGAGTTCAGTTTTTAAAAAGAACTACACCTTGTCTCTCCTTCTACCCCACCCTACACCTTCAAAATCAAGTCTGTCAAGTTGAGACCTTAGTAATCCTTCTTCCCACTATCATATCACTCAACACTCAAATTTAAGCAATTGCTGTGTTGTGTTTCCCTTCAAAATCTCTCCAAGCCTTGGCATGCCTTATCTCCACTGCTATCTCTCTTGTCCTGCACCCCATTATCTCTCACTCACTCTCTTGTGATATCTCAGCAGAAACACTGTGTCCCTCCAGTGTATTTCCCACACATCAGTCAAATGCACATCAGATTCTGCTAGCACCCTGAAATTCCAGCCATCCTTGTCATCAGCTAGAAGGTCTGCTGTGGCCTGCCCTCTGCATGTCTCTTCATCTCAGTCATTCTCCTGGCCTCCACACTCCCTACCACAATGTCTTTCCTTTTTAGGTGTTTGAAAAACATGTCACTTACTTCTCTCTTTTGGCTTCTCACTTTCTGCATTCTCTGCTCAAATGCCTACTTTGCCTATATCTTCTTTCAACCTTCAAGTTTCTACTTGACCATCACTTCATCAGAGAAGCTCTCTCTGCTCCACCTCCCTGAAAGTCATAATCTCTGACACAGGCTCTCATAACACTCTTCTATGTTTCACTCCATATATTTGTTTCCATTGGAATTATATCATTGCTCATGCAATTTATTGTTTTTCTATATTGCCTATTGGAATTAAGCTCCATAAGAACAGCAGCATGCTTACCATATTCATTAACATATTCCCAATACCTACTATTAAAAGGTTCAACAAACATGAATAAATGAATTAATATGGTCTATGAGAAAGAACCAAGTGGGCCCACCATGCCGATAAAATAAAGTGTCAACAATGACCTTCTCTGAGAGCAAGTAGCTTCTTTAATCACTGACATTTTGCTTCTAAAATGAGTCCAGAGGGATCCAGGACTCAGAATAGAATAAACAAGGCTATAAAATGTGAATGTCATTTTATCATTAAGGATTTAGTCCTAAAATCCCTGTTTTAAAATACAAAAGAGATGGACTCATTATTTAGGATGGGACAATGTCCATGAAAAAGAACAACAAATTAAATTATTATAAATATATAATAATTCATGAATTTATACTAATACTAAACATTCACTTGTTACACTGGAAATTGCTTGAGCATCAATTCATTGCTCTGAAAATTGATAATAAAGAAGAACATTAAATACTTAACACATTTTAGTAGTTCATAGTAATCAATACTTAAGGTGAAAAAGTTCTTCATAGAAGAATTTCTCCAAAATTATTTCTATGATGGCAAAAGTCAAATTTGCTTATTGCCTCTAAACTCAAATTTCCTTATTGTGTCTAAGCCTACTTTGATCTTGTCTGTCCACAAGACATTCAAACAACACATTCTCTATGGCAAAGGAAGGGATATCTTTCTTACTTTCAAAGATCTCTCATGTCCATGTATCAATAAGTTAAAGAATGAAGAGAGATACTATACAGTTATTTCAGGGAATATTTTCTAGAGAGGGTTGATGGCCAGCATATATTAAAATAAAATAGCATAGAAGAGAAAGAAAAGTGTTGTGAGGTTACTGCAACACTTAAGAAAGCTGTGATAACATCCTGAAGTAGGGGCATTAGCACTGGGAATGGCAGATGCAGAAGCCAGAGAGGTATAATTAGAGAAAGGCTAACAGCCAAAAGTAAAAAGGAAATGTATAAATGTAGAAAACATGATCACAGTGTGGTGATTGCTAAATGTTGTGATGACTGCAATAGTGACTGTTGGGACTGAGTTCACAAGCTCTAAGCAGGTAAAAATTAACAGCATTAAGGGACCATGAGAGGGGAGGGGACGCTCCCGAGGGAGGAGTGAAAGAGAGGATAAAGGGATTCACAGGACATGAAATCAGAACCATTTGTGAGGAAGAGATTCAAAAAGAAAGGTTGAGGGAGGTGGGGCAGGCCTTGTGATAGTGGGATGCATGAAATGACATGTGTCAATAGTTTGAGACCAGCCTGAGTAACACACCAAGGCTCATCTCAAAATGATTTTAAAAATTCTAATGTACAGATCACAGCAGGGGTGGAAACTCAGAAATTAGCACTGAGCACAGACCACTGCCACAGCAGGCAAGGGGCGTATTCAGAGTCAGGGGCAGGGTCACTGTTCTAGTTTTTTTTTGTTTTTCTTTTTGTTTGTTTGTTTGTTTGTTTTATTGCTGTGATAAACACCATGATAAATCACAAAGCAACTTGGAAAGGAAAGGGCTTATTTCATCTTACTTTTCCAAGTGACAGTCCATCACTGAGGGGAGGCAGTGCAGGAACTCAAGGCAGGAACCTGAAGGCAGGAACACGGAGGCAGGAACTGACACAGAGCCCAGGAGACCATGGAAGAACGCTGCTTACCAGCTTACTTCCCCTGGCTTAGCTACTTTTCTTTCTTTTCTTTTCTTTGGTCTTTTTGAGACACAGTATCCCTGTAGCTGCAGCTGGCCTAGAACTTACTATGTAGACCAGGCCAGCCTTGAACTCACAGAGACTGGCCTGCCTCTGCCTCCTGAGTGCTGAGACCAAAGGTGTGCACCACCACACCCAGCTCAGCTACTTTTCTTATAAGCCCAGACCCAGCCTGCCCATCGATGGTACTACCCTCAGTGGGCTGAGCCTTCCCATATCAATTAGCAATTAAGAAAATGCCTCACAACATGGCCATAGGCTAATCCCATGGAGGAAATTCCTCAGTTGAGTTTCTCTCTTCCTAAGTGTGTCATGTTGACAACTGAAACTAATTAGCACAGTCACCTAATGAACACATACCAAAGCATGACAAGTCAATCCATTTAGGAGCTGGGACTGCTTAGGAGACACAGTTGCTACAAGTGATGATTACTGAGGCAGATGAAATGAGAGAAACCACTTTAAATTTCTCTCTTTCCCATCTGCCAGTACCCTTCACTAACAAAATCCAACTGGAAGCTAGCTGATGGTGAAACCAGACAAATTAAATTTGAAAGATCATGTTCTACTACAAAACAGGACAAGCCAGAGAATGGAAGAAAAAATGGATATGGGAGCAGACTGCCCACTGGACAACCCAACTGTAAGAGTGAGGAAGAAATGCTTACATTTTTAAAAGAATATTAAAAAGATGGAAGTATATCAAGCTGGGGTACAGCTTAGTTGCTAGAGTGTCTGCCTAGCATGCATACTAGGTTTCATCTCAGTTCTGCATAAAACCAGAGGTTGCAGTGCCTGTAATCCCAGCACTTGTGAGGTGGAGGCTGGTCATCGTAGACTACATAGTGAGTTCAAAAAGGTACATGTGGGCTGGGGAGATGGTTCAGTGGGTAAGGCACTTGCCACGCAACCATGAGGAGCTGTTTGAATCCCGAGAATCCACACAGAGCTGAGCAATAGGCCTCATCTATAATCCCAGTGCTCCTATTGTCAGATGGGAGGCAGAGACAGGAAGATCCTTAGAAGTACACAGCCCAGCTAGTCTGGCTTCTGCAGCAGCAAACAATAGATGGCATTTCAAACAAGGTAAAAGGTGAGTACTGATACCCAAGGTTGTCCTCTGACTTCCGCTGTGCATTCACTCTCACACATGAACATGCATACACATATCATATACACATACACACAAAAGAGTAACAAAGATACAAATATAAAACCAGGCTGGTTAAATAAAAATTCTGGGTCTACATTTAAATTAGAAATCTCAGCCTAAACTTGGTATTTATTTTCTTTAGTGTGTGTAGTGTGTGTGCATGTGTATGTGTATGTGTCCTCACCTGTATGTGCCTATAATCAGGCCGGACAACTCTGGGTATCTTTCTCCTTTCCTCTTCATCTTATTTTTTGAGACAAGTTCTCAAACTGAACCCAGAAAGTGCTGTTTCGGCTAGCGTGGCTAGCCAGCAAGGTCCATGGTCCTCCTGTCTCAATACCCTCCTCCCCAATTCTGAGATTACAAGTGGCAGTGCCACACGGAGCTGCTGATGTGGGGTTGAGGCCTGAACTCAGGCCTCCATGTTTGTATAGCAAGCTCTCTGCCCATTGAGCCATCTCCGAGCCCCCTTGATTTTGTTTGCATCTCGCATTATTTTATAGTTTAGTGATTGTCACTTCAGCTTATAAAATGAACATAGAGTTCACTTAAACTCTGGATATAAACAGGAAATAGCTACTGATAAACATTTTTGGCAACCTATTTAAGCACACACACCTTTCAAAAATGAACAATGGTGCTTTGTTGATTTTTTTTTTTTTTTGCTTTTTATTTTGAGACAGGGTCTCACTAAGTACACATCCTCAACTTGCAATCCTCCTGCCTCAAGCCTCCTGAGTAGCTAAATGGTGTGTTTGGGCTTTGTTTGTTTGTTTGTTTGTTTTTGAGGCATTTTATAGGGTTAGAGTCTGATTTGGGGTGGGCCAAGTTTATTCTGAGGTTATACAATTAACCCTGGAATTTCTGTGATCTAATACATAAGGGTTTGTTTCCTTTCCATGTTCTACATCTGACAGGGAGCAGAAAGGGGTTGTGCAGCATGCAGATATGCGGGGACTAGGACTGACACACATTCACACTGACACATGAATTCATGACTACTGAGGTAGGAGACGGAGCTGTGGAGGGTCTTAGACAGGTGCTTGGTGCATTCTCTGTTGTTCACATGGGCCTACCCAACTGCAACGGTGATGAGAAATCTGAGGTGCAACGGATGTTTAGTGAGTGGACAACGCACAACAGAAATGCTGTGTATGCTGGCTTCTTTCTACCACACAGTCTTCTGGAGGATCTCACTCACTACATGTATCTTTATATCCCCAGCCTGGACCTTTACATTGAGATCTTCATTTCCTGATTCGGTCATAATTTAACATCTCTACCTGAATTTCTGATATACTTCTTAAGCTAAATATCTACATAGCATCTTTGATGTATTTTGTGTTTTTTACTTTTTTAAAAAATTGTTTTTATTGAATTTTTGTGTGTTTCATACAGAACATTTCAATCAGTCTTAATCATCTTTTTACCCCCTTCCCCACTGGCACCCTCCCATAGCCCACCCACTGGGATTCATATACTCTGCCATTTGTGTAAAGGCCTATTGTGTCAAGTTAGTGTCTCCAGACGTTCCTTAGTGCAAGTTCATCTACTGAGGTCCAGTCAGCTTATCGGCTCACTTTAGGACAATCAGTTCTTCCTCACCTAGAAGTAATTAGTTACCAATATTTCTTCAGCTAAGATTGGGATCCGCTGTCCATTTGCCCAGTTCTATGCTGGGATTTTGTCTGCTTGAGTTTGCATGGGACTTGTTTATGCTGGCATCTTTGCTGTAGATTCATATGAGCAGGGTCCCAGGAGCTTGTAGGACTTTATTTCTATGTGGTTGTGCATGTCCTGCCTATGATCCAGGTATTTTATGGGTTTTTAAAAAATTTTTAATGCATATGAGTGTATTGCTTGTGTGCACGTGAGTGCACCCACGTCGTGCAACATCGTGGAGGTCAGAAGAGGGCTTCAGATTCCCCTGGAACTGGAGTTAAGGACAATTTGTAGCTACCATGTGGGTGCTGGGAATTGGACTCAGGTCCTCTGCAAGAATAGTCAGTGCTCTTAACCGCTGAGCCATCTCTCCATCCCCTTTAATATTATTTTTGAGAATTTCATATAAGTATAAAATAAATATGATCTTCTCTCAACAACTTTCCCCTATGTCCCCCTCAAATATGCTTACCTCCCAACTTCATGTCTTTTTTTAATAAGCCACTAAGTCCAGTTAGCGTTGCCCATATGTGCATTGGTGTGGGGGTCATCCACTGGAGCATGGGAAACCTACCAATGGCCATATGCTCAATGATGAATGATTCTCCCTCCTCAGCAACTATTTGCTGCCAGTAGTTCTTCAATAGAAGAGGGGCCGGGATATCATCTTCTTTATATTTTCCAGGATTTTGGATGCCTTGATCTTGCGAAGGTCTTCTGCAGGTAATCACAGGTGCTTGGAGTTCACTATTGGGACAGTCATGTCATGTCCAGAAGACAGAATTTTACAGCACTCCTCCGCATCCTTTGGCTCTCACACTCTTTCCATCTTCTCTTCTGTGATGTGTCCTGAGCCTTGATAATGGGGCAGTTAATATAGATGTCCTATTTTGAGCTGAACACCAAGTCTCTTATTCTCAGCACACTGACTATTTCTGTGTCTCTCCATTGACTGTTATCCACTGCAAAAAGAAGCTTCTCTAAGAAAGACTGAGAGCATTCCAGGTCTCTGGGTACAAACATAAATGCTTAGAAGTCAATTTGACAGCATGACCATTTCGTGAAATAACAATAGTTTCTATGCTAGGGCCTATGACCTTCCCAGCCATGGGCTATTGACCAGGACTACAGTAACAGACATGAAATTCTCTCCTGTGGAGCCAGCCTCAGATCCAATCAGGAAGTGGTTAGTTACCCCAAAATAGTAATGCCACTATTGCACCAGTAGGCACATTTGCCTGGCAAGTCTGTATTGCAGCACGCAGGGGTCCAGCCCTGGGTAAGACCACTGACGTCTTTTCTCCCCCAGCAGCCTGCATAGTACTTTGCAGCACTATGAAAGCTAATTGGCAGGGAGGAAGTTTCCTGATCGGATTGCTGGAAATTGATTTTTCCATGTCCTACAGCCAAAGTGTGTGGTGTCTTCAGCAATCAGGTCTCACCCTGTAGCTACTTTCTAAACTTCTCTGCTGAAAAAGTTGACAGCCATGACATGCAGAAGCAATGAACTGTCTTGACACTGAGATCATGATCTCCAAACACCACATACCACTGTAGCAAGGTTCCTTCTACTCAGATATGGGACAAGATGAACCTGGGTCATCTTATTGTGTTGTAAAGCAAGATCATCAAGGACACTAGGCTGTATCAACAGATGCCAGAGTCAATTTGCAATCCAACTTACCTAAGATAGAACAATTTGCATGAAAAACAATAATTACTACAGTGAATTGGAGCTCACTAAAAATGTAACAATCTAAAAATCATTTGAACCTAAATCTTTTTTTAAAATATTTTATTATTTTTATTTTATGTGTATGAGTGTATTGTCTGCATGTATGTAAATGCACCCATGTCAGCTTGTGGAATTCAGAAGAGGGTATCAGATCCCCTAGAACTGGAGTTATGGGTGGTTGTTAGCCACAGTGTGGGTGCTGTAAATCAAACCTGGGTCTTCTGCAAGAGCAGCCAGTGCTCTTAACTGCTGAGCCATCTCCAGTCTCTTGAACCTAAATACTATCAATCCTCTACATTGAATTACCTGTTTTACATTAACATAAAAATAAAGCAGTGTGAAATGATGCCAAGGGAGGAAAATCGAATCCAACATGTGGAACATTCTACAGTGTAAATGACACACTGTCATTAACAAATCCATGACATAAAAATAAAATATGAAGGGTATGCCAACCAAATGCAATCTGTGGCCCTTTCTTGAGTACTGATTCAAACCAACCAACCATAAGAAAAGTTTGAGACAATTTAGGCAAAGTGAATATGGATTGTGTATTAGATACGATTAAGGACTTCTATTAATTTGGCTCACAACAGAAAAGTAAAAACTTATAAACTACCAAAAAACAGAAAAAGAGTCTTAAGAATAATTTGTGTACCAAAACAATGATGCCAAAGTTGTTCTGAGCGCTCTCAGTCTGAATTTTAAGAAGTGACTCCCACAGCTAACTTATGAACAGAATTGCCTAGGAAGCTTTTAAAAAGATGGATAGGGGAGGGTATCTAAATAATAGCAAAGTATTATATGAAAATCGCAAAAATTGGGGTTGGAGAGATGGCTCAGCAGTTAAGAGTAGTGGCTGCTCTTGCAGAGAACCTGGGTTCAGTTTCCAGTGCCCATGTGGCAACTAACAAGAGTTCTTAACTCCAGCTCCAGGGAATCTTATAACCTCTTCTGATCTCTATGGGCATTGTACAACATGGGTGCATTTACATACATGCAGGCAATACACTCATACACATAAAAATAATAAGATATTTTTAAAAAGAATACTGCAAAAAAATCAATAAAAAGATAAATTTTTAAAAAGACAGTTCTCTAGTATCATATGTAGCCTTGGACCTGGAGATTCTAATCCATCTGTAAGATGGTGCCAAACAGTTCCTCCAAACATCCTGAGAATTATCTAGGTTTGAGACTCTTAACAGAAGTCAGTGGAGGTGGGTCCCATCTTTAAGTGGAATCCTTCTGTTTACAGAACCTCTGTATCACTACAGTCTGGCAATGAATACCAGGGATAGCCCTTGCTCTTACCAAAGTGACTATGTGTATCTGAAAGCTCTGTTTGATTTGGCAAAGTAGCAGCAGTAACTCCCACCACTTCAGATAAATCTTTTAAGCACTTTAGGTAGACTACCATTACTTGTATCAATATCTATCTTTCATGGATAAGAAAATGGAAACCCAGAAAGCTAAATAAATCCTTTGATGATACATCTCTTATGATGAAGGGGTAAGGCTTAGGTCAGAGTCTAAGGAGCACATTCTTTCTGTGATGCTGTAGAGTTTTTCTAGGAAGAAGCAGGACGAGGTTTCCCTGCTGTGCACATGGCTCCTTCCACATTGATATTCAGAATTTGTTCTTCCCCAGTCAGCTTGTGAACAATAACTCCCACAGCAGAAGATCCAGCAAAGCATTGAACAATAGCTAATATCTGAGTACACAGGAGGAAAATTGACAGAAAAGAAAATCAACACATGAATTAAGGCCCTGAATAATGGAATTATCAATATTAATCCTCTGACTTCAAAAGAATGCCTCCTTCATTGCTAATCTGAAATTATTTCCTCTTACAAATAAGTAATGAGTGTGAATGCCTTTGAGTGTATCAGAATTTCATGCATCATGCACTTCATTGCAGGAACCCAGTTAAGTCAACTTTTTCACATTTTGACAATTTTAATAAATCTACAGAATCAAAGGTAGAAGCCAAAAAGCTATTATCCCTTTAGCTGAGGTACAAATAAGACTTAATACTTCTATTTACCATCCCTACCACAGCTATTAGCTAATAGCTTGGTTTTATGAAAAAGTATTTGTTTCTTTTGAAATATTTTCCCCACGGCAAGCCAGGAATTCCATATCATTGAGAAAGTCATGTATTGGACATAAAAACAAACTCCTTGTTCTTTAGTATAATTTTGACCACCATTTCATATATTCTGAAATTTTAGTCATATGAATTGAATAGTAAAAATAGTCAAAAAACAAATTCTAAAACACTTGTACTAAAGTGCTAAAGATTCATTTCTTATCTTTATCAAGACATGGCATGGGGGCTAGAGAGATGGCTCAGTAGTTAAGAGCACTGACTGCTCTTGCAGAGGACCCAGGTTCAATTCCCAGCACCCACACGGTGGCTAACAATCTTCTGTAACTCCAGTTCCAGGGGAATCCAACACCTTCTTCTGACTTCCACGGGCATTGTACAACATGGATGCACTTACATACATGCAGGCAATAGATTCATACACATAAATAAAAATAACAAATATTTTTTAAGACATGTTATGCTATAGCTTGCCATAAAACTAACCTCAATTAAGTCTAAACTGCCCACGGTGGGGGAGTTCATTCCCAGACCATGGGAAGCTAAACCAATGAGAGGCCATCTGGAAGCCCGACCTTGGCAGATACATTGTAAATGCAGACATTTTCCCCTCTGCCAGAGTCTTGGGGAGAGTGTTTATCTGAGTTTAGTTTTCCATAGCAAACTAATACAGGGATCAAACAATAATTTTCTGAATTTGAATCACTGTTGTAGCCAATCAAGATAATTTTGAAGTTCCCAAACTTCCAATCATTTCTCTGTTGGCGGGTTTGTGACCCCACCCAAAGAGGTTTTTGTTTGGAAGCAGAATTACAAGTGTTCTTAATTTTTTGAATGTGTGTCAGCCAATGCCCCTCAGTAAAGGGGTGGCAGGGAGAAGCAAATTTTCATAACAAAGTATTCACGAATTCACTGGCCTCTGAAAATTAGTCCCTTCTCAACCATCATTTTTGTTCCAGTCAAAATCTTTGTAATCAACCTCTTGTTGATTGCTTACCACAGCCAAGAGTGCAATGCAAATCAGTTCCAAAATGAAACTGGAAATCTTGTAGAAGGTTCAGGATTATATAAAGTCAGTGAAAGCAGTCTTGGAGACCTTCCAGAATAGTATGTAAAGTCACTGACATATCACCTTTGGGACAGCTAGACCAAGGAACAAATATATAAAAGGTTTCTTAACTTTTCAGTTTGAAGGTATAGCTCCAATTTTTTCCTAATTGTTTTTATTATTCATCTTGAGAACTTTGTTCCCATTTTAAGGAAATGCACATCTAAGGACCATAGTCCAGAGCTAAAGAACTACAGATAATAAGGACGTCCTTCTTTTATTGCTGTCTCAGTTCCTACCTGCTTGGAAGTGTGTTGGTTTAAGGTATAGCACCATCTCAGTTTCCTAATTTTCTTTTTTAAAAAAATAATAATATCACGTACACATTTTAGGCAATTGACTATAGATTCTCATTTCCGTCTTTTGCTAACCCAGGCTTGAAAGTCAGGATTGATTGGCCCCATCCACCATGAATTTGCAGTGGAAAGAGATTTGTTGCCTGTCTAGTATTTCTTGCCATATTACTGTTATAATTTAACATTTCCTCCCTTTATCCTTTGCTTCCTGGCAGCTATTATTTATGTTTAATTATGTTTTCCTCCCTAATCCTATGCAGCCCTGAACTCTTAAATGCAAAAGAGTAATCCAAACAGTGTGAACTTAATTTTTAACTCTAATAATCACATTTTTCAAAATAAAGAACAGTGCATTACAGCATGTCATTTAGTTTGAATTCTGCAGTCTTGGAAAGAAAAATTGAGACAACCTAGAAGCCATTATGCACCACAGACCAGTCTTCATTATCGGTGGCAGGGTGCAAGCAGTTCCGGGGGATGCAGCAAAGCTGAGGCCTGGAGTCAGGGATCTGGGTCTTAAGAAACGACAAGCAACACAGCCATCTCTCAGAGGATGAAGCTGAGACGCCCATATTTCATTTCAAAGTGGTACGTAAGTCTGGGATTCGTGAGCTAAAAGAAAGTGCCTTTCTCTGCCTGTTGCTGCTCTTCATCCTATTAGCTCTGCTCAGCTATTTATTTAAAAGATGTTTTTGCTGCATTTTGTGCCTTTCAAGGATGTCTTCTTGTTCTTAGAAACTCTCCTATTCATTCAAGTATTAGTTGAGCACCTGCTACATGGCATTCTGCCTGCTGCTAGACAGTAAGATAGACGTGATTCAAGAAGCTCAGGCTGTAGTGGGTGGTAGAGATGACAAATCAACAGCAGCAAAAGCATTGTGCTAAAAATAAAGAGCGTGCACTGGAAAGGACCAGTGCGGTGCGGAAGCATCTCACTACTGCTGGGGGATCAGAGTGGGGCTTTCTGAAGAGGTAGCATTTCTACTGAAATGTGAAGGACAGGAAGGCATTTTAGCAAGTAGGAGAAGAAGATTTTAAGAAATCTTAAGAAAATAGCTGGATCCTCCAGGAAATTGCTGTGACAAGAGTGGATGGGTGCATATTCATGGAAAAAGCAGGGCACATAGTGTAACATAGCTGCAGACCTATTTCCCTCAGGAAAGTTCTTGTTGGAGTAGTATAGAGTTGAAAAGGAATTGTTTTATAAATTTCTGCCAACTCTTTAAGAGGCAAAGAAGGGGAAAAAAAGCAAAGAATGACATAAACTGGCAGTTTGAATTTATGCTTCTTTTTCTTCTTTACTCTCTTTAATGTGGACGCTAATGAATTAAAAAGTTGTCAAAGAGTAAGCATTATCTTCTAACGCTGCAGAGAAAACCTATTTCCAGTCTACACCAGGAAACACATCAAGACAAAGGACTGACTGAAAGTTCTAGCTGGGTAAGGAAGGCAGACTTCCAAGTCAAGGAGTTTAATTGAGGTGGATAAAGTCATTAGACACATAAATTTTGGCATCTTACAAATTTTGCAGCTTGCACCTCACATTCTTGATGTGACTTGGATGTTTTCTCTATTTACCCACAGAGATATCACTCACAGGGCTGTTCAAGCCACAGGGTAGAGTGAACAGTGAAGGGTCAATCAAATAACATACATAAAGAATTTAATACAGAAAAGTGGCGGCTAAGCATTTGCTACTATAGTTACAATTTTGTTATCATAGAACTTCTGTATTAGTAACTTCTGAGAAATCAAGAACTTGTTGGGAAGTATATTTGTGTTAGGTTGGAAATTTTTCTTCGAGAGAGAAAAAAAATTACAAAGGAAACAAGTGAGGATATGTCTGCAATGCCACAGTAGCTAAAGTTGCCCAACACTTCAATGATCAATTTAAAACATATTCACATCTTGTTACAGATCTCACTTCCTTAAAATATCACTATGACTTGATAAACCACATTACATAAATTCCACTGGGCCTGAACTACTCCAAATCTGTTATGATTCAATGAAGAAAGTGTGAGAATCATGTGGGATTATTTTAAGCACGAACTGAAACATTTTGCTACCAGAGGTAAATATGGCCAAGATGCGATGTGAACTGTAGGAAAATTAAAAC
Source organism: Nannospalax galili (assembly GCF_000622305.1). NCBI lineage: Eukaryota > Metazoa > Chordata > Mammalia > Rodentia > Spalacidae > Nannospalax > Nannospalax galili. The sequence continues at coordinate 3,493,495 of NW_008349073.1, read as the reverse complement.
AATTATGAGAGGAAAGTAAAACTACTTTAAAATTCAATCTTAAATATCTTGCAAATGTAATGTTTTAAAACAGTTTTAAATATCAGAGAAATGTTCATGATATTTCATGATCTGTTACCTGGTAGAAATTATCTTATATCTGAAAAAAATTAAGCTTTGAACTATGAGATGTAGGCAAGACACATATCTTGTGAACAGATGGAATATTTCAGCTAAAGAGGAGACTCTATCTAGACTTCAGGCACTTTCCTTTGAGCTACTCAAGACAGGCATGGCTGTCACAATAGCCTAATAGGTTAACATTTCTATAAGCCTCTTAAACACTTTTTAATATACTAAGTGTATGGTCAAAAGAGAAATTAATCATTATGAAACATTGATGGGATTTTTATATTTAATACTTCATCGGTACTGTTACACTATATTCTTAAAAAATCACCAACATGAACCTCACTAATTTGGAATTAGAGATGCTTGGGTTGAGTCTTGACTTGTGTATTTATCATCCATTTTAAAAGAGAATTTTATTGAGCAAATTAATAAGGTAGAAACATTTTGGAAAACAAACTGGAAAAATAGCTATTCTAAACAAAAACTGACTGTCCATTTCCATATAAATAAATGTGCATGCTATATAAAACTAATTATGACCATTTTTAGAAATTCATTTAAACAAATCCACAGAAACTTTGATTCAAAAATATTCCAAGAAATATGGTTAGGTATTGTTATAGGTTATTATGGATATTTAAAAATAATGAAGCTATAACATAACTATTCATAATAAAGACTTTTCACTAATTCCAACTGCTCTCTCTCTACCCTGCCCTCCAGAAAAAATAGGACCAGAGAAACATGAAAAAAAAAACAGAAAGAGAAATGAGAGATAAAGAATTAATATGTAATTTTTTTCAAATGAACCAGGAATAAAACTGTAAGAAAAAATTTGAACAAAAAGATAATACTTATGTTCACCTAAAACAATTATTTTTAAGCTCAAAGAAAATATAAATATGAGTGAAGATCTCATTTTTTTTTCAAATAAACCACATCTTGCACAATGGTGAGTACATTGTAGGAGTTCCTAAAAGCTCATCAAACTCAGTTTAAAGGATGAAATTATTCTCCAGTCTTAGATTCTACAATGTCAACTCATTAAGATAAAATCAGACAAGAGCACTGAATTCTGAACCAATTCAATACAAGTCATAAATTATGAAGTATTTCCATTTATAGATGGCTAAGTAAGGGTAACTAGTTTTAAAATAGCTTAGTTATTAAGGGACAAAAAATAAATGTCATATAATTTTGAAATTTCTAGAATTAAAGTTATCAAATTTGATATGAACAGCCTTCATCAAATTTGGGTTTTATGAATGCAGTTGTGAAACAGGCTAACTCAATACACTGTAAACAGCTCAACTTTTAATTCATTCCATAGATATGATTTACCCTTAAAAGCCAGAAGTATCACTTCTAATAGCTCATGTTATGGCAGAATGGATTATGTTATATTCATTCTACCTCCAGGAAGGAAGCTGACATCCATAATAGTACCATTCAGCTGTGTATTATAAAACACAAACCAGCAGAACTCTGGTAGCATAAAATATGAAGCTATTTTAAACCTAAGTTGTGGTAAATCTGAGACATCTCTTTTCCACTGAAGGGACACATTATTTGATTCAAATCTTTCCAATCCTTCTACCCGAGATTAGTTACACAGGTTTAGAAAAATGTGTCAAATTCTGTATGTGCTTTGAGACTCAACTCACTGTTTCCATAAACACCTGTACACACGCACATTTACTGCTGCTAATTTAACGGTGGATTTATAAGCATTTGAGAAGTTAGACATTCAGACTTCTTTCTCCCAGGGTAATGTGAGCAAGTGTGGCTTAGATCAATAATATCTTGAGTTCTAGCTCTTTTTTTTTTTTGCAAAATACTTTATTCCTGAGAAAATTCTCTATCACGAATCAGCAACTTCTAAAAATATTTTCAGATTGGGATGGTTTCCACATCTTTCTAGAAAAATGAAATGATTGCATATTAGCTTGACAATACATAGGACTAGGTCAGAGGGTAAAAATCACAAGATTAAAATATGACACGTATAGGCTTCAAGTTTATTTAGACTTCCAAGTTCAAATATCAGTTCCATAGTTGGGGAGATGACACAGTGAGAAAAGTGCTTGCAGCACAAGTGTGAGAACCTGAGTTCAAATCTTCAGAACCCTTATGAAAACTGGACGTGGTAACACACATCTGTATCCCTAAAGTGAGATGAAAGGTAGAGGCATGAGATCCCTGGAAGCTTGTGGACCAGCTAGCGTGATGTATACAGCAGCTAAAAACAGCAGAGACTCTGCCTCAAACAAGGTAGAAGGAAAAAAATAACACTCTAGGTTTGCCTCTGACCACCACACACTTGCACCATGGCACAGGTGTGCACACACTCACCCGTGTTAACACAATCTTGTGCACACACAGACACATCTCACACACAAGACAAAAATAAAAAAAATAAAACCTCTGATTAAAAATAACTGCTTGAACTTGGGTAACTTTAACTTCCTAACCCTTGATTTTCTCATCTATAAAATGGGGGTTAGAGTAGATGTGATGCTACTACATGACAAAGAAACCATGTGGATGTTGTAGTTTTCTTATTTATACTTTGGTTCTAACCCCAAGGTAACATCATCATGTATGTGCAAATGTTTCAAAATCCCAAAACACCTAATTCTCAACCTGTAGCACCTCCAGTTCCATCTCCACAGTGTCTCCCAAACAGGATACAGATAACCTTGCCCTATCTTGCATTATAATTTTCAAGAGACCTTTAGTGTGCCTTTAGTGTAAAGCTGCACACACACACACACACACACACACACACACACACCACATTGTCACGTCTCTAGCATAATGTCACAGTTTGGGCCCTCTAAGAAACACAGCCACAGCTATAAAAATATAATAACGTGTGGTAATGTCTACAGCCCCAAGTTCCCACATTGTGAAGATATTATCCGCTCTGCACTTTCCTTCTTCATATGTTAGATGCCAACACAGACAATAGCTTGTCATCCTTTTTCCTTCTTCATATGCTAGATGCCAACACAGACAATAGCTTGTCATCCTTAATTTTGTAACCTCAAGATATGATACAACACATGGGATACAATAGACATTTACCAATTCCAGCTTATATATATGGTGATAGCATTTGGCCCCCCTCCTATATGTAAATATGTTATTACGTAAAGTAATGAAGAGCCTTAATTCATAAAATATTAAGTTTTGTCCTACCTTTTAAGTGTATGTGAGTAGGACCTGTTTATCTACAGCAGTCAGCTGTTGTTTTTCTACTTAAGGTTGAAATTTTTAAATTCTCACATTTTATCATGTTTCAAAAGATTTAATTTGCTTTGAGATTTTTAAAAAATGACAGAACTGTAGACCCTGAATATCAGGTGAGTTTCTTTTATATTTAAAATGCAATCATTTTCTGGGTAAAAATTTAAATAACTCAGTTTTGCCTATGGGCAATCTTCCCCATTTATAAATCTTGTTAAAAAGTAAAGACATGAAAAATATTTTTGCCAGATTAAAAATCCATGAGGATGCTTCAACTTAGAGTTTGTGCTTCTCGTTCAAACTCATTTCCTTTTTAAAACAGGGATCCTAATTTTTCCAAGAAGGCAGCAATCTGTCTAACACAAATCAGATTACTTTGAGCCTGTCAACCTGCTCCAAACTGAAAGCAAACAGCAGTATAGGTTGACCATATTTAACCCAAAATTCTTAGATCTGAAATGCTCTAAAATACAGATTTTTGAGCACTAACACGGCTGTCATAAGCAGAAAATTTCTCCCTTGACTTCATGTGATAGGTTGCAGTCAGAACATATGGAGCTGATGTGTACATGAAACATAAATGAATTTGTGGTGGTTTAAATGAGAATGTCCCCCATAGGTTCCAATTATTTGATACTTGGTCCCCAGTTTGTGATGCTGTTTGGGAGGGCCATGGAACCTTTAGGAAGGCTGGCTTTGAGAGTTCTTAAGCCTTGCCAGATTCTCATTCATTCTCTCTGTCTCTCATCTCTCTCTCTCTCTCTCTCTCTCATCTCTCTCTCTTTCTCTCTCCTTCCTGTGCCTGCTTGAAGATAAGATCCCTTGACTTTTTGCTCCAGCTACCTTCTTCTACCATGCTTCCTTCGCCATTATGAACCCTTACCCTCTGCACTCGGAACCCAAATAAACTCTTCCTTCTATAAGTTGCCTTGGTCACAGTGTCTTATCACAGCAACAGAAAAGTCACTAATATAAATTTCATGTTTATGATTGGGTCCTAGACATTATGTATATGCAAATAATCTAAAATCTGAAAAATAATCTAAAACCTAAAATCCAAAACCCTCCTGGTCCCAAATATTTCACAAAAGGAAGTCAATCTGCCCAAGAAGTGCTTCCAGGAACCTCCCTGAAAGGTGTGCCAGAAACAAGGTGTGCAGATAAGGTTGTGCAAGCTTTAATTTTCATTTTTATGATGCCTTCAGGACAGAGCTGCAAAGCTCCTTCCCCTTTTCCAAACAAATAAACTATATAATCTAATGTTTCTCCCCACTCATTCCACTGTCTGTCTGAAATATCTTTCTCCTTACTTTAGGTTGAATTTTGACTTTTATGTAATTGGCCCAATATACCCAGAGGCTTGAAACTCCCTGCACATACTATCTACTGAGAGTCAAATCACTTAGCAACCTACAGAAAGTTTTCCATACCTCAGGGTCTCAAAATCCTAGGTTTTCTCAGGGATTCTAAGTGGCTCTCCCACAAGAATCACTGCTCCAGCCATTCAGGATGGAGCCCAATCGGGCAGATTTTCTTCATGGTGTTTCATTTCCATAAAATAGGCTGAAGGCCCCACAGTCAACTGACTGGCCCTAGAGCCAGGATTTAAGTACCAGCATTTAAGTGCAGCAACGGAGGTACACATTTGCCTTTCCTAATATTTGAGTAAATAAAGCACTTGCCTCCTAGAATTTAATCTACATCAATTACAAATTCTAAAATTTTATTTTCAGTAGACACACACCAAGGCCAAAAACCTTTCTTTAAAGAAAGACAATAAAGAGTGACCAACAGCCCCACTTACATAAAACCCGCAGTTCAGCTCACTTGTTTAACAAGAAAGTCAGAGCAGAAAGTATGAATGGTTCAGTACAATTAACAATAGCATTGATAATTAAAGCAATCAATGTTGTATCCTTAGTATCAACAGCATTCTGTCAAATGAGTCACTTTTGTATCATCAAATCATTCCAACAGTACCTACTTCACAAAGAAAAGGGGCTACTAGACATTCAGTTACATGCCAAAAGCCTTACACAGTGATCAACAGGGCTCTAATTTTGTGGTATCTGATCTCTGAGTCCACAAATTTTAATTATTTCACTAAACTGACTTCTAGCTCATCCACTCAGACTAGGTGGAGTGGGGAAAGTAATGTCTTCTCATAAATTCTTGATTATGAGTCATTTAGAAACTTTTCTATTGAACTAGGACATCACAGTTTAGTTAAACAGAACCTTGAACCTCATGCATAACTATTAAGGCTTTCGAGTCTTCCTTCTACAGGAGAATGATTACGAAGGGTAAGCTGAATACAGCAGGCCTCTAGAAAAATTTTGTGAGTTGGTGTAACTCACAATACTGAAGTCATATCTGTGTGGATGCTATCTTGAATCATAGAGCCATGAAAGCAATAATATCAGAAAGAAAACACAAACATAATACTTTCTATGCAACAACTGTTTTTAAATGTTTTATATCCAACATTCCTATATGCTGGTGTAATTCTAACCTATTCTGACTACAAGCACCTGCCTTCCATATTCTGTTGCTAGGTTTCTTAAACTTCCCTTGATGAAGGGTGAGGGGTCTCACACTGCCAGGCTCCCCACAGCTTTCCATATCTCCATTTTCCTTTCATAAGCACCCCAAATTCTATCCAGCTTTAGACTCACTTCCAATATCCTCTTTACCCAAGGGTTGATCTGATTTTTGTCAAGGAGAGACATTAGCCTCACATTCTGACAGTCATGCTCAAATTACTCCTGTTGTTTGTCATTAAATCTCATCCTTGTGACCCAGTTTTGAAAACCAGGTGTGTACACTGAACTGGAGACAAAGTCTCTTCCTGTCACCTACTGATGATGATAAATTATTTCTTGTCCCTACACTTTTGTAATTGGTCTCAAGATATCATGTTCCTCCAGGATTAGGACCTCAAATTAGTCTGTCAGTCCGAATTTGTGACTGACTGCATGCTGATGGAATTGTTCACCCAATGTTATTCTGTTTGCTCCTTGGAAGTCCAAAAAACACCTGCCTCAGAGTTGGCCAACACTGAGTTTCCACAACACATCAGCACATGCTCATTAGACCTTGGGCCACCTGTATGGTGCCAAGGGCTATGTTGGGCTGCTGCCATCTGACTTCTTACCAGCCTTCAGGCTGCCATCACACCCCAGCCACTCTCTTTCTGCAACAATGCCTCCTGATCATATATTCTTGCCTTCACCCCCCTGCAGTTTACAAAGTTTCCAGATCCACACCTTCTTTTCTAGCATGTTACCTTACCTAAGCCACTGCCCTTACACCTAGCCTAGATGCTATATTTAATATTTAATTATCTTTGCTAGCTGTTTTACTCAGAACATAAGCTAGAATACTGCCTTTTAAGTTAGATAACAAAAAGAGGGACAAAGATTAGAAATCAACAGAAATAAGGTCTCCCAGTCCTCTTAACACTGAATTTAATAGTTGAATACATCTATCTACAACTACATATTTTCTCAGCAAGAAAAACTGTTACAATTTTCATCCCTACCAAAACACTTTACTGCATCAACTTCGCTCCTTCATCCTCTTCTTCTGACCTGCACTGGGTATAAAATGTAAGCACAGATAACTCAGAAGGAAATCAGAAACAAAGCAAAAAAAACTAACTCTCGAGTTCCATTGCAGTTAATTTTCATTTCAGCATCTACATGACCAAAAGTATGCTCGTTATAAAGCCAACTTGAATATGTCTTTGTTTTCTAATCATCTGCCTTCAATCAAGATCTGCATATGACAAAACCAGTTGACACACCAAAGAAGATAGGGGAAATTTCACAGGGTCCCACCGCAAGACAAGGAAGTACAGGTAATCAACAAATACTGAGGGAGGAAGAATCAGTTTTCTACAGGGACTAGCTCCATGAGAGGCAATTCCAAGTTGGCAGCCCTGAACACAGGTACCTACAAGTACACTAAATGGGCTCACTATATGCAATAAATACATACATATGTATATATACATATATATTATATATATGGAACCATGCTAATCAAAGAGGAGAAGAATTTGTAAGGGCATGGGGTGGGCCATGGGAGGAATTGGAGGGGAACTGGGGAGATGGAAATAATGAAAATATAATACTCATGTATGAAACGCCCCCAAAATAAAAAATAATAATAATTATAAAAAGAGCAGTTTCTAAACCATTCTATGATGCACAGGCACTGGTGTAGTGGCAATTCTTTCCCTGGGGAGTCATAAATAAATGTCTGCCCCCTACTTATAGAGCACCAACAATAAACCAGTGAGTTTATTTGGCTTACTTACAGAGCATATGTGAGACTTTCTTACAGCTCCACCACCAGAAAGTCTCCCCCAGCATGGATGATGACTTTCTTTTAGTTGCATAGATGGAACCCCTGTTCCTCTCTCTCAACTTTCTGTAGTCTATGTACTCTAGCACTTCCCAAGACCATGAGGTTATATGCAATTAGGGCAGAATTACAGTCCACTATCCTGGAGGTAAAGAAGGGAGTGATTGGGTAAGGGTCCAGTGACCCCCATCATACAAAAATACCCTTCCTTCCATGACAGAAATGTCAACAGTCAATAAGCCTGATCTTGAGGGTCTCTTGCAAAGTAGTCACAGCTTGTCTTTCAGGATGGTGGATGTTTTGCTTGGAGGATAGTGCCATACAACACTTAGAATCAGGTACTACCAACAGTTAATATTACACTGGGAATTCACAAAGACAAGACCCAATGAGGTATAGCTTATGTGTTCAGAACTTCCTCAAAGTTGAGCAAATTCCCATTATATACTGACTTATTCTACCAGCATGCAGCATGATCAGGATACTATGAGTACCAAGCTAGTGCCTGGACTTGGGGAACTAACCACTAACTGTGACAGCAGAAAGGTAATTCCCAGTGATACAAGCCAATTTACATATAAACCAATTGTTCCCAGTGACAGGCAGCACTTTTCAAAATGCAGATCACAATCCAGAGAATTTGAAGGAATGCCCTGTTGAGGTTCTCTCCCCAGTGGGTGCATTAAAATTAATGTAGTAAGCCTTGACTCTAATTTTTTTCTATGAAATGGAATAAAAAAACTGCGATACACAGCAAGCACGTAGGTTTAAGAATGTACGATGAAACTTTTTCCACATATATGCCTGTACATATATGGCTATAGACATACATACAACTATTTCATAACACCTATCATATATCAGGGACACTTTTAGATACTTGGATACACCAGTGACAACAAAAGATAAAAGTCCCCAAAATCATGATCTTCAGTGAGTAGATATCAATATAGACCCAGTGTCTCTCTGTAACCTTGCTTCTTCCTAACTATCCATCTTTCCCCTGTAGTTTACAGAGTTCTCAGATCCACAGTTTCTCTCCTAACATGTTACCTACTTAAGCCACTGACCTTACTTCTAGCCTGGATGGTATATTTATTGTTTAATTAACTTTTCTAGCTATACTACTCAAAACTTAAGACAGAATATGTCCCTTTTCTTAGATGATCCAAAGTGGGATGAAGTTGAGAAAATCAACAAAAAGAGATTTCCAGTCCCCTTAACGGTGAATGATGTTTAAATACATCATCCATCTACTCCCACATATTTTCTCAGCAAATGAAAGACTTACGAAATCCTCACTTCTGCCAAACTCTTTACTGCATCTACTTCTCTGTTTCATCTTCCTAGCATATCACAGGGTTTTCTTTAAAAAAAATTGGATGAAAGAAATGCAGAAATGTCCACGCATTCTCTCCACCATACATCACGAAGAGACTTTGACCAATAATTGCCCTGAACAGGGGTGTGGTGGAAAACCCTGAACAGGGGTGAAGTGGAGAGAAAGTTCCAAGTCATCCCCACTGTGCACCTTCTAAGCCCATCTTCAAGAAAAAACATGGTTTCAAAAACCCATCCTCTCTTGCATCTTCCCCTTTAATAATCTGTTTTCCGCAATCCCAATAGATGTTAAGGCTGTTGGAAATGAAGAATTGCAAAATGAAATAGTGCTTGGTAGATTCTTTCTAGTAGTGTAACAGGTGGAGAACTTTCATCTTGATTTAAAATATTCACTGCCAACAATGAGCAAACCATTGAAATTGTGGTAACTTATTCTCTTAGGCAAGCTAACCTGCATAAACATATATATTGTCCCTAAATGTCTTCAGAGATACCCCAATAGGTACTAAGTAATGTCTAATTTGATACTTTTCAACATAATTTGCTCATTTAATTTGCTGCACCTGTAGCTCATGTGTAGTAGCTCCCTAATAAAAGCCCAACATTGTGATTTGTGTTTTAGCTCTTGCTTCTATGCAACTATCAAGTCTTTAATCTCTACTGCAATATACAAGCAACAGTTTATACAAGAAAAAACACCATTTCTCTCAATATTCTATTTTTCCTGTGGAGGAAGGTCAGCTACATCAGTAAACATAGGAGAGTCATCTCATTGACAAGGCAGCCCTAAAGAAAATGTTCCTGCTGTTTTATGGGCCTAGTGGGAAGGGTATAGGGAAAAAGAAGGATGATTGGAAAAATACTGACTACTGAGTCTGAATGGAGAAGTATCTTCAAAATCTACCAGTGAAGTGGTCATGGCCAGGTCATCTGAAGGCATTTCACTGGAACATAGATATGCATAAGAGCAAGGCAGCTGGTTGGCTAGAGACCAAGGTCTCTTCGCTGTCACTCTTGTCAGATGGTGCATCAAGTCTAGTGTGGAGGGATGCTTCCCTCAAGGGGCTTACCAAGTGAAGGCTTGCCATTGCTTCTGGGGTCAAGATTGAAAGACAGCATATAGCATTCTGGCCTAGAGATGCAATCCTCAGTGTGCATTTAATGTTCCTCCGTGTATGTGTTCTTCTAACAACCCTGCGAGGGAGGAGTTATCATCTGCATTTTATAAATGAAGACACCAAAGTTTATTAAGTTTAAATAATTTCCCCATGATCATTCAGTAAGTAAGTGGAAGAGTTAAAACACCATGTGGCTCCACAAATTTACTTCCCATTAAGGGAAGAAAGTTTACAAAGTATGAGAAAATGATGAACTATTCTCAAAAATTTATTTTACAAGCCTATGCTCCCCCTTATCTGTTCTTAATCATTCCTTAATATTTTAATGGCCATTAAAAGACTATAAATAAACAAACCATTGAGTGTAAAGCTGTAATGTTAACATAAGCCCCTTCTACCTTTGCTGAAGTAGGTTCAAATATGTGATTGCTCAACACTTCTTATGTTTTGCACTGAATATTTTCAACAGTCATAGAAATAATGGGAGTAGAAGAGGATGGACTCCAAGTCCAAAAATGTGTTGTGTTGACTCTCATCTCCACTGCTTATAGCTGTGTGGCCTTAAGAAGGCTATTCCTTGGCTTCTCCTTCATCTGTAAAATGGAAATCATTCTCATCAGGATTGTATGATTAAATGAGATATTATAAGAAATGTACTTGAATGATGTAGGCACTAAATAAAGCTTTGTTATTCTCATGATTATCGCTTCCTCAGATAACCTAGTCCATCTCTTTCTAGTAAACTTCAACTTGGAGTTGTATCAAGAAGAAAAACAATAGTAATTTCAGTGAGAAGAAATCTTTAAGCTTGAAACTCCGTAAGGGCAGAGAAGTATATCTATTCCATCATCCGTCTCTTCTTTCCTCTGCTGCTAGGCTTGCTGATGGAACCTGCACACTAGATGCTGTTGCCTAACTGATGCTGTTTTTGGAATGCATCATACTTCATAAATTATTTGAAAAGGAGCCATTTTGTTTTTATGCTGATATATGATATATTTTTGCCTTTCAGAACAAAACCAGCATGTGCTTATTTGTTGAACAGAGGTCAGTTGGTGTGGAAAAGAGAAATCATGCTTATTGTCATAAAAGAATTTGAACCAATTTTGTAGCATAGGTCTCCACGTTGTTTTAAGCAGTTATTTCAAATGTTGGTCAAATGAAAAGGTCAAAAAACATCACTAGGGAAGAACACGAAAGTCCTCATTACCCTTCAGTCTCTGCTGACTGTGAGTGAGGCAAGATTGTTTAAAGCACATCCCTCTAGAATCAATTTCTTTACTTACAAATGTCATTCTAAATAGACATTTTATAGCTGATTAATTTTTGTCCTTTTTTCTCATATGCAAATACAAGACTAAAATGCATACTTCTGGTAGATTTCCATTCTGCTGATTAAAGTGCTCATTTTCTACCTATCTGTTACAACCCTAGCAGGAAAATGATTTTTCAAACTATGCTCCCACATTCCTTGACCTAGCCATCTTTTCTCCAAAATACTTAAGTGAACAATTAAACATTTGATTGCAGAAGGTAAAACTCATTGTCATTCCCTTTGTCCCAACATAAACACATCAAGTATGTTGCGCACACAAATGTACTAAATTAACATTTTAATTAAGAGTAACAAACAGTAATTAAACAAATGACATTTTCATTAATTATCTCAACTGTAAATAGCCTGATGGAAATTATTGCTAAATCTGATTCTAGTTAAATATTTCTCCTTGTAAAAAGAGTGACCTCGAACTAGTCATGATCAAAAGCACTTCCTTTTTATGTCCTTATGTAGTTATGATGTGTCTACATATAAGTTTTCCAATCTCAGTTTATCAATGTGAGGAACCTTATTCCCTCTATGCAGTGTGAAGGTAATAGTGTAGCTGGGTAATGTATATGTTTCAAGTCATTTGTGCAAAACCATAGTATTAAGCGACTAAAGATGTGGTTCTACAATGAAAAGACACATGCTTAGTCATTAGATCCAAATAAACAATTTATCAAGCTTGGCAACCCAATTCCATGGTACCCAGTTTTCATTGTACCAAAGCATAGTGACACATGTCCAGAGTCTTCTACAAACCAGGAGTACCACACCATGTCAAATGACATATTAACTTTTCAAAATAAAATTTGACATAATCTATTTTATTTCTTAAAGCAAATATTGGTTAGTCAATATTTTGAAGCAAAGTGGTTTGAAAGGATGAAAAATGATGCCTGAGATATTAACAGTCGCATGTTGTCAAGAAAACAGAACAAGCTCTGCTCTGAGGGTTCCCAGATTTAGCAAAACAAAAACCTCACTTGGGTTTTTGTTTTTTCTATATTGCATAAAATGTGGCTGCACTAAAAGGCTATTCATTGTCTAACTGAAACTCAAATCTAGCTGATCATAAATACACACACACACACACACACATACACACACAGGGCTAGCAGTCCTGCTTTTCTTTAAAAAAATTAAAAGCAACGTAATCTTGAGAACAGTCTCTTAGTCTCCAATGACAGTAAAGTATAACAACAAAAAGAAATCTGGTAATAAAAGGTTCTTTGGACCTCTTTATGGCCAGGGGAAGAAACTACAGTTGGACCACAAGCAGCATCAAGAAAGCATTTCCAGGAGCTGGAAAGATGGCTTAACAGCACTTGCTGCTCTTCCAAAAGACCCAAGGTTTGTACCCAGCATCCACCTCCAGCAGCTCACAACTGCCTGGTATCTACAGCTCTAGAGGATCTGACACACTCTTCTGGTCTCCATGGGCATCGGCACATGTGTGGCATTCACTTACACAGACACACATAAATAAAAATAAAATACTGAAAGAATGCATATCCAGGAGATACTGTGTTTACTTAGTAAGGCATATCTGTAGCTTTAAAAGTTATTGATCCATTGCCTAATCTCTTCTGATTTAATTATTTTTAAATTGTAATAGATAGGTCTCAGAGGACAGAAAACCTCTCAGTTATGCTTTATCTTCTGGAATAATACAGAAAAAGCACACAGGCCATTTGGGAGGAGATCTGACACAAAATGATGGGGTGGCACTCTAACGATAGTACATGAGATACTTATGGCTCTCTGGGCCTTTGCAGAAAATTTTCTAGAAGCAATATAATTTTTATAAGGACACCTTTAAAAGACGTAACTACAATCTAGTGCAGAAGCAAGTATCAGACAAAAGAGTGAAAGATCATGGCTCAGAGAAGAATAAAACAGGGGACAGAGATGGAGAGGCAGGAGACAAGAGAGAGAGGACAAATCCCAACAGTTGCAAAAATGAGTCCTTCCTAGTTGAGAATTCTGAAGGAAGAGTTATCAGGACATGTGGTCTTCTTAAAATCTGTATTTTTTAATCTGTTGAATTGGAACAGAATATTCTTGTTTTAATTATCTAGGTAGTTCACCAAACAGAAGTATCTGCTCAAACAGGACATAGCTAGGGTACTAATTTTTCCCTTTCTAAAGCACCCTCCTTTCATCGGATTTACTCAAAAATCCTATTATAATTTAAACATCACACATTTCACAGTAACTATACACCACCTACCCCTGAAGCCATAACTCTCAGAAAAGAATTTCCAAAGACCTCCTTGGGGGCCACTAGATGCCAGGTAGCTTGCTAAGTAAATGAGCTGTGGGATTTCCTTGGTCTCCCCTTTATATACATCCCCTTCCCTGCTACTCTGTGCCCCTTGCTGGATTAGCAAATTTCCAGCATCCTCCAATATAAATTTGCCATGTATTTCAAAATACATCCTTTTAGACATCCATTTGCACTGACTAATGCAACTCGGTTTTACTGTAGTCTCTTTATCTCCAACACATGGACAATTATACACTATGTGTCAAGACTTCAGGATAGATTTTTTTTTGTTATTTATTCAGTGAAAGACCAGAGATTTGCATACAATTGGGGTCCCAGATGTAGCTTTAAATAGGGGTGATATACATGAAAATTAGCATAAAGTAAACAGTATTCTCTTGTTCAAGGTATAATGTGTCTACTGCTGGCCATTTTGGAACTCAGCTCCAAGCTATTGACATCCTTTTCTACTCACTAGCATCTTGTGGGAACTTGCTAAAGATGTGGCATTCCAGCCCCATTCCAGGATAACTCAATCAGAATCTTCATTTGAATAAGATTTCCAAAGTGATTCAAATAAACAAGTTTTTGAAGACCTGAATTTCTCTACACTAGACATGAAATATCTACATGGAATATCTCTTGACTGGCTTAAACAGAGGAGATAATTCAAAGTGTTCTTAGTTCTGGCCAGTCAAAACTTTTTCATGAAAGAAGTATAGCAGATCAATTCACCAACATGGCATAACCAGTGTAACTACATATGCACCAAACATTCAAACAGTTAAATACATTAAGGCAAATTTTAATAAACATGAAGAAAGAAATAGATAGCACTATAATTTTAAAAAAGAATTTAATCTCCAATTTTCAACAGTAAATAAACCAACCAGATACAAAATTAATAAAAAAGAATTTGGTGATGTAGAGAAAACAGAACTATAATAACCATTGGAGGATGTAGATGTAGATTGGTACATCCTTATGAAAAACAGAATGGAGGTTTCTAAACACGTAAGAACTCAGACTACCACATAACCCAGCAAGCCTTTGTCTGGGAACAATTTCCAAAGGAAATGGAAACAATACCCTACCTAACAAAAGTATCTGCACTCTCCTGCTCATTACAGCACTGTTCACAAGAGCCAATGGGACATAAGCTAAGTTTCTGTTGATGGATATCTAGATCTATGCTTGCACATCCATGTGTATTGCTTCTTTATTTGCAATGGTTAGGAAATGTAACCAGTCTAGATGTCCATCAACAGATGAATGGATAAAGAAAATGTGGTACATAGGTACATGATGGAATTTTATTCAGATGGACAGATCCAGAAAGACAAATACTGCATGTTATCTCTCAAATGTAGATCCTAACCTTAACTGTTACACATGTGTATTATATGGGGGGTCATGAAACTAGAAAGGAAACCATAAGCAACATAAGACAGATCCTAATGTGAGGAAGAAAAACAGTGTAATAGAATCACGTGACAAAAAAGTGGACTATTTGGGAGAGACAGGGGTCAGGAGGAGAGAAGAATAGGGATGAGGAGGGCAACTATGAAAGATGACCAGCCTATGCTCATACTGGGATGAACAAAGTATGTATAAACATGTCATAATGAAGCCCATCATTTTGTGTGCTAATCTGTAAAAATCCAATGAAAAGGCAGCTAAGGTACATATGTACAAAAAAAATTACTCATCCCTAAAAAGAATGAGATATTGCCTTTCATCACAACAAAGACGAACCTAGAGGACATTAGGTTAAATGAACAATACCAGACAGAGAAAAATATGGTAGTCTCACTTATATGTGAGACTTGCAGAAGAAAAGGTAGACATTTAACACACAGCATGAAAACCACAAGTAACTGAATGTTCTATATACATGATTCATGTTAGAGTACATTTCAGCTGCTCTTGCCACAAGACTCATGATAATGCAGATGTAAATCTGTTTTGCTAAATTATTTCTTTTATTGTATACATATCACTTAACATCATATCACATGCCCTAAATATGTACAATAAAATTTGTTTAAAATAACTTACTTAAATACTTTTTTTTCATCCTCTCAGTGAAACAGGAAAGGGACAGACATAGAAGGGAAGGTTCAGGACAGAGTAAACAACCCATTTCCCAGAAAAATAAAATGATAAAAATCTGGCACTAGGCACAGGAAACCTTCCAATAGCAGGGCCTGCAAAACTCCCCCAAACCAGCAGTGTCCTCAGAGATGGACCAGAGGCATATGGATGTAGAGGAGAGCTCAGAAGATGCTCAGGCGCAGAAGCAAAAGACAGTGGCAACAGGATGCCTGACATATAAATGGGAAAATGCTAGCAATGTCAATCAGAGCCCTACAGACTCTCTTCTTCTTTTAATTGTTTGCATTCTGATTAAGTTTTTTAAATTATTTATTTAATAATCACATGATTAGAAGAAGCATTTCATTGCAGCATTAACATATTCAATAACAATGTCCAGAACAAAGATGCATCTGTTTCAAAAGTGGCTGTAAATTTTTAAGTTCACAGTTGAATTAATATCGTTACACAATACTGAACTCAGTATAAACCCTTTAAGATATAAAATTGAATGATGTTTTCACCTCTATAAAAGATCTCCATTTCATTTTAAAATATACTGTTTCATACAGAAAAACTCATTTTAATGCTACTAACACTTAGATGTTTGCACATGCGTCTCTAATCTCTATGTATCTGATTATTACTAGTCACAGTCAGTTACACTCAGATCCTTGGCACCTGAGTATGGATATAAAGTCATTACCTAGATTTCAACGGTAATGTTTTTCACCTCTACTAATTAACATGAAGCAAATTTTTATACTTCTTCCTCAAATATAACTCATATTTTTATTTATTGATTGTGTGTGTGTATTTCATGCAGAACATCCCAATCTTATTCACCTATATACCCACTTTCCAAATGGCACCCTCTCACAGCACCTCCCCGCCAACTGGAGCCCACATACTCTGTCATCCCTGTTACTGTCCACTGTGTTGTCAGCACCCCGAACCATTACCCAGTCCATCCACTGAATCTAGTCAGCCTATCTAGAGTTCCTTGTTTGAGGAAGATCAGTTCTTCCTCATGTAGTAGCAATCAGTTGCCAAT
>NW_008349073.1:3436408-3476133 GCF_000622305.1 Nannospalax galili | reverse complement strand
CAGTTACAGGACATTTTGAAAGATGCTCATAGTCCCCTGGAACTAGATGACGTAGGAGGGCAAGGAGCAAAAGCTGTCCTTTTTGTCCCTCTGAACAAATTAGTATAGGCCTCAAAGTATGGCTGTTAAACATCCAAAGTTAGTTCCACCAGTCTGGTACTTTTAATTACTATGTGCCATGCAAAGACCAAATGTTCTCAGACAAACCTTGCCTAGATATATATTATATTCTTTGAGCTAGTTGCAGATATAATTTGTCAGTAGGTTGTTCAATTAATATGGTTCCCTCTGTTTATTTTTTTAACTAGCTAGGCAATATTTATCTCTCGCATTGTCTAACCCTTCCACCATGGTTTTCCCATTTAAAGTGCCCCTATTTTTCCCATTTCTCCCTTTTCCTATGGTCCCACCTCTCTTGAGCGCCTTCTTTCCCTTTGTCCCCAAGGTTCCTTGTATAACCCTCCCTCACCTTCCCCTTAAAATAACCCCATTTTTATGCATGCTCCCTTATTAACGCCTGTTTCCTACTGTTCTTCTCTTCCAGATTCTTTCTTTTCCTTTACCTCCTTGGTACCTTTTCATTATCCTGGTTCCCCTACAGATTCTCTTACTCCACATGTTGCTGAGCCAGGGATAGGCTTGGTACCCTTTTTTCATTGTATGACTATAATAGACATGAAGGAACTGAAAACACAAAGACTTGGAAACTCACAGAAAAGCACACCACTGAAAGTGATAATACACAATTTAAACCCAACTTAGCCCTCAGACCCGTCCTTTTCCCCCTGTTCCACTGCTCTGAGTCAGTGTGTGTAGGTCTCACTGCAGTGAGGACTTAGTCATTCCCAGGTGTTCATTTGGCTGGCTTCACAAAGTTCAGAGTTAAAGAAGCTCTCCCAGTGCTGCTGTAGACTGATGTCTGAAATATGCAGACCCAGCCTTCAAAACAATACTGCCTTTGCCAAGAGTCTAAAGAGGATGGCACTGTGAAAAGCTGTCTTAACAGTGTGGGTTTTCCCAGTTTGTATGTGCTAGGCATTAGAATTAGCATCAAAGTTTAGCAAAAATGAAGCATTTTTCCTTCCTTAGGGAGTAGCACATGCTTGCATTGCAAAGTGCACAGCCACCTGGCTCCTAGGTATATAAGGACTTTGTGGGAGGTCAGATCTCCTTAGGACAGCACCAAAACTCCATATATCACAGGCCTACCAAACTGGCCTGCAGGGTCTATTTTAGTCCTCGAGTCTTGGTTTCCCTAAAGGAAATCACATCTTGAAGACTTCTGTAATAAACTCAACAACCCAAGGGTTCTATTGGCCCCTGAGTATGGAGACCAACCCCTTCAAAAATCTCCCACCTGCAAGTAAGTAACTTATTTATATCTTCTGTGGGTCTGCTAAGGAGCAGTTCTGTCTCTTATCTAAGGATCTCTCATTTCTTCCAATTATCTGATTATGTCATAAAATTAAAAAAAAACCAACACAAAACCTAATTATGAGAAGTTGTGGAAGTCACATAAAACTAAGGGGATCATCAACATTTTTAACAGTAATCACATCAGGTGATCTTCTGGGGGTTCCACTGCACACTTCCATTCTTCTCTCTCATCATAACTTCATAGTCCTTATGTCTCTGAGTTTATAGCTCTCTATTGGCCTTTTAAGAAATATGCATAGAGATGTCTCAAAAATTGAGCATATGTATTTGCAGAGAATTTAGGAGCAAAGGCTCTTCAGTGTGATGCAGGATCTAGAAGCACAGAGGGAAACAGCTGCTTCTATTTGGTTTATAGCTTACAAGTCTAAAGACAGGATATTATGCACCTTGAGAGGTCTTTAGAAAACCAGATGTACTTTTCTCCTCTTGGCAGTATTAAAGGAAGATTACGTTTGATATTCTTAAGTTTTATATAGTTCTCCTTTGTATTCTGAGGCTTTAACTTTGCTGATCAAAAATTATTTAATATGACATGTTCCTAGGCCACTTTAAAATTGTACTTACTATTTCTCACTTGTTAACTGTTGAATTTTCATGTTTAATTTTAAGCTTGGGAATGGAGAAACTGCTATCTCTCCTCTACTTCCTGTCACCTTAGGGAGAAGTGACAGTATAGGAGCTACAAGGACAGGGAAAACTAGCAGGACACAGGGAGAAGGTAGATGCTGACAGAGTAGATGTGTTAATTCATTCAGCCCGAAATTTCACTTGCTGATAGAAAATGAATTAATTATAAAGAAATAACCACCTTTTAGGGCCTGACGTAAGGGTAGGCAACAACTCCAGTAACACCCCTTGGCATGATGTAGAGATCCAAAACATGCCAAAGAAGATGCTGGTGATAATACTGGTGATGACAGGCCAAAGCGACTAAGATGGGGCAGAGCAGGTAAATGTCACAGTGCAGCTGGATGTTAACCCTAAAATCCAGACATGGCTAGCAAAGGAAATGCTCATCAACCTCTTCATTCTGCCTGGAAAGACATTGGGCCAGGATTCTAAGTTCCATGAGGATCCACAGACAATCTAGTGTCACCTCAGTCTATTCCCACAGTCAAGTTCCAGGGAAGTCAACCACTGACCCTGGAGGAAACCTGCCCTGAAGTATCCTTGGACGGATTCTTTACACATTGGCTTTTGGCTCCTTTCATCAGTGAATGCAGGTGTTTGTGAAAGCATCCTTTGAATTGGAAGCATATCTGATGACACTTGGAGAAAACAAAAGATTCTCGAGGAAATTTGTCAGAAGGGAAAATTGTGAATAAAATTATTTTTCAGGCATGTTCCATAGAAGTTAGAGTTCAACTGCTACATGCTGCTTCTAAGCTTCACAGTTTGGAGCCGTTTGTCAGTCAAAATTAAATTATAGTCGACCCATTTGTAGAATAAAAATTAGCCAATCTTATTTGCATGAATCCTTAAGGCTCTTGGGTTTCTTAAGGCAGTTAACACCCTCCCAGTTTCTCAATGTGAACATCAGGCCACATTAATCACAAGACTATAACCCACTTACTTAAAGGGTATATTACATAAAAGGTCGTACAACCTGCTGTGAAATACTATATCTTTAGCATTTGGATCACTTGGGATGTGAAGAAGGATTCATTAATGAAGTGTGAGGCTCGTTTTATTTATAGTCCTTGGGAAAGATGTATTTCACCGCTATTAGAAGCACTCCTGCAAGCAAGAAGTTACCTAACCCAACTGCTATGCAAAGATAGCATAAGTCCCATCCTAATGTCCCTGGTAGTCAGAAATGTGAAAAAGAAAAATTCATTCTTAAAAAAAAAAAAAAGCTCATAGCACAGGAACCATGAGAATGGGAGAGAAGATTAAATCCAGATGACAGCCAGAGTCTTAGGACAGATACCTAGTGAATTTGGTTGTAGGCTGATTTAAAGTTTGGTGGAAGTTGCAATGGCTTTGATCAGATATCTTCTATCTTATCTGTGAAACAGAAAGATTCGACAGAGAAGACATGAAGGAAAGCGGTGATTTGAAAGAGATTTTAAACAATCAAGCAAGTTAATGGGAAATAAAGCACTGTCATGTAATTTGAAGTTGGCGGCTTCTCAATCCAGCTCTCTCCATAAGATTCTTTAATGGTTTAATTCACTAGGACCTAAAACGGCTCCAGTACATGCTCATAAATGCTATTTGAACTCAATTAGAAATAGCAAATAATCTGAATTGTTTGAATATATGCAGATGTTAAATAAATACTAAAAACTTTAAGTTTGTAAAATGCAATTGATTTGAGTGATGCCCAACATACACACAAAGGAAAAACGTGAGGCCTGGACTCTGCATTTGAGATAGTCCAGGGAGGACAGATGGAGAGTGGTCCAATAAGCAGACCTGAGGAGCATGACTGAGAAGATCTGGCCGCTCATGACCTGGCTGCTTTGAACACAGTGAGTTTCCAGAAACAATATGCAGGGAACAACATGGCCATTGTCATTAATTTCTGTAAGGAAAATATGTTTGGTGGCCTGGAGTTTGGGGAAAATCCATCACCCCAATAATCCAGATTTCCAGTTTTGTGAAAGACTGGAACTTGGTCAGAAAAATAATAGCTTACCTACCTTTGTTTCCCAGGACCCAGCCGCTGTCTCTCACCTGTAGTTCCCTCCAGTTTCTTCCTGCTCCTTCCATTCCAACATCCTATGCTCCAGAAATTACAGATTATTTCCTAGTTTAAAATACTATATGTGCTTTTAAAAATTCTGTATAGACTCTTCCGTAAAGTGCATCCAACCCATTATAAATGCCCTCTCCACCTTCTCAGGTGTCTCTGTTTCTGTTTCAAAGTCTGTCCTTCCCCTTTTCCAAGTAGAGAAGTCCACCCCTACTGTGTATTGAACGCATCCTTAGGCACCAAAGCAGGCATACTTAATTCCACCCTGTCACATCATGACTTGACAACTGATACATCACAAACACTCAATGAATGTTATTCAATTCCAGTTTTGCTTTTAATTTACCTTGCATATTACTTCCTAGATATCAATCCATTTTGATATTTTCTTTTTTTTTTTCTAACTCATCTACTAAATCTTTCTTTTCTAAACCATTTTTAGGCCTAAACACAATGTATACACTACTACTTGTATTTGAATAAAACTTCTGAAAGAAAATAACTGAAATGATCCTGATTATTTGTCCTGTTAGGTAACTGAAACAGTCTAGAAGAATTTAAGGTTTGTATTGATCTAAAGGAGTATAAAATATTGTAAAAGACATGATGAAATGGGGAAATAAAACTGTGATCCTCTAAATGTGGGAATATTAGAATTTGAGACACACGTTGCAGCCTGAAGAAAGTAGCTTTAGGATAAATAAATGAGAGTGCTATTTTACACAGCAGGAGGCAAACATGAAACTCTTTATTCTGAAACTGATACAACTTGAAAATATAAGTAAGACTCAGCTATCATCTAGATTAATGGTTCCAATGTCATTAAGTGGAAATTAGAGTCATTTACCTTGTCAGCAAGGTGCACCACCCAACCATCACTCAAAAAGCACTCCCTGCTTCTTTGTCATAGCTGTAGCACTGAGCAGGATGCATTCAGTTTGGTCTGATCTAATTCAACATGGCATTTCTGGTGTTTTCACATTCTCTGAAAACCATAGCTCCAATGTTTGGCAAAATTATTTTTCTTGAAACTGAATCCACTTCTTCCTTTGATTCATCCAATATCACCTGTCATTGATCATTTGAAATAAAATATCTTCTAAACTAATTTTTTCATTGGAAGAGTACATGAGGAAGGTCAAAGAGGAGTATATTCCAGCTGTAACCAGAATATCTTTCTAAATTATCTATGCTTGCTTATGAAGGGAAAAGCTGAGTGAACAAATGGATTTAAGTAGATGTTTAAAACAAGCTTTATTAAACTAAGTAGGAAGATAAAGGAAAAAACAAAAAGAATTTATCTGAAACTAAATGGAAAATTTGGTTTAAAAAATTTATTCACAGGGGACTGAAGAGATGGCTTAATGATTAAGAGCACTGACTGTTCTTGAAGAGGACCCGGGTTCAAATCCAAGTACCCACATGGCAGCTGAGAACTCTTCATAACTCCAGTTCCAGGGTACCCCCCCTTCTGTCCTCTGAAGAGACTGGACAACACAAGTGCACTTACACAAATGCAGGCATAACACTCATACACATAAAATAAAAATAAGTAAAAAATAGTTTTATTCACAAGTTTTTTTATGACCTTGGAATTCCACTCAATAAATATTTATAAGATGTACAGAGAGCTGGGAATGTAGTTCAGTTGATACAGTGCTTACCTAGCACAAAACCTTGGTTTCAATTCCCACCACTGCATAAGAAGAAAAATAGATGTGGTGGTACACAACTAAAATCCCAGCACTCAGAAGGTGAAGGCAAGATCAGAAGTTCGAGACTATCTTTGACTGTATAGCAAGTTCTACGCCAGCCTGAAGTATGTGTGACCCTGTCTCAATCAATCAATTAATAAACTAAAATGTGCATACAAACAACCTGAAATTCCAGGTCAGTATTATTTAAGGAAGTAGAGAACCTTTTCTTTTTAGATTCATTTAAATTTAATGTCTACCAGATTCTATACTCTTGGAAAAAAATAAATAAATGAATCTCTTCTCCTGACAACATAGGAAACACTGTAAAGCTGAACTCCTGTCTTAACACAGAGATGGACTGCAGAGAACTGGGCACTGAGATCTTCTTGACAACTGATTGATGTTTACCAACCCAGTGTCCATTATTATAAGATGAGGTCAATTCTAGCAGAGGTTATTTACATTTACACAGTTTTCATAAAAGGAATTTCTGAGAAAAAAAATAGAACCATTTATTAAGATCATTCACCTCTCACTGACAAGATCATATATTGGCAATATGTGTGAGCATTTGGGGGAATATTTGTCCAGACACAGTGATTATTATATCTGAACATAAAAGGGATTTCTTCCAGCAGGAAAATGCTATTGAAGCTCTTTCTTAGCCCAATCCTAGAAAAGCCATAAAGGAAAGGAAAGTATGTCAATCTGAAAACCTAATATAAAGGCTGTGAAGAAATGGAACAAAGAGAGAGAGAAAGAGAGAGAGAGAGAGAAGAGAGAGAGAGGCACTAATAACCAAGTGTGGGAGAAAATAGAAGCAGCATAGAGGGAGAAGGGGCAACAAAGGGTACCTAGATCTAGGCTGGGCATGTGCTCATGAGCTGAGCTTTTCTTTTTCATAGAACTCTGCTTGCTTAGCACTAGTGTAGACATGTAGCATAAGCCTCTGCATCAGGGGTAAGTTTGACTCAGAAATGAAGTAGGACCTGCATTAGAAAAGATTATCCCAACTGGCCTGCCCTGCAGAGTTCCCCTAGCTCCCCATCTTGAGCCATAGCTCAAGTTTAGAAGTTAGCAGTCCAGTTTAAAAGACATAAAAATGTAACAGCACAGTGCAGAGGCATAGAGAGGCTTGCTCAGAGGTAGTTTCTCAGTAAAACAGACAGCAAATTTAAAGCTTAGTCTAGGTCTTGGTGACATGAACTCTCCATCCTGGGAAATATATTCACTCTCTTCTTATGCCTTCTGGGAGTGGCAAAAGTTAGGACTGGCTTGGCTCTATTCTATATAACTGATAACCTAAAACAGCAAAGGCACAGTCAGGCCCAAGGCAGCAGTGACCTGACATTGTGGGAGACAGTACACTAAACAACCCATACCCAATAAATAGAACTGATAGAAAACAGAAGTATAGAAGTAAATAGAGGCAAAATGCCATCTGTACTTCAGTTGTGAATTAGTCACACCTGGGAAGAGGGAACCTCAATTAGGGAATGTCCTCTATCAGATTGGCCTGTGGCCATGTAAGGCATTTTCTTGATTGTTAGTAATGTGGAAGGGCCCAGCCCACTATGGGTGGTGCTACCCCTGGGAAAGTGATCCTGTGTTGTATAAGAAAGCAGGCTGAGCATAGGCCAGGGGGGTAAGCCAGTAAGCAGTGTTCCTCCATTCCTCAGCAATCCAGGCTTCAGCTCCTGCTTCCAGGTTCTTGCCCTGAGCTCCTGCCCTGGCCCCCCTCCACGATGAATTATAAGCTCGAAGACACGATGAACACTTTCCTCCCTGAGCTGCTTCTGGTCAGATTGTTTTATCACAGCAGTAGAAAAATTACCAGAATACCATCAAAGTGAGGAGAGAGAAAATCAGTTCATAAGGTAAGAGTACACAGTTCTTTAAAAGATCTGAACAGAAACACTCGATATGAAACACATACAGTTGGAATCACTCCAAAGACAAAATGACAGTCTGAGTGTGTACAAAGAATGATTCGGTGAACAGAAAAGCAAGCCCAGGAATTCTCCCCTAAGACATTGAAAAAGAAAAAGGAGGAAAAATATAACAGTTAAGACGTGTGACACCAGACAAAAGTCAGGTGTGTTGGTAACCACCACCCACATGGCAGCTAACAACCATTTTTAACTCCAGTTCCAGGAGATCCAACACCCTCTTTTGGCCTCCAGGGGCATTGCACACATGGATGCACTCACATACATGCAGGCAAAACACTCTCACACATAATAAAAATAAATAAAATAAATATAGGGAGAGATAAGTAACACTAAAGGCCTTTAGAAAAATCCATATGAAAACCTACCACTATAGAAGCTTCTTAAAACATATACATATATACATCATAAAAGAGATTAAAAGTAGTTATCCTATAACAGGGGGACATTGTCCTTTCTAGACATCATAAGTTATGAAAAAAAAAAAAAGCTTAATGCCAGGAATGGATTCCCTCTCTAGAAGCTGTTGACCAGGAGTCCTATAGACCCTCGAACAACACTGGCCATTGCCCCTAATCTTGGTTACCCACCAGAACTGAATGGTAAGATCCTATGACTGAAGACACTACATACATGAGCTATAAAACAAGGAAAAACCAAACTGATGCTGACTTCAGAGCCTCATCTCTACTGGCTAGCAGTCATAGTGCTGGAAGGTGCTATGCAAGTTACTGTAAGGAAAAAATGATCATAAACCCTATCCAGATGTGAATCCTGTGAACTACAATAACAACTGGCCTGGCAAGATATACCCACCAGTACAATAGTAATACAAATATTATGGAAGTAACTAATCACTCTTTAATTGGATTTAAGGTCCACTTTCTAGGCTGGAGCCCATACCTGACATTGAGAGCAAACTTAGGAATCTGAGTCTGAACAAGTCACAAGACATAGGAGAGAACATAACACTAGTTTTCTGCTAAATAGTTATGATATTAAATTGACTCTTAATCATTTATTTTTATGCTCATAGACTAAGGCACCTTTCAACTCTCACCAGAGAAGTTTCCTTATACAACAGATGGTGATTAACATAGAAACCCACAACTGGCCAATGTGCAGAGAACAAGGGGCTGCAGAGAACAAGAGACTGCAAAGAGCTTATGCCTGAATAGTTACCTGTATCTAACTTCCAAGGCAGAAAGATTGCAAGAGCCAGAGGTGGTGGGTAGCCACAAGGAAACAGAGTATTCCAGACAGCTGATCCATATGAACTCACATACCACTTACTCATATGAACTCACAGCAATGGTGACAGCATGCACAAATCCCATGCAAGCTCAAACCAGAAAAATCCCAACATAGGTATGAAGTTGGTAAGAAGCTTCAACCCCACTTAAGGAAATTGTGGCAATAGATGGCTGCTGGGAGGGATAGAGACAGTTTCTTTCAAGCATGGGACTCTTGGTAAGCTAACCAGACTCCAGAAGATGGATCCACACTGAAGGACATTTGGGGATTCAAATTAGACTCTATAAGCCTTGATACTCTGTTTCGTTGTGGCTAATATATATAATGTACGTGTGTGTGTGTGTGTGTGTGTGTGTGTGTGTACATTAAATCAGGTGGGGGAAATAAGAGGAGGTGTGAATAGGGGAGGGGATCTAAATACCATCAAATTATATTGTATGAAAATCAGAAAATTCAATTAAAAAAGGAATAAAAATGGCTAAGAAATACCTTAAATAATTTTTTAAGATATGTAGTATTCACAAGTCTGCATCTTTTAAATAAGGGTCTATAGTGGAAGTAACAATTACAGAAAACTTCTAAGAATTAAAGAGATATAAAGGCCATAGATTAAGGCTGAGCACAGTGACTCCTCTGCTAATCCCAGCACTCAGGAGGCAGAGGAAGGCCAATGTCCATAAGATGGAGGCTAGCATGATCTACAAATCAAGTTCTAGGATAGCTTGGGCCACAATGTTTCAAAAAAGAAGACAATATTTCAAAAAAATGCATTAAATATTTTTAAAGGGAGGAACAAAGGGAGACTGAGAAGTTCAAAAAATAAAATATAAAGCAGAAAAAAAAGGAGGAGAGAGGAGAAGGTGGGGAGAGAAAGAAAGGAAAGAGAAAAGCAGGGGAAATATGTTTATAAATTAATCAAGGACAAATATGCTGGAAGGTCTTAATCTAATTGGTCCATGAACCATTCGATGATGTGATGAATCCTGTGGACTCATTCTAAAACACTGTTTTAAAATTCATAGCCCAAAATACATATAAAAATAGATTTAATAGGATTAAAAGGCAGATGTGGTGATGCACATCTGAAATCCTAGCTCTTGGAAGGACGAGGCAGGAGGATCCAAGTTTGGGGCTATCCTAGGATACATAGAAAAATCTTATCTCAAAAGGCTTAAAAAACATTGGATTGCTAATAAGGCAGTATATGTTGAAATATAGTTATTACAATCTAACATTATATATGCAGACATAAGTATGAACATATGAACAACAATATACGTTCTCTAGTAAAATACACAAGATTTCGTTAAAGTTTTAATAACTTCTATAATTTATAAAAGTCATAGCCAACCTACAGCAAGCGTGCAGTATAAGTGAGAAGACTATATTGCTATTGACACTAAAATTTAAAGGAATGGTTGTAACAGTGGCCTAGCCAAGCATTGATGATACATCCAGCTTTCTAGATCATGCTAAGGAGTAAAAGTAGGGAACAGTACACAGGTTGTAACATAACAACTACTCATGTCCATTTTTAAAAAGATACACTTATACGTAAAAGACAGTACAGACTTCACAAGGATACAAAAATATCTAAAACAATCCATCAAAGTCACCAGAGTGAAGCTGGGTGAGGTGGTACTCACCTTTAGTCCCAGCACTCCAGAGGCAGAGGCAGAGACAGGCAGATCTCTGGTTTGATGCCAGACATGTCCACATAGTGAGTCCAGGTCAACCAGGTCTATATAATGAGACCCTGCTTCAAAATCCAAAAGAAAACAAAGGACCAGAATGAATTCTTAGGAAGAGACGGAATTAGAATGATGATCAGGGAAGCAAAAGGAAAAAACAAGTAGAAGGTCTTGTACACATTAATGATGGCACTGTGCTCTGAACTAAGGAGCACCATCAACTCTCAGTGCCTGAGATCTAATTAAAGAGGCAAACAGCACCACGACAGATTGCTAGAAGCTCAAAGTAAAAAGTTATTGGCATATATATGAAAACATAGAGGGGAAAAAGAACTTCAATAGTATCTAAAGAGTTTGAACAAATATACAAACTTGTCTGATCTAATAGACCCCGAACTGCTCTTTGAGATATGTCTTTAGCCCATCTCAAGAGTATGCACCTACTAGAAATAGTTGGAGTAGCACCCACACCCTCACCGTGAAAGAAAGTATGTTCTAGATGGTTACACGTTGTGTTTCCTAGTTTAAAAAAATGACATTGTCCTCATTCACTGTCTTGTTAGTAGAGCCAGCACAAACTCAGGAATCCGATGGTTATCCAGACACTTAGCTGGAAATGCAACATCCCATATGTTGGAGTTCCTGCTACTGTTGAAAACATTCTGTAGAATAGCACAGGAAGATTCAGTGTTGAATCAGAGTTCATTTCCTGCTTCAAAGACTGCACCTAGATGTTGTGTTCTAAAATGTTGTTGATAAGGACAAGACAAGTTGCTTGAGTCTCATTTAGAAGATCACAGATCCTATTCATGAGGGTGCCTCATGACAATCATTCCCCACCACTTCTTAGTACAGCCATCCTGGGTATTGTGTTCTAATATATGATCAATATGGAAGCCATAGCCATACATACCAAAAAATAAAAATAGAAAGGGATTAACGTACTCTCTTCAACTTTTCGCTGGCCTGTATAAGTAGGTGGTACTAATAAATAAGCAACTCTTCCAATTCTGTCTCTGCCTCCTCAAGGACCCTAATCTAACCAGTGAAAAAGCTTAAAAACTCTCCAAACAAGTTACCCAGGTGCCCAAATATGCCATGAAGTGTACTTTACAGTAGAAAGTTCTGGGTAGAAATGATGCTGAAGTGTGATTTCTTCCATTTCGGATGATAAAAGCTTCCAGTTCTCTTGGGGATTCTTTGGGTCATTTTTTGTGAACTTATAATAGCAGATATGATCTATAAACAGGTCTTCTTGTCTAAAATTACATACCTAAGTTAAGGTTTTTAGTCATTCTTTGATAATTAGATGCTAGATAAAGTACTTGTGAAGACAGAAAATTAATAGACAGGAAACAGTGTCTGAGCATATGCTGAGTTTAGCCACAAGCATCTATTTTTAAAGATGACCTAATTAATTGTCACACAGAATTGGAGGGGTGCAGGGAAAGCTTTTAAAAAACCCAGTAGTAACTTAAAATGTATGACACTGTAGAGCAGTTCTACAAATGCTGATAGCATGGTTTGAATGTAGTCAGCAAACAAGACAGACTAAAACAACTCAACCTCTGGAAGAAGACAAACGATGAGCCTAGAAAAAGATATTAATTTTAAAATCAAGTGCATCTCGCTAACATACTCCTCATTCAGTAATTCGGATTCCTTGTCGTTTTGCCAAGGCTTTTTTTCAATCCTAATATATGTGCACAGAGCCATCAGCTTTGCACTGCTTTCCATAAGAGCTAATGTTATATACATGCAAATAGATCACAGCTAAAATCTGTCTTTTATTAGATTAAGAAATTCTAAAATTTAAACAAAATAATCAATTGCTGGATTTCTCACTGAAGTTCTGATAGAAAATGTAATAAAGCATGCTCAAAAGACTGAAGCCTACTACTTTAGTATTTTCACAAATAAAAGATAATTCTGAAAATTGATTTTACTTCCAGTTGGAAAGCAAAACTCAACTAAAGAATAAATATATCAAAGAACGTAAAAGAACACATACAATGGGGAGGTTTATGAAAAAAATAGTATTGCCTAAGCAGGAGAAAAGTAGGAGATGGTACTTAAAGACTATTGATGTGCATCTTTACAAGAAAACACTAACATAATATTGCTCAGCAATGGAGAGATGGCACAATGCCTACTAGAAAAAAAACCCAGCCAGCAATATTCATCTTCAGATGCAAAGATCTTGTAAGTACAGGAAGATAGGAGAATTAGCTAGTGAGGATTCCAAATTCAACCAAACTGGGCATGCAAACCTGCCAAGAGAACTTCCAGTCTTGGACCATAGAACAAAGTGGTTCATATCATATCTCTCTACCCTAATTTAATGATATGAACAAAAACTGGTTTAAAAAATTACACAAAAATTTACCAATAGTAACAAAAAAGCCACAGAAAAGGCCATTGCTTCAGAAAATAATAACTAAGAGGAGAAATAGAAGATTCTAGAGTAGAACAGAACTGTGCTGTGTAAGAAGGTTTGGCCATCACGCACATTGGCCTACACATTCCCACACAGCCCTCACTGGTTATTCTGGAGAGCTACAAAATCCCGAGCCTTCACTACAGTTAAATAAGTCTGGAGGGAGGCCACTTAGTGGGCTGGCCTGTTTTGTTGTTGTTTTGTTTTTCTTGTTT
Source organism: Nannospalax galili (assembly GCF_000622305.1). Taxonomy (NCBI): domain Eukaryota; kingdom Metazoa; phylum Chordata; class Mammalia; order Rodentia; family Spalacidae; genus Nannospalax; species Nannospalax galili. Next base: position 3,462,755 of record NW_008349073.1, on the reverse strand, counting down.
GTTCCCTTCCCTAGGGAGTTAAAGAAAGACTGCCAGGAAAAATACAATAGTTTTCTGGCAACACAGAAGTGTCTAGACCACAGGATAGATTGAAAGAGCATCGGCAGCCTGTGGGGCCCCTTCTTAGGATATGGGATAAACCCCACTATTGGGTGAACACTTAGCAGCATCCTTCCAGAGACGTGCCCAGACTAACAACTGTGCCCACCTCAGCTGAGTCCTCCCACTCCTGACCAAACTTTCAGGAAGTGAACAGTGGATCAAATAGAAAAACAGTTCTTCAATACATTAGGCATCATTAATGGACTTGTCTTTTCTGTCTGCTTGTTCTTGTTGGTGGTAGTGGTGGTGGTTTTGAGGGGACAGGGTATCCCTATAGCCCCAGTTAACCTGGAACTCACTATGTAGACCAGGCTGGCTTTGATCTCATTGAGAGCCACCTACCTCTGCCTCCTCCTCTCAAGTGCTGGGACTAAAGGAATGCAATACCTCATCTGGCAAGTTGTCTTTTCTTGGTTTTAAAAAAAAGCAGTTTCAGGTTTGCATGGAAAGACATTTCTAAGTGTATTTTTATTACCATTAACACATTTTCTCCCTTCCCTCCTGCTGCCCTTCCCAGCCTGTGGTAACTACCACCCTAATGTGTTCCTCTTTGAGATCAATTCTTTTACCTTCCACACATGAATGACAGTATTTGGAAACTGTCACTCTTTGCTGTATCATTATCTTATGTGTTGCCATAAAAGAAGAAATGTGACCAAGTAAACTGTAACTCAGTACCTCCTTATCACATGAATTGTAAGATCCTCTGATTTAGAGGAGATTAGAGTAGAAAATTCAAGCAATTGACAGTTGACAGTTTGTTGAGTATCCCTTATTCAAAATACTTGAGATAGTATGTGTTAGGAGTTCAGATGTTTTCAGATTTTACAATATGTTCACACACAAAATGAAATCTCTTGGGGATGAGACCCAAGTCTAATAAAAAATTATTTTATGTTTCAAATACACCTTATCCTTGAAGGTAATTTTACACAAAACTTTTAGTGTGTCTGTGTTTTGACTGCAACTCATGTATGAGGTCGGGGTAGAACTTTCCACTTGTGCCATATTGGCACTCAGAAGGCTTAGGATTTTGGATCACCTCATGTTCGGGATTTTTCAGATCAGGAATGTTCAACTTGTATTATTCACCACACACCATCATTAGAGGTGTGATCCTTGACAGGTCCCTTAACTCTCCTTATTCCATAGTGTCAAGTCATTGTTTATAAGATCCCTTTAAAACTGCTGTGGCTCCAAATCTCTGGTTTTCTTCCAGAGCTACAATATTCTTGCCTTCTAATTTCTGAGAAGCCAGAGCTACAGGTGGGTTCACTCTTTGGAAATTTTAGGGGCTCTGATCTTGTTTGGAACCATTCTTCAGCTCTAAACAGAGTGCCCCAGTGACAGGCAGCCTTCCTCCCCCAGAATCCATCCTCTCACCAACACGTCCACTCAGGTTTTCCTCACTCGTGTTGTCCTATATCCCTTCTTGCTTTTGTCTATAATGTTGTCTCTTTTCTCCAAGGCCCAAAGAGGAAGATATGGTCAGCAAGACCATGGGTCTTTTTCTTCCATCTAATCAAGTTTCTGGGATGGCTTTCTTGCAGCCAAGAGATGTTGTCTGGTAAGCAAGAATTAACTCTAACTCCTGTTCTCTCTTTCTCCCAGACTAGTCATTCTTCTGGTTCCTCCTTGCCATCTTCATAGAGTTAATAGTAAAAGGATTTATTTACACCCTGGATTTTATAACCCCTGCCAGCTTCCACCAGCAAATTTCAAACTGCCTCTTACTGGAGGCTTGTCTTAAATGAACCAGAACTACTTTTTCTCATCTAAATATCAGGAATTGGAATACTGCAAAGCAAAGCAAGTTTGAAAGGCAGTTATAGTAGCTTCCTTATGCCTTGACTTGTCAGTGTTGGAAGCTAGTATATTGAAATACAGTTATTCTTCAGTAATATAAAGATCAGGTGAGAACAGGAACATCATTGGAAGGGAAAAAGGAAAGGGCTTCTTTACCAAAATACTTAACTCCAGCAGGTCACACCCATTGACAAAGCAAATTATTTTCTTCTGTTACATGGAAAATGTGTTCAGTCCAAAGTAATAGATCAAAGGTTTCAGGTGCTTCCAGGTGAATGCATACCTCAAAAGGCATCCTTACAAAAAGACTGTATGTCCTAGAGGCATCTGCATGATGCTAGGTGGGAATGAGTTGCAGCTCCAAATCAACTCTCTACCTTTTTCCATCTTACTGCATGCTTGGGAGGCTGACATCTATGAACCATATCAATCTGATCTGTCTTCCTGCTGAGTCTAAGTCAATGCTAGGGTGTTTCCAGGGATGGGAAGGCTCTGAGTGTGTCTATTGAGGGTAAAGTTTAGTTGAAAAGGGAAGACTTATCTTGAATGTGGGCAGCACCATCCAGTGGGCTGTTTCCATTAATGAATGAAAAGAACCAAGGAAGTGGAGCCCTAGTACCTATCTCTGCTGTAGACTGCAGAGGCAGTGTGACCATCTGCATCACACGTCTGCCGCATACTCTTCACACCACGACAGACCAAATCCTCTCAAGCCAAAGTAAACTTTTCCTCCCTTAAGTTGCAGCTTAAGTCTTTTAATTTGGGAGAATTTCATACAATATATTTTTTATCAGATTTAGGCTCCTTCCTCTATGCGCACCCTCCTTACCAGCCCCTGATGATTTCATGTACTCCATTATATATCATATATATTATGTGTTAAATATAAATATTTAACATATATATGACATATATATATATATATGCTTATAGAGTCTGGTTTATGTCTATCCACTGCAGCCTGGTCAACCTACCCAGGGTCTCATCATTACACAAGACTGGCTCTCGGCTCTCTTCTTCCCAACAGTCATTTGTTGCCAATGGTTTCTCAGGTAGGGTTGGGGGTTCTTTTTTAAATATATATTTACTATTTTTATTTTATGTGTATGTGTATGAGTGTAGTGCCTGCATGTATGTAAGTGCATGTATGTAAGTGCACCTACGTCATACAATGCCTACAGAAGTCAGAAGAAAGCATCAAATTCCACTGAAACTGGAGTTATGGACAGTTGTTAGCCACCATGCAGGTGCTCAGAATCAAGCCTGGGTCCTCTACAAGACAAGCCAGTGCTCTTAACCACTGAGCAATCTCTCCAGCCATGGGCTGGGGTTTCTTACCTATCTCCCCATGTCTATGCTGGGATTTTGTCTGGCTTGAGTTTATGTGGAACTTGTCCATGCTGTCACCTTTACTATGAGTTCATATGGTTAACTGCCCAACTGTCTGTAAAACTCTGTTTCCTTGTGGTCATCCACTTCCTCTGGCTCTTACAATCTTTCTGCCCCTTCTGTAATGATTCCTGAGCCTTGGGAGGCAGAAGTCTTACACAGTAATAAGTAGTCTATAGTCTCTTATTCTCTGCACATTGGCTAATTGTGGTTCTCTGTGTTAATTTCCATCTGATGTATAATGAAGCTTCTCTGCTAAAAGTGAGACATGCATTAACCTCGGCAGATCTGGGAAAGCTCCATAGAAGTTTCTTTTAAAGTATAAAATTACACAATATAAAAAGAGATTAAAAGACATTACCCTGTAACGGGGATAGTGCCCCTACTAGACACCCTAGGCTAGCAAAGGAAATGCCCAATTCTAAGAATGGACTCCCTCTTTTGAAGCTGTTGACCAGGGATCCCACAGACCCTCAAAGAGCAGAACTTGATGGTAAAATCCTATTGCTGAAGATGCTATGAACAAGGAGAAATCAAGAGCTAGCACTGCTTTCAAAGCTTCATCAATACTGACTGGCTGGAAGGTGCTGTGAATGCTGCCAGAAGAGAGGGATGATCATCGACCTTCTCAGCTATGACTCCTACAAACATAAGTTGCTTTTTAACAGGGATTCTGTGACACCAATGAGAAAAGTAACCAATACAGTTGCTTTTTCATCCTTGTTGAACTTCCTATGTCCTTCATTCTTTAAGAATATATCCTTCAGGGGCTGGAGAGATGGCTCAGCGGTTAAGAGCAATGACTGCTGTTGCAGAGGACCCGGGTTTGATTCCCAGCACCCACATGGCAGCTAAAAACCGTCCTTAACTCCAGTTCCAGGAGAATCTGAAGCCCTCTTCTGACCTCCGCAGCATTGCACAACACGGGTGCACTCACATACATGAAGGCAATACACTCATACACATAAAATTTTTAAAAATTAAAAAACTTAAAAAGATGCTAAATGCTCACTAAGTAACATTAGACAAAGAAGAAGAATATATCCTTCAGTAATAATGTGCCTCTAAATCATTACTTCTCTGGGTGTGACAATGAAATTGTAGTCATTTTAAAGTATCTCTATCTTTTATAGATATAGCCCAAAATGTTTTGGCATTAAGTGATATTTAGATGAAATCTGTTTGGTTATGAATTGATAGTTGTCAAAACTAAGAGATCAATAAGTGGGTGTAGTGAGTGTCTTTATACTTTCCTCTCTACTTTTGCAAAAGTTTAAAACTGTTTATTACAAAGATATATTTTATTTTTAATTATGGGGGAGATATGTGCACATGTGAGCACAGGACCCCATGGAGTCCAAAAGAGGGTGTCAGATCCCCTGGAGCTGGAATAGGTGGCTGTGAGCGTGGGTGCTGGGAACCAAACTCCAGTCCTCTGTAAGAGCAGTATGTGCTCTTAACTGCTGAGTCATCTCTCTGGCCCTCCATAAAGAGATTAACATAGATATGTATATAGTTTGCATGGGTTTTCACATGTGTGAGAGCATTTGCGCATGGGAAGATGCATGTTCATGCACCCGCTATGGAGGTCCACTGTTGGCACTGACATAGATATCTTCCTTGATCACTTTCCACTTTATTTACTGAGGCAGTGTCTCTCTGTGTCGGTTCATCTAACTTGCCAGTTTGTTCAGGGGATTCCCTGTCTCTGTCTCCTGCTGGCCAGGATTACGGGGGACCACCACACCTACCAGCATTTAGGCGGGTTTGGGAGATCCAAACGCTGCACCTCACACTTGCAGGGCAAACACTTTATATGCTGAGTCATCTTCCCAACCCCTACAAAGAGACTGTCAATTTTTAGAAAACCTCTTAAGTACCTCTTCTGACACTATCTGCTTCCCATGGGAACCTGATTTATTCAGGAACGGAGGAAGAATGAACACAGAACAATCTGTCTGAAATGACCCCTAAATGACAAAAGCTTACAGCGGTACACTTGGATAGAAAGAATAACTTCTAATGTTCTGTAACACTGTATACAGCAATAGTCAACACAGGTTGACAGAACATAAGTATGTATTTCAAAATAGCTAGAAAGGGTTTTGAATGATTGAAACACAAAAAAATAACAAATACTTGAGGTAATACATACCAATTTCCATAATCTGATTCCTATACTTCATGAATGCATGGAAGCATCACACTGTGCCCTGTAATATGCACAGTTATTATATATCAATTGAAAATATTTTAAGGCAAGGATTATAAATAGTAAGTTTGTAGCCCTTTCTAAGCTGTGACTAGACAGCAAAATTTTGTAATTTATCTTATGAGGTTATCAACTCAATCTGACTCAGAAAAAAACCTATATTATATATTGCGTCTTAATTTTTTAAATATTTTATTTATTATTTTTATTCTATGTGTATGAGTGTATTGCCTGCATGTATGCGAGTGCACCCATGTTGTGCAATGCTGTGGAGCATCAGAAGAGAGCTTTGGATTCCCTTAGAACTGGAGTTAAGGACAGTTTGTAGCCACCATGTGGATGCTGGGAATCAAACCCGAGTCCTCTGCAAGAGCAGTCAGTGCTACTAACCACTGAGCCATCTCTCCAGCCTCAACTTCTTAATTTTTAAAATCAAAAAATGTATTCATCTTCAAGCTCAGACTGGCCCCCACACACTCTCCAATCTTATGTCAACCATTCCTCTTTGTAAAACTTTATGGAAACTTCCCTTACAGCTCTCTTGAATGAGCTTTTCCTCGTCCTAGCCTCATCCTATCATGAAGTACATCTGGTCCACTCATTTCCATGCCAAAGCTTATGCATCTCAGAACCAGGCTTGTTTTACTTCTTGTTTAAACTTTGTCTTGACCATCTTGTCCCAAAATGAACTCTCTTTCTTAAGAATCAATATCGGGGCTTTACCAAATATGGGGTGACTTTATGGTATTATTTAGCCTTTTGGGCTTCAGTTTTATCACATACATGATGGGATTAATAACTGTATTCATTTATTGGTATTTACATGAGTATCAGGTCTATTTGAGATTGGCCAACGCTAAGCATTCAGTCAGCTATTGTTATCATTTTTATTTATTTAGCAAGTATACATTGAGCTTCCAAGGTCTCTCTGGATTTTTCTGTCTCAAAGTTACAGTAGTAAATAAAGATGTCTACCCCCCTCCCTAGCAGGAAAGGCAAACAGCAGATACACATATAGAAATAGACATAGATGTGTATACACATAGATATGTGGGTTCTGAACAGTCCAAGTGTTACAAAGAACCCAAATAAGAAAAAATGATAGAATATATTCGCTTGGATGGTCTTTGGATAATAGTCTTGGATGGTCTTTCTAAGCGGGGACATTTTGATGACAATGTATTGAATTTTTTTAAAAGTTTTTCTGTCTTGGAAAACTCTTAGCTATCAAAAGCTTTCAAATATTTGGGAACTGCATGTCTTCTATCTAAGCAGACATGATGATGGACAAGGTCGTATTATGAGCCTTCAGTATCCACTCTAAAGCTGTGTTTCTTTGCCTTTTTAAATGTTATCATCTTCCCCATATTGCTGACCTAATTGCTTAAACACAGTGCTTTTTCTTCACAATTTCTTCACACTGTTGACAGGTTCTTTTTCTGCCATTTCACAGATTTGGCCTTTTCATTTCTTCTTCACCTTTAATTGTTTCCTAAGAAATCACCTGAAGTCTGAATTGCACCTTTTCACTTCTCTTAGGCTACTGTTCACTTGTTTTCCTTTTATGGTATAGCCGCTGTCCTTGAGGTCTCTCATCTCCTTCATCTCTCCATCCTCTGCACTCCCATATATAGCCAAGGTGAGAGGAGATTCCAGAAGAAGCTGCTGACCCTGGGGGAAGTATTGCTGGGAGGGAGAGGCAGGTGAGAAGCTGCAGGAATGGGAATGGAGGAAACAGGGAACTACGACATGGGAGGGAGGACAGCATGAGACTGCATTCATTTAACTGACAATTTCAGAATCAGAAAATTAATCAAATAAAGATTTACGCTAGAAAGTGTCAAGAGATTTAGCAAGATAAATACGACACTTATTTCCACCAATGAAAAAATTCTACTAATAAAAATTTTCAACTGACGAGTCCTTTGTAATTTGCTGAAGGGACTTCATTTACAACACATGCATACCCATTCCTAGACAAGGAAGTTTAATCCCGAATACGCCTCGGCAAATGTCTTGGCCAACTAAACATTCCTCTTTACATTCTGCTCCTTTGCTCTGGTGATGTCTCATTTGTTGGTTTTGATTAGATGGTTATATAATAGATAGAAGATGATAGATGATAGATAGATGATTGAGAGATAGAGTGATAGATAGATGATAGATTAGATAGATGATAGACAGACAGACAGACAGACAGATGATAGTTTTGAGCCAAGTCCACACTACAGCCCTTGCTGGTCTTAGACTCATAATGATCCTCCTGCCTCAGCCTCTCATGTGCTAGGATAACAGGCATGAGCCACCATGCCTGGCTCAGCCCTGGTGATGAGTGCGTGTTTATTTTCCCTTATTCTTTTTTATATAGCCCAAAGTTATTCACTCAAGATTAGAAAACGTAAAAGGCTGAGAAATTAAACTATCATTAATGTCCAAGGAATTCACTTAAGATTGTATAAATTCTTGTTCAGGAGCTTAATGACTCAGATTAATGAAACTGCTTCCTGGAGTGGTGATCAATAAGGTCCTTGTGAAACTAGCCAGGTTCCCATTTTGCTACAGTCCCACACTGGAGATTGGATAGAGCTTTCATCCAAAGACTACCCTGTGTTCAAAGTGTTCCAAGCTCCAAGAAAGGACTGGAACTGCATGGTTACTGGAGATTTCAAATACAAAAAGAATAGAAGGGAAAATGCTTTTCTCTTTTAAATGATAATAAAAATCCAATTTCATTATCTCCCAAGTTACAGCATCACAGAGAAGAAAAGATGGCTGAAAGTCGTAGGCTTTTGCTCTTGTGCATCACAGAGATTTCCCTCATAAAGAGTAGCCTGTATTGTCCTAGTTTTAATTTTTAAGGATTTTTTTTCTATTTCTATTTAAATAACATGTTTAAACTACTATTGGTTCACCTTCTAGTGGCCCCTGGTATTTTTTAATCTTCTAGACAATGGTTTATTCAGATCAAAGGGAAGGCTTTTTTTCTCTCACCTTTTGTGTTTGGATTAAAAATTATGAGCTGCAAGCAAGAGTTGAACAAAACTGAAAGTTCTTCACTAAGAAAGCAAATCACTAATTTAAAAACATCCTTTAATATCTGAGGGCCGGCATTATATATCTCAAAATGAGAGAAATTTGAATACATTTACTATGAAAAAACGACAAAAGTTTAAGATGATCACTACCCAACACATGCATGAATCAAAGCAGCACACTATGTCTCATAAATCTGTAGAAATATCATGTCAATCAAAATTAATTAATTATTAATGAATCAAAGGATTAAAGGTTTAGAAAGAGACTGGTGTCTCCAGTGCCATGCCAAAGGTAGAAGGGGAAAACAGTCTGGCAGGAAAAAGTGCCCCAGCTGCAGTGATTCAAAGTACCATTAAGTGTTCTGTTTCAATAGTAAAACTAACTAAAAAACAAACTAATTGTTATTATCACCATGTACCAGCAACTCTAAGAAGTGTTTAACATTGTACATAGAAGCCTTACTGCTCATCCTTTAATATGCATGTGAGCTACAAGCAAATTAATTCAAAGTCCCCATAATACAGTTGACCCCATACTCACACAGTCCCAGACACACATACTCCATAATGAGTTTTTGAAGATTTTTTTTAACCTTGTGGTACTCCATATTCTTTAATGTTTTATTTATTGTTTTTTTATTTTATGTTTATGAGTGTATTGCCTGCATGTTTGCAAGTGCACCCATATCGTGCAGTGACCACGGAGGACAGAAGACAGCATCGGATCCCCTGGATCTGGAGTTTAGGACAATTGTCAGCTGCCATGTGGGTGCTGGGAATTAAATCTGGCTTCTCTACAAGACCAGTCAGGGCTCTTAACTGCTGAGCCATCTCTCCAGATCCTGGTCCTCCATATTCTTACATTTAAGCAGTAGATTCATCTCAATGCCTTGATAAATGTGTGTGTGTTTCTTTTTCTTTTTATTTTTTAGATACACATAATCCAAAATTGGATATAGAAATATGAGATGCTCTAATCCATGGTAAATTTGACTTTTTGTTCTAGGATTTTCTATGGCCATTCTATATTTGCATTTCTAAGAAGTATTATAAAGTATAAGATCTCCTGCTATATTTGTAAGAAGAAACAACTAAACTTTTTTTTTGATTTTTAAAAATCAGGGAAAACTAAAAACAAACAGTGGTAAGATACTAATTGCCAGCAGCAACTTTTACTTAATTCATAACTCCATGTGGCTATTAAAATGTTCACCTTAAAAATATAAAAAAATAAAATATTGTATTTGTTACTTTTTGCATTCAGTGACAAAAGCAGCTTATGGAGGGAAAAGCCAATTTTGGCTCATGGTTCAAAGGCATCACTGAGGGAAAGTATCCCACAGCAGTTTTAGCTGTGGCAACAGGAAAATGAGGTAGTTGATCAAACTGAGTCCACAAAGAGGAGGCAGAGAGTGAATAATATTGGTGCTCACAATCACTTCTCTCTTTTTTGTTTAGTCCAGGACCCCAGCCCATGGGATGGTACTGCCCACTTTCAGGGGCAGTCTTTCCTCTTCTGTTAAACCACTCTGGAAACTCACACACACACTCACAGAGGTATGTTTCCTAGGTGAGTCCAAATCCCATGAAGCTGACCATGGAAATCACTCATCATGTGTATGAATGCAAGATGCAATATTTTTATTAGTAAGTACACCTTCTTAAAAATTTGTTTTTATTGAATTTTTGTGTATTTTATACAGAATATCTCAAAGAATTTTAATCATCTTTATACTCTCATTCCCACTGGCACCCTCCCACAGCCCCCACCCCCGGTGGAACCCATATACCCTGTCATCTGTCATCAATGCATCAAATTAGTGTCCCCAGAAGTTACCCTGTGCAAGCCCATCCACTGAGGTCTAATCAGCCTATCTAGAGTCCCTTGTTTTAGGAGGATTGGCTCTTCCTCACACAGCAGCAATCAGATGTTTCCTCAGCTAAGATTGGGGTCTGCTATTCATGTCCCCAGTTTTATGCAGGACTTTTGTCTGACTGAGTTTGCACAGGACTTTTATATGTTGATACCATTTTCATAGAATCATATAAGCAGGGTCCTAGGAGCTTGTAGGGCTCTGGTTCCATATGGTCATGCACCTCCTCCCTGTGGCCCTTACAATCTTTCTGCCCCATCATCCGTGATAGTCCCTGAGCCCTGGGTGGATGAAGTTTAATATAGGAGTCCTGTCCATGGACCAGCAATCTGCAGAGTCTTAATCTCTACATTTTTTGCCATTTGTAACTTTTTATGTTCCTGTCCCTTTGTTGCATGAGGGATTTTCATTAATGAGAATTGAGATTCATTAGTGTCATTTTATTACCCCCATTCTATGTTCCACTCAGTGGTTTAAAAAAAAAGATGAAATCATGAAATTTGCAGGTAAATGGATGGAACTAGAAACTTTTGTAGTAAGTGAGGTAACTCTGACTCAGATAAACAAACAATGTATATTCTCCCTCATATGCGGATCCTAGCACCAAATCCTTATATGTGAGTATGTATACAGATGTAACTGCAGGAACCAGAATAATGAAAAGGAACCAGGGAGGTAAAGGGAAAGAAAGAAGCTGAGAGAGAAGAAAGGTAGGAGACAGGTGTTACTAAGGGAGAAATGGATAAAAATGGGGCTATTTAAAAGGGATGGGAAGGGAGGGTTATACAAGGAACCTTGGGGATAAAGGAAAAGAAGGAACTCAAGAGAGGTTGGATCATAGGAGAAATGGGGAAAGTGGGGACACTTTAAATGGGGAAACTATGGTAGAAGGGTTAGACAGGGAGAGAAGAGAGATAAATAATGCCTAGCTAGTTTTTAAAAAAGGAGAGAATCATATTAGTCCTAAAACCTAATGACAAATTATATATGCAGTGGCTCTATATAGCTAAAGGCTACATAATAAGAAACAGCGCCAGATGGGAGAAACCTTCCATGAGTTGTTGGTCAGGGTGGTCCAACAGACTCCCAAAATTATACAGGCTATTGCCATAGTCCTTGATTGCCTCCCAGAACTTGAAGGTAAGATCCTACTGCTGAAGACAGACATGCTTCAGACACAGGATTTGAAGCAACAGAGCTGTAACTGGTCTGAAACCACTTTCCCTGAAGGTTAGCTCTCATAGCTTTGGAGAGCACTATGAAGGAACCAAGTGAAAACATCAATCAATGGTTCAACACCAGCTTCAAAACCAAACAGCACATCAATGGCTGGGACAGCATACAACATTGGTGTAGTAGTGGCACTTTTATCTTGGAGGCAATCAACAGCTACCTAATTGGACTAAAAGCCCACTCAATGGTAGGAAACTCAAGTGTGGTACTGTAAATATAACCAAATACACATGGCCGAAGAGGTCGTAGATAGAGAAAACATCAAGACTGTTACATCCTTAGACTAATGTAATTTCTTGCTATGTGCAAAATATGTATCCTTATATTTACAGACACATACCCCAGTTACCACTCATCAAAGAAGCTCATTTTGCACCAGTTGGAGACTATTACCAAGTACCACAACTGGTCACACACAGGCATTGTACATGAATTACTCAGACCTTAGTGACACATCTACAATGCAACCTCTACATCTAAGGTGCACAGAACATAGAACAGGGGTAAGTACAACTTTTAATTTATAAATTAACTATTTCCCTTGATTTATATAATAATTGTTTTAATTGTGGTCCTTCTGTTTTCTGTAATTCTATGATTGTTACTTAACTGATATCAAACTATAATATCATTCATTACTATCATAGACCAGTAAATAAATGAAGGTTTTATCTTTCTTCAAAAACTTACATTAGCATAATTTATAAAGTATCAATCCAATACTATGGGCAGTATTAACATAATTTCATTGAAAACTGACTATATCTACAGGTTACAATAACTAAAACTTGAAAGTATAGGGTAGAGGATAAGAAGTACTAATAAATGTCTTTAATTCCTTAGCTCATGTGGTAAGAATAAAAAACATATTTTTGTTATCATTGTTGTTGACAATTAGGAATCTAAAGTTTAAATTTCATAAGTGACCATTAGCAACATTCTTTATATCTTGCAAATTACTGGTAAATATAAAAAGTCATCAATTTTTTAATATATACATTTATTACATTTTATTTTTGTAAATAACACTTCTTTTACTTTTACTGGCATAACTATATGTATGAAGTCCAATGCCTTTCTTTTATGGCCATTGTTATCATGCATTTATTTCATAGGAAATGATTTTTAAGAAAGCTTTTCATCTAGGAAGAGAATGTTAAAAATAATCATGTACTCTGAGTACAACTTTGTACAACATTGACTTTCTTGAGTTTTCTTAGACTCTTTGAGGCTTACTTACTGTTCTGGTTTGTTTCTTCATTGCTGTGACAAAATACTCTGACCAGTACCAACTTGGGGAGGAAAGGGTTTACTCAGCTTACATCTCCCAGGTCGCAGTTCATCAGGGAGCCCAAGGTAGGAACTCAGGGCAGGAACCTGGAGGCAGGAGCTGGAGCACAGGCCATAGAGGAACTCTGCTTACTGGGGCTTGCTCCCCTGGCCCCTGCTCAGCCTGCTTTCTTATGCAACACAGGCCTACCTGCCCAGGGGTGGCACCACCCACAGTGGGCTGGGCCCTCCCACATTACTCATCAAGAAGATGCCCCTCAGACATGGCCACAGGCCAGTCCAATAGAGGAAATTCCACAATTGAGACTCCCTCAACCCAGGTGTGTCAAGTTGACACTAAAGCTGTCCAGCACACTTACGTTTTCTCTATATCTCAAGTCTAATACAAATTTGTGTCAAAATTATGAGTTGGTCTGGTATGGACGGTTCTAAGACAGCTACAAGAAAATGCCTCCTAGAAAGGGATAGAACAAAGACAAGCAAACCTTGACCAACATTCATACATTCACTCCTTCATTCATTCATCAAACAGCTTAAACAGCCAACATCACACTAAGACATAGTCATCTACTAGGCAGCTGACTAAAGTAAGTTTCATGCCCTCTGGAACTTCCATTATGCTGAAAAAAGACAGACAATAACTACTAAACATGACGAACAACTAAATTGCATAGTGTTAGAATGCAATAAGTACTCCTGAGACAATCAATCCAATGTGGTAAAAGAATGCCAGGAGGCTGAAGTTTTAAATAGGGTGGTTATGGATCCTGGGGAAGATAACTTTTGATCAAAAACTTGAAGAAGATAAGCCCTGAAATAGAGGCATACTAGGAAGAAAATAAAAAAATTCAGTGCAAAGGCAGAAGAAAGGAGCATCCCTGGACAGCTCCAGGAAGCACAAGGTAGACAGGAGCAGAGTTAACAAGTGCTAGAAGATGAAAGAAGAAAGGTCAGGAGGATGGGTCAGGTTGCACAGTTTTATTAAGCCTTTAAAAGGATTTTTGTCTTTTGTTGCGGTAAAATGGAACCATTGCAGAGTTTTAAGCAGGAGAATAGCATGATATAAGTTAGAATTTTTGAAAGAATATCTTAGTAGAGTTACCACCTTGAAAGTTCCCAGTCTTCCCAGAGGAATGTAGGGTGATACAACTAAGATAGCTCTGCCCTGTTAACCAAGACAGATCCATCCCATCTGGCTAACTGGGAAACTTCCTTTGTTTCTTGACTTGCACCCTTCCTGAACGTGCAGTGTGAACTACTACTCTGCTGTGTGCAGAAACATTCTTCAGATTTGGATCTAGCAGTCCTGCCAGATGCTAATTTTTACGCTAATAATACTAGTGAACATCTGCAAGCAGTTTCTATAAAACTATACGTTGTATCTGGATATTTTCAACCTGTGAAAATTACCTTTTGATGTAAGTTAATTCATCTGCATTAACTACTACTAATTAACAATTAACCAATATTAAGCAGGAATAAGGACCAGAAACATACACAGTAATGTGTACACACACACACACGCACACACACACACACACACACACAGGAGAAAAACCCCTCAAAATTTAAATATTCATCCCTTATACACAATCTATCCACAATCACTATCAGTGCTAACATGCACCAAATGCACACCAGAGGGTCAAATAATGTCCTGTCACTGTGTTTTCCGTTTCCTCATTTCAGTGTATTTCACTTATAAAGGATGATCGGAGGGAATACTGAAAGGAAATGCAAGCCTAGAAAATGTACGTGATCCATGCCATGACGTGGGAAGCACAAAGGCATGAGACCCTTGGAGAAAACGTTGTTGGCCTGAACTTTGAACCAGATCCAAACTACCTCAAGCCAAGTCATTGACTTCAGCAAGAAAAGAAAAAAAATCCTTTCTGAGGTCCTGCCCTTGCTTCTGACCTTCCCCCCTGGAGACCTGACCAAAGGATGTCTATCATCAGCCCAATTAGACTTCTTGATCCTTAAATTCTACTTTTTTACGATTATTATACTCATTCTGCCTAGACTTTTTCAATAAAATTTCTTTGTCACATGAAATCTTTCAACTTCAACTATTTTTTAAACTCTCTTCCAAGGGGAACACTATCAAAAGCAAGATGGAATGCATCAAGGTGAATGCTGATTTTCATCCACACTTCCTACAGAAGGTCAGATTTAAGGCTAGAACTGAACAAATAAAAGAATGACTACTTCCTAACAAGGTAGAGTAAGCTGTTTAAAAGTTTCCTCTGATGTTTTCTAACATCAAGTATTTTGCCAGTGCTCACAGATCTAAGATAGTAATTTTGTCACCCTGTACTTCTGAAGACCACATGTAGATACTTTGTACCACACATGCTTTCCTTTTCTTGGAACAAGCAGCTATAGGGCCCACAAAGAGCTTTGTATTGAGTATCAAAGATCTCCCTCTTTTCTATACCTCACAGTTTCCACCCAGTGAGTCTATCAAGGAGTTGTCAACTCCCTATTTGCCATCTAATGCACTTAACATTGCCTTCACTCCATCATCCACAATTTTTTCCCATTTAAACACTGTCATGGTGAAAACAAAGATGGCGCATAAGAGCTGGTTCTTAAAATTCAAATATACCAGGACGCAACACTAATGCTTAATCTACATAAGTATATTGAAACCTTTGATTATCCTTGATTAAAGCAAGTTTCTCTGGATTAATACAGAGAGAACCTAAAAAGAGAAGCAGATTTCCAAGCAAGAGAAATGGTATCTCAGCCATAGATGAGACATCTATGTCTACTCTCACCCCAAGGCCCACAGAATACCATGCAAGAGAGGGTAGAAAGAATATAAAAGCCAGAGCATAGGGGGTTGCTGTGAAATGGTGCCCTCTGTGCATGAAATAGATGTTGCACACATGAACTGACAGCAGCTGTAGTTACCTGCATAAGACCTACACAAGACCAAGCCAGTTAAAACTCCATCATGAAATGGGGACGGGGGGGACTCTTGGGAGCTCCCAAACTCTCTCATCAGCCAGCTGAAGAGCTATTAGTAACTGAGGGATGTGGGGGAGGGAAGCCACTTTTCTTTAGGGGGTGGCCACTGGTAAGTCACTCATGTCCCAGTTGATGACCATACACCCACACAAATATGGGAAGCACTAACTGAACTCAGTGGATTATTTTAAAAAGGGAGGATCTGTTTCCTTAGGGGAAATTGGAAGGATAAAGGGGCAGTGAACATGATCAAGATACACTTACAAATGTATGAATTTTTAAAGGATAAAATTTTTAAAAATTTTAATTCAGGTAAGACCACAACTCTTGGTGACCTGAATACCACTAGGAAAGGCTCCCTAGAGATAGTAACCATCCTGAGGATAGCTCCTGAGAGTCCTCTGTTGCTGCCACAACAATCCAAGGTCTAGAAATCTCCTACTCATCTCACCCTTTTCCCATTCAAACTTCCAAATGGATACACTACTCCCAGGGTAGTAACTACATCACAGATTTCTAAATGTGTCCACAGATGAACAAATCTCCTATGAGTTCTATTCAAAGTGTCAAGAAATTCAATGAAAAGTACTGTAAACAATGACTCCTCTGTGCCAATTAACCTTCATGCAACGGAAAAGTTAGGTCTGACAAACAAGAAGCACTCTTCAGTTTTTCTTGCTGACACTGGGATCTCTTCTCTCCCACTAACCCAATTCCAGATTTCTGTCTTTTCATCTATCCAAGTATAACTTTCCTATTTGCAAATGTCTAAAACTGCAAGAATGCAGCATAACTGCATTCCTCAGCCTATTACATATATATTTTTTAATATATATAATATAAATATACATGAGAGGGAATGAGAGATTTTAAATGTTCATATGTTTCCCAGTCAAATACAGACCTCCTCCCCCCACCCATGCTTCTCCCATCCCACACCGAACACTACGCACTCTGTCATACAAACACACTGAGTCCTACTCATTCAGGTGTTTATTCACAAATGTCCTTCAGTGTAAATGCGTCCACTCCTCGGCCTATTTTTAAGACCCTCTATCAATTGAGGACTTCATCTACTTTCATTCCAGCCTTCAATTGCACCACTGTGCCAACCTGCCCTACCGCTCTGGCTACTCCCTACTTCAGCCAATATTATTTGGTGGTATTCACATACCCTCTTTCCTTAATTCTGGAATATTTTTTTTGGTCTTTTTGAGACAGGGTCTCCCTGTAGCCCCAGCTGGCCTGGAACTCACTATTGAGACCAGGTTGGCCTGGAACTCACAGAGATCCACCTGCCTCTGCCTCCCAAGTGCTGGGATTAAAGGCGTGCACCACCACGTCTGGCCTGGATCTTTTTATAATACTTTAACTCACAATGTTCAAGCCCTACTCTACATGTTCAAATCTTCTCCATGTTACAAAGCAGCACCAATACAGCTAACAATATGGTGACACAGGTCTGTAATCCCAAATTATTAGGAGGAAGAGGCAAGAGAATCAGGAGTTCAAAGTTATTCTTAGCTACAATAGTAAGTTCAAGGAGGGCAACCTGGGCTACATGAGACTTTGTCTAAAAAATAATAACAAAATAAAAATAAATAAATAAATAACCCTACACCAATGTTTTCTGATACTTTCTTGCTCTAAAATGCCCAGCACCTCAAGGCATCTAAAACATTTGAACAGCAGCACTAATTCTAGGCAGACAAGTACAAATCTCATACCCAAAGTATGACTATTAGCCAAGAATATATAATTATCCTTATATGCATTTTCATATGCTGGCATGGAATACTCTCCAAGACAGAATGAATTTCTAGGCCATAAAATAAAATGTTTTAACAAAGTTCAGATAGATCATATGAGTATGATTACTGTGGAATTAGAGATCAATAACAGAAATATGGGGAAAATAAATGTTTCTGACTTATTCTGTGAGTCCAACATCACCCTGATACCAAAATCAAATAAAGGCATTACACAAAAAAAAACTGACGATCAATATCCCTCATGGACATAAATGTAAAACTCCCCAACAATACATTAGCAAATCAAGTACGACAGCATATTAGAAGAATTACATAGCATTAGTATCTAGTCTATTTTATGTTGTGATGACAGAATACTTAAGGCTGGGTGAGTTTTTAAAGAAATATTTATTTGAGGTGCCTTGACCACTTCAATTTCCCTGACCTCACATCCTGTTCTCCTTCTAGCCTTGGGCACAGGCCTGCTTTTACTCTTAGCACCCCAGATCTCTGGACTACCCTCTTAGTTCAGACCCGCCCACTGCATCCTGATCCCCTGCACTCAGACCAGTTCAACTTTTCAGTCTAGTTTCTTAGAGTCCCCATCCCCAACTTGCCTTTGGATTCCTAAGACCAGCCTTCTACCCTGGCTGTCTCCCTGATCCCACATCCTATTCTCCTTCTATCCTTGGGCACAGGCCCATTTTTGCTCTTAGCACCCCAGATCACTGACTATCCTCTTAGCTCTTTGTGGCTTCTTGCCCAACTCCCCCATTCATACTGGACCCCTCTCTGGCTTGGGTTTGCACAGGTCTTAAGCATGCTGTCATAAGTGTTGTGAAGTCATATGTGCAACTAATATATAGCATCTAGACAAGACAATTTCTTTGTATTCATTTACTACTTCTGGTTCTTACAACCTTTTTTTACCTATTCTGCAATGATCCCTGAGCATTGAGAGGAAAGGGCATGATATAGGTGTCCCATTTAGGGCTGAGCTCTCAGCAGTTTCTTATTCTTTGTATACTGACCATTTGTGGATCTCTGTGTGGATCACTATCTGCTGCAAGAAACTTCTCTGATGAGAGTTGAGAAATAAACTAATCTATGAATATAACAATAAGCCATTATGAGTCAGTTTAATATTGTGTTTATTTAGCAGAATTATAGTAGTACGTTCTCCCCTATAGACTCTGACCTGTCTAGCCACAGGTGCTTGACCCTGATAACAGTGTTAGGTATGAACTTCATCTCATAGAGCAGGCCTTAAATCCAAGTAGAAAGTTATTGGTTACTCCCACAATATTCACACCACTATTACACCAGTAGGTATATTTTGCCAAACAAGTTGTTGTTGTAGCCTACAGGGTTCCACAGGGTCAAGGTCGATGATTATCTTTCTCTGCCAACAGCACACATAGTACCTTCTGTGAACTATGTACTATGAAAACCATCCAGCACACAACTGGGTAAGATTGATTATTAAATTTCAACATTAATTTTGGTGAAGACATTCAAACCAGAGTAATCATTACATAGGATTTATTCTAGGTATGCAACCCTGCTTTATTACTTGATAATCAATGAGTATGATCTACCACACAAGCAAGGTAGAAAAGAAAATTGTATATTGATTGGTACAGAAAAGATAACTGGGACTGGTGAGATGGTACAATGGGTAGGTGCTTGACCCATAAGTGCAAGGACCAGAATTCAGACCCCTAGCACCCACAGAAATTAATGGCATCATGTTTGTATTCCCAGATGGGAGGCAAAGACAGTGGCTCTCCAGGGCAAGCTGGCTTGCTGCCTCAATATAAAAAGTAGGAAACCATCAAGCCATAGCTATAGTTGTCAACTTGACACACCTTATTAGAGAGAACCTCATCGAATAATTTTTTTCATTGGATTGGCCTGTGGCCATATCTATGGGGCATTTTCTTGATTGTTGAGTGATGTGGAAGGACCCAGCCCACTGTGGACAGTGCCACCCCTGGGCAGGTAGTCCTGTATTGTATAAGAAAGCAGACTGAGCACAGAGGAGCAAGCCAGTGAGCAGCACTCCTCTGCCATCTGTGCTCCAAGTTCCTGTCCTGAGTTTCTACCTTGGCTTCCCTTTATGATGAACTGTGCTTGTACGCCAAATAAACCCTTTCCTCCCAAGTTGGTTTTGTTCAATGTTTTCATCACAGCAATTGAAGGTAAACTAGAACCTCAACCTTGAACCTCTTCACACATGTACACACACCTTCACATGTAAGTGCACTCACACATATGTAAACATGCTTACACAGGCACATAAACTACACACAAAGGCACACGAAGAAAAAGGAAAAAAAAGAAAAGCCATCTGACAAAATATACAGAAATACATTTTAAAAGCTCTACTCTAACTAGGAATACAGGAAATTTTGCCCAATTTGATAAAGAATATCTAGTTTTTAAAAACTGTAAATATATACTTAATAATTAGAAACTGGCCACTTTCTATCTAAATAATAGACAAAGCAATTATGTCTCCTGCATGAACTGGAGTGCTACTTGGAAAATTAAAATAATATAAAAGAAAAAGAATAGATATTTAGGGGGAATAAATATTTGTTTGTTCACAGATGACCCAATTATCTATGTAGAAATTTTTCAAAAGAATATAGGTGATATCATGAAATTAATAACTGAGTATAGCAGGGTCACTGCACAAAGGCACAAGGTTAATCTACAGAATTTAATCGCTTTATATGTGCAACAATGACCAATTAGAAATTTAAAAACAAATTTGAGGTATTGTGTAAAAAATGAAATATGTAACTATAAATCTGACCAAACATGCACAAGACTTATAGGAAGAAAACTACGACTTGATTAAAGAAATCAGGAAACAAAGCAAATGCAGAGGTCTACAATGCTCATAATCAGAAGACTCAATATTAAGGTGTCAATTTTCCCTCATCTTGGTATATAAATTTAAGGGCAATCTCAATATTCCAGCAAAGTGATTTATATACACAGATAAACTTATGCTAACAATCATGTAGAAATGGAAAAGACCTAGAATAACCAATGAAATGTGGAAGAACACTGATCATATAGCACTCATTCTACCCAATTTCAATACTTACTATAAAGCCAAGGTAATCAAGACACTGTGGTATTGCCAAAATGCAGAGATATATATGGAACATAATAAGTTTGGTCATGGACCCAAACAAATATGATCAATTGTTTTTGTCAAAAGAACAAAGACTATTTGGTGGAGAAAGATAATCTTATCCAAAAATGGCACTAGAATACTTTCATTATTTATATAAGAAGAAAAATATACAGACATAGCCTTTACACATTTAACTCAAATGGACCATAGATCTAAATTCAGAATTGTTAATCTTCTAGGAAAACATCCATATGATCTTGGGCTTGACAATGAGTCTTTACATTCAACACTGGAAGAACAGTCCGTAAAAGAGAAAAATAGTGAGCTAAGCTTTATGTGAAACAACATCCCTTCCCCATCCTACTCCCTGACCCAAATAAAGGAATGAACACCCATGCACTGGGCTCATCCAAATTCATTCACTTAAGGCATCAGGACTGCTCAAGAGATTTTGTTGTGTTCAGTGGACCCAAAAGGAGAGGACCCAGAATCCCTGGTAATACAGTATCTAAGGAATGGCTTATCAAAGTACAGATCTATGCATAAAAGGTAGGGTATTTAGTCTTTCACTTCTGAACTCATGAGAAATTTCATCCTTTGAATCAACTTAATAAATTTCCGTCTCTTATCTTTTTCATTATATGTGCATTACTATGAATCTCAGTAGGGTATTTTGAGGCTTAATTTGAGGCTTTATGGCACTCATTTGAGCCATAAAGAGAGAAAGGAGCCAAAGAAAATCACACACACACACACACACACACACACACACACACACGAGGTACTATATCACAATAAAAGGCTATAAAAGTAGAAAACAAAAATTCTGGACCCGACAAATGCAGGAGGAAATACGCAGAAGGCGGACAAGGAAATTGCATAATCCATACCTAAGAAGACAGTCAGGGCAGAAGAACAATACTCAGTATAAGTCATGAAGAACAATACTCAGTATAAGTCATGAAAATTTATGATTAAACCATGCTTGTCTTGGAGGGAAAAGGAGGAAATTATCTTATGTCTTGATCAGCCAAGGCCACATATAAAGGATCAAGCCAAGAAATAAAACAGGTATTAGACTAGTCTCCATTACCTCTCGGAGTTGGGGGTGGGGGGAGGCTATAAATCTGTACCTTCTCCAACAAAGACCTCCAGGGAGGGGTCTGATGATCTGACTTTTATGGTCCTCATTAAGGAATCCCATCACGTGAGCTTCCAAAGAAAGCCAAGTTATGAGAGATTAAAGGTAGAAGAAAAGTGAGGCAACAGTACTTATTTTTTACTTCCTCCCTATGATAGTACTCAAGTTCATCTTACAAGGCCAGAGCTCCTGGTAGACAATTGTCTCTTACAGCCCCTCCCAGGTACCATCAGCAACAACAGTATCTTCTATGTTTGTGCCACTCCTTGCTGGTGTCACTGGACCCTGCTCATGGCTTTGAATTAAGCCCTTTGTTTCTCCCCATCTGTTGCTCCTGCTAATCCAATTGATGCAACGACAAAAATACATCAATAGAAAGAGAACATAAGCTATATTAATTTGAAAACAGTTTTAATGAACTAGATCTTCCACAAAAGTGGTATGAATGGGATTCACCTCCTCTTTGGAGCCTTCTCCCAATCCCGAGTTATCCATGCCTCCTATTTTCCTCCTTTCTCTTTATATGAAGCATATCATTATCATGATTTGTGATGGACATGAAGGAACTGATGAGAACATCCTTTATGAAGAGCAATATGAAGTCAGGGATCTAAGAAGTACAGGCATCCCTAGAGTTCTGACAGTCAGAGCTACGTCAACTTGGACAGCTGCAACTGCCTTTCATCTTGAACACAACCAAGAGATCTCAGGTGCTACTCAGTTCAGTGAGGTCTTTTTCCATCCATAAATCTGTTTCCTCAAACAGTGACATCCAAAGGAGAGTTTTAATAATCATTCTATTCTTAGCTCTAGCCCACTGCCCAGTACAACACTTAACCTCCTACTCTAGTTGAGAACACAAAGCATAATCAGTGTTTATTAAGAAACCCAGAGCTATGTTCCAAGTGGTATTTCCTCACAGAGACAAGCAGAAACTATTTAAAAGAACATCATTTAACATCAAAACATCAAGGTTAGAATAACCCCAACACTGTGTACCTTGAAATGTTTTACATGCACACACACACACACACACACACACACACACACCTCCTTTTTTTCCATTGCCAATGTCAAACCATTTTGAGGGAGGATTTAGGTTTTTTAAATGCCTATATCAAAGCAAAGCAAGAATGGCTTCTTAACATGTTCTTTCAAAGAGAAACTATGTATGCATGTGTATAATAAACCTCCAACTCCCGATGTCAGGACATGAAAATGGAGACTTCCATACAAACAGCCAACAGCAATGCACCCAGATGACCTCTAAAGATACCAGGTAATGGGCAGCGAAGAGACGCAACTCCTTTGCCATGCATCTGCCTTTCATGTGCTCATCTTCTCTCTCTGAATCATGAACTGCTGGCCTTTCCTCTGTGTGATTCTTGGGCATGTCCTTCCCTCACAGCCCCTTTTGTGCTAGCTTCATGTCACAGAGCTCCTGCTCTCACTTCCGTAATTCCTTTCATCTTTCTACCCAAACTCAATTTTTTCCAGTGCAATATCCTCCTATCACTCTTCTGTTCACCCTGTTCAAACAGTTCAGATTAACATGAAAGCACTCAGACCTGTCTTTTTCATCTGTAAAAATGATAACAGAATGAGACTAAGTAATATTAACGGTTTCTTCTCGCTCTGATTTTATCATTCCTCCACTGAAGTCTCCCAGTCTCATGTAGTAATCTGTGCAGAGTTTGCCCCTTGGCATCTGCCAGTCTTCACACATCCATCCAGCAGTAGTTTCTAAACAACTTCCAGAAAAGAATACAAGACTGGGTTCTAGAAAGAGAGCATAGCCCTGCTGTTGGCATGCAAAAGAAGCTGACATTTCTGAGCATTTCTGCATGGGATATTTAAGCAAAGCTGGCTGCATCCTTATGGCAACCCTGTGACAGACACTACTGATAACTCCATTTCATAAATGAGAGAACTGAGTGTACAGATACCATCAACTTGGCCCAAGTCAGACAATGAATAAGTGACTAAGCCAAAAATCAGTGATTCTAGATGAAAATGCTGCTTAAATAATAGCAGTAAAACTTAAAGATCTTCACAAACTACTGAAAAGGAAGTCTTAGTTCTAGGAAGACTTCTTCAGCTATTTGAATCCCAAGATAGTCCCATCCTTCCCAGGCTGATGCCAGGGCGTCCATCACTACCTCTGACAAATCCTGTCTAACCCAAGCACTAGCAAAAGTATGAACCCCTTGGGAAAAAAAAACAGCTTTAATGAATCCATTGAAGCCTGTGCTTTATTATTCTATGCCTGTAAAGATTGCTACTCCGTACATACTTTACCCCTGACATTTTTTAAAAACTTGTTCTGATGTCATGTTTCATCACCCCTCTACTAATCTATCAAGGGCACCTCCAGCCAAGCCTGCCACACTGTTTATCAGATAGTGGGCACGATTTGTTAATAAATCATGCAATTCACTTCATCCAGAGAGTTCAATCCATGCCATCCAGCCCAGTCTGAGGACACTCACTCACCTTGACCTGACAGAACCTCCCCTATCAATGCATCAGGCTGAACTGACAACAAATATCCTCCAATCAAGTTTCCATATTCCCATCCCTGTGACTTTTATCTTGTGTTAAAAGATATCATAAACAAGCCTCAGAAGTAGTGAAAGGAACTTTTGCTGTCCCATGGTTTCCATCACTTGGTCTTTTATATTATATTGTAAATCCAAAACTTCCATAAAAGTTAGGAGCTTCAAAAGCGCCTTTATCAGAATCTGGATTTGGGTCAAATATCTACCCTCAGCATTCTCTTCCCAGTGGGGGCATCTCTTTCCTCACACTACCTAACAGGAGTACATGGAGTGTG
Source organism: Nannospalax galili (assembly GCF_000622305.1). Classification (NCBI taxonomy): domain Eukaryota; kingdom Metazoa; phylum Chordata; class Mammalia; order Rodentia; family Spalacidae; genus Nannospalax; species Nannospalax galili. The sequence goes on along the minus strand of NW_008349073.1, from coordinate 3,437,965 downwards.
TTAGAAAGACCTGCAGACCTAAGCAGGTCCAACCTACGCCATCACTCATCATTGCAAATGTGTTTGGGTTTTAACCACGTGATATTCTTAAACCCTGCTGCTGGTGATACTTTCTGTAAACAACAGTAATTCTCCAGTGCCTCGTTGTGAATGTAATGATTCATTCCTTATCTCCAGTGCAGAGAAGTAGCTTTATTTAGAACTGGCCAGAGGGGGATGGGCATCATTATATTCTTTGATGGAGCATCTGCAGAATCGTCTGACTTGCCCTGTGGAGCAGGTCTCTGTCCCTCCTCCTACTTCTTTATCTAAAGACTCACATTTCCGCAAATATCCCCAAACTGATGTTTTGCTTAAATAATTATCTACTGATTAATTTTTAAAAGGCACATTATGCGAACCATACCTTAGTGAAGCTCCTTTATCCTGGGGCCCTACAGTGACTGTTGGACACATAGAAGGCACTAAATAAATGTTGAGTTAATATTTGCTGAACAATAAGTGAAAAAGAAAAAATAGAAGCAAAAAAGGAGGGAAGTAAAATCAGTACCTTTGGGTGAAAAGAAGCCAATGTCAAAATTGTGTATCTCTCTCTTTGGTTCACAACCCATGGAGCTTTTCAAGGTTAAATATCACTCTGTGAGCCCAAGAGCCAATCAGTCCATCTTGAATTTATAAAACCAGAACAACCTTAGAAAGAAAGAAACTCACAGGAACTCATCCCCAATACTGGAAAACTACAAGAGGATACATTTTGGCCACTGGTGGTAGACCAACAGAAGTAATGTACCAGATAGCTACTTCCATCACAGTACTGCATAACAAATAGCCAGAAATAAACCTCTGTAACATTCAGCAATAAGCACTTTTACGTCTGTGTCAGCTTCAGGTTGGTTCAATGGCTCAACTAATCCTGGACAAAGTTGCCACATGTCTTACATTCAGCTGGCTGTTAGCTAGTATCAGTTGGCTTTGGCTGGGACAACTGGGGTGACTCAGCTCATGTTTACCACTCTACAGCAGATTATCTAGACACAATGTCATGGTGACAGAAGAGGAGCCTGCCATTAGAAATAATACATAAGGGCTCTTGAGGCCTAAGAAAATCTGCCGTCCTCTCCCATCCACATAATTCTATCAGCCAAAGCAAGCCATATGCCCAAACCCAAGGACAGGGTATTATGCCCTACCCTCAGTGAAAATGGATTGTAAAGTTAAATGGCAAAAGAGTTGTACAGAGAAAGATGAAGGGTTGAGGTCAATGATGTACCACCAAAAAGTATATTCTCATAAAAATAAAAATCACAAAGTCAGGCATAATGGGAATGCCTATAATTCATGCACAGTGAAGATCAAAGCAAAAATATTGGGACTTCAAAGCCAGCATATGCTACATAAGGAGACCCTGTCTCAAAAAGAACTAGAGTAAGTAAATAAACAAAATCATAGCATGTGAACTGCAGAGATGGAAGACACACATTTGCAGGTACTGAACCAGATCACTAAGATCACTAAACTAATAAATATCTAGTTCACACATTTTTGAGCTCATGCATG
>NW_008349073.1:3408643-3436391 GCF_000622305.1 Nannospalax galili | reverse complement strand
TGGTGGAAGCCCACCACCACATGTAAATGGGGCATCCTACAAAGCACCTATCAACTAAGGCTTTTGCTACTGCCCCCACACTATAAAATAAATAAAAATAAAAATTTAAAAATTAGAAAATGTTAAACATTGTTAATCTATGATAACATCAATTTTTAATTTTTAGAGATAGAAATAAAACATCCTATCTGATATGACAAAGATTATGAAAAACTAAATTTGTTTCAGTTTTTATTTTTAATTTAAATTTTTTTATTGCTTCCATTTAAGAGTTTTGAAGGAAACAAAATGGCATTACACTATGATTCCTAGATTGCTCATATGATTCAATTATATAAGTTTATGTTTTAGAAATATCAACTGAGTCACATGAAGGCCAAACTAAATCACTGTGCAATATCAGAAGCAGCTTCTGATGGAAGAGATGTCGAAACGAAATTACATCTCCACGGAAATCTCTATTTCTGGGTTCAATGCATTTGACAGTTTAACTACCTACATTGTTTTTACCATATGAGAAAGAAGAGTAATTTCACATCTCTTAACCTTCTAGCAATGAAAAAGTTCTTGGGGACATAATGAATATAAAAGGAGTTAGTATTCAAATTATATTCATTTATAGTTAATTGGAAACTTTCTTTTGTTGTGGGGACAGGACCTTCTTGCCTGTCTACCAGCTTCTGATTATTATTCTGATGCCTTAATCTTTACATGGACATTCCCCTTGATTTAATAGGATTATGGTAACCCATAAGCTAATGTAGACCCATAAGAAATATGTCATCATTACCCAGATTTATGGACAGAAACACATCCATAAAATTTAGATAATTGCTTGTATACCGCCAGCTTATATTGCCTGTTAATATAAATAATATTCTCAGCATTAGATACCTAGAGGACAAATTTCTCATAAGTGACTTTGTACTTAATTCTGTCAGCTATTCTCCACTGCAATTTGATGAAGAATATACTATGAACAATTTTTGACAACCTTCGTTTTTCTAGTGTGTTCTGCTGAAGAGGCCCAATCTGTTGTTTATTTGGGGTTCATACCACATTAAATTGATTTAGAGAAACCATTCTCCATTCTTCTGACTTCCATGCTGTTAACTGAGGTCGTGTTTGGTAAAATCCAGAGTTCTGCATGCATGCTTCCATTTACCCCAGCTGATGAAACTGATCAAACACATTTCCACACCCCCCCCCTTTTTTTGTAAAATGCTGTTTAGCAACTGCTATTCCCATTAATGTCTTGCTACTTCCTAAGTAAACTCAGCGTGGTGAGATCTGAACCATATTCAGATTAGGAAACGCTACTTGGGGCACAGAATATATGTGAGGTACCTTTTCAAATAAAATCTTGGAGGAAATAAATAGAACACATGCATAAAAGAGGAACATATGTTTTATGCTGCCAAATTATGCATCATTATTTTGAATAGCTAGCCAAAGTTTGTCACAGATACCAATGCTTCATTTCCATTTTAGTCTGTTTGCAGCTTTTTATTGCAACTTCCCTAGGAGGGGTGGGAGTGGAGGAAGTGGCTTCTCTAGGGAGCTACACTCTAAAAAGCTGTTTCTGGGTGATATTGTAGACTGGTCTCAGATTCCAGACTGTTCCAAAGAAGGCTCTCTGAGCTCCTAAACATTAATTTATGGCTTCTCTGCTTTCACCTGCTAGGTTTGGGCTTTATCACGAGTCTCAGGGAGCTCATCAGAGCTTACAAAGGAAAGGAAGTCTAAGAGACATAAAACATACTTGACTCCCAGCCAGGGAGCATTTCATATTGTAAATAGCACAGGAACCTCTGGAACTGCGGATAATGAAGGTCAAGTTCTGAACAAGAACAAGGGCAGAACTGCCATCTTCACAGTCTTCATGGTTCTAAACAAAATATCTTATCATTCTTGAAGTATCCCAAAGCTTTGTGTTGGAGAAGAGGCATTAGACAAGAGTAGAGCCAGCCCACACTCCTGATTTCACTCTGCCTCCCCTAGAGACCTTCCGAACTCTGATCTCACCTAGAGAGATGACCCACATACCCCCAAAGCAACCCGACACTTCCCACCTTTGAGTTTCTCCATGCCTGTCTTACCCATCTTTTAAGGTTTACTTACTTCTCACCTCCTTGCCTTCCTCCAGTACACTACCCAAAGTCAGTACTATCTCCCTAAGTCACATCATTAATTTTCTCTGTCACCCATATGTGTACCATATTTTGTAAAGATAAAACCATGTTAGAACACATAATTATGCCATGAAATGGTAGACATTGGGCATTATTCAAAGTAAATAGAAAACATAATTTTTATTTTTATGCTTTGCTTAATTTTTGTATTGTTAAATACCTTTCTTCTTAAATAAAAGAATATAACATCATCTTATAACCATCGTACATAAATGATGTTGCAAAAGTCAGAACATCCATCAATTTCCAATCAAAGTACTATTCAGCAGTAGAAGAGTTCACACCATTGGCCCAGGCAGGCGTCTCAGGGCTACAATGTGGAAATTTCTATATTATTTTTTGGAAGACCTAATTCAGTCAAAACCTACTTTCCTTATCAGAGTGGATCCCTGTGTGGGTCAACTCCACAGCACAAAACTTCAAAGTGAATGTAAGATGGATTAATTCCCAATTCTAATTTAAAGCAACACTCCTGGGGCATTTCAAGAGGCTCCAGGTGTTCCCGGGGCATAAAGAATAGGTAGAAACTTCTCTCAAGCAATTATTAATACTTTGGGACAAGAACAGTGGTTATGTAACATATCCTCCAAATCACTTTCTCAGATATTACAGTATTGAAACTCCCAAAGAAAAAGTGAGAGAAAAGACTATCCTAGTTTAAGAAGTTAGTCTTGAAAGATTTGGTGTCTCAAAAACTTAAAGTCCAGCCCATCCGAAGACTCCATTCTGCAATATCTGTTTTCAGGACACATTTTCCTCAGTGCTTCAAGCATCAGGACACATCAAAAGAAAAATAAAATCTAACTTAGGATCTCAAAAACTTTAGCATCCAATCCCTGACATAATTTGAATTAGAGTTCAAGCAGGAGTAAGCCACAAAGGAGAGATTCCATCTCAAAGACAAGCAGCCTCTGCTGGTGATAGAGGACATCAAAGGAGGGGCAAGACTGGCTCTATCACCAGCTGATCTGCAGATTCGGCACGCCTCCAATGACTCCAAGCTTCTACCCCAGTTCTGTAAGGGGGTATCCAGATGCTTGCATTAACGTAATAAGCTTTTCTCTGCTTTAGTTTTTTTTCAGTTATTATAATGTGGCAGTAAAGAATGACAAAAGATGGGGCTGGAGAGATGGCTCAGTGGTTAAGAGCACTGTCTGCTCCTGCAGAGGACCTGGTTTCAATTCCCAGCACCCATGTGGCAGCTAAACAACCATCCCTAATTCCAGTTCCAGGGGATCTGACACCTTCTTCTGACCTCAGCGGGCATTGCACAACATGACACAGGTGCACTTATACTCATGCAGACAATATGCTCATACTCACAAAGTTAAAATTAAAAAAAGAATACGGGCTTTAAAGTTTGAGTTTAACAAACTTAGGTTTAAACACCATCCCTAATGCTGATTTGCTATATGAACTTGAATGTGTTAATTAATCCAACTAAGCTTTGGTTTCATCAATGTAAAATGAGAATGTTCATGGAAACACAGTGAAAATCAATAAATAACTAATAAATAGGCAGTAACAAACTCTGTTACCATTATCAGTATTGCTCTTACAGTGGAGGTAGATTTGGTTATCTTCTACATTACCATTCCACTCCATTATTTACCCTATAACTTTATTTACTCTGGTGTTTAATTTGCTCCTTCACAGCACAATGAGAAGGTAAAGAATACATGTTGACTCAGAGCATTTCAATTTAAGCATCAAACACATTCTATTTTTTTAATCAAAAACATAATTCTCATAAAATGATCCCATTTTAACAAAACCCTTGGTAATCAACCCATAAGAAATGATCCTAACTCCCTCATTTTAACTAGCTTTCCTGACAGACTAATTATATAGGGGATGTAAAATGTGAATACCACTAATGAGGCTGATTTTGGCAAGACATCCAGAGGAATCAGCATAAATTGTTCCCGAGCCACATTTATATAAGGAAAATCATTTTAAGATATTTTACATGAAAAAGATTAATAAACATGAGTTAAGACATATTTTCCAGGGACTTACCGGTAACAGGTGTTTTGTATGCTTCCCCTACCCGACTAGAGATTCCACTGGAAACAATAAAGGAACATGAAATGTCAAAATAACGCTTCACTTTGGCTTCCATAATTTTGACAGGACTTTTATTTATCAAAGTAAACAATCATCCTTGGTCCTTACTGGACCTCTCAGCCATCCTTCCCACGTAAGTGTTCATCAGCCTTGGTCTACTCCTGGACCTCAGTCATCCTTCCCACATGAATGTTATCAGCCTTGGTTCATTCCTGGACCTCTCAACCATCCTCCCACCAGAGTGCTTCAATGTGTGTCCCACTTGTTTATCGCTTTCATTTTTCAAGCTCTAATTCAATGTTTTGCTTCATAACAAAAAAAGTCTTATCTTTCTGACTCTGCCCATCCAGATCCCTACCTCACTATATGTCTCCATGAATTCAAGTTTCATAAACAAGATATTTCCCATCCATGACTTTGGCCACCTGTCCTTTCAGTTATCTTGTTTGTGACTTTCTTCTGTCAATAGAACTGCTCTTCTAATGGGAAAAATCTATGGCCCTTCCTCTACCAAGTATGTCCAATCAGTGGCCCACAGGCTGCATGTACTGCATATCTATGAATGTGGCCCAACACAAAATCACACACTTATTTAAAACATGATGAGATTTAGGGGTTTGGCAATTTTTTTGTAACTCAATTGCAGTTTTCAAGCATGAACTTTATATATGACAATATCATGTCACAATTGCAAAAGAAAGGACAAGACTGAGTTTTTCCAGCCTTTCCTTCAATTACTGAAAAGTGATAAATATTTATATTTGCCATTTAAAAAAAAAAACTATTTTCTGCTTCCTTGAAACTTCTACAATATTTCAGACAACCTCTTGGGTTCTTCCTGCACACAGCAATTAATTTTAGAAATCTAAGAAAAATGAGAGCTCTTTTTTCTCTTATCATTAAGAGTTGCTATTAAGATGTTGACAATGGGGGGGGGGGTGTGTTCGGCGTATGTGGTGGGTGTGTTGTGGTTTTTTTTTTTTTTTTTTTTTGTGTTTGTTGGTTTTTGGTTTTGTGGTTTTGTTGTTGTCTTTTTGAGACGGGGTTTCCCTGTAGCCCCAGCTGTCCTGGAACTCACTATGTAGACCAGGGTGGCCTTGAATGCACAGAAATCTGCCGACAATTCTCCCCAATATCAGTTCTGTAATTTACATTCTATTTATGCTTTTGCATTTCAAAATCCCAATGCAGCATTATTCTCTATAAATTGCAATAATATAATAAAAAATTTAAATCCTGAAATAACTGAGAAAATTTGGGGGACATTATTGTTCTCTAGAAAAGAAAATCAGCAAGAACCCTTTAGAAGTGGTGCTGTGTGGTGTGTGGTTATTTTGAGGAACTGTACGCTCTTGACACGTGGGATCCAACACCATGTGACAAGTGACGCCAATGGAATCAGTGATCATCATATGCTTGTCTCCACCCATGCTAAATGGATTCATTCTCCAAAACAAACCCGCCATGTCCTCAGCATCTTCTTGAGTCTTCACGGCCCAGAGTCCAAAGCCTTCAGAGGAAGCAACTGGGCTCTGGGAAGTGCGATATTTAAAATCAACACCAAAATCCATGTGGCACCCCAAATCCATGTGCCTAACATGAAGGCAGGTTTCCCTTTTAAATGAATGTTCTCATTGGACTAAGATCAAGATGTCAAGGGTCTGTATTACTTTCTGGAGGCTCTGTAAGAAAATCCATCTCCTTACCTTTGCCAGTTTACATAGACCAACCACATTTCATGACTGTAACCCTCCTTCTTCCATTTTTGAAGCCAGCAACATTGTATCCCTTCAGTTGTCTCCCATCTTGTTTCACAACCAAGAATAATTCTCTACTTTTAAGAATTCGAATAGGTTTGGCCCACCAGATAATCCATGTGACTCTCCCCATCTCAAGGTCAGAATTTTATTCACATGCAAGATTACCTAATTTTCTATGTCTAATTGTAAACTACATTTGAAGAAGGTATTTTCACAAAATCTCAACAATTTATGCAGATAAGTAAGTGTTAAAAAAAAATGAGAAGGAATCAAAGCCTTGGCTTTCACTGCAACTTTACATCTGAGAGGAATCACTCCAACCATCTCTAGACAGCCAACAGGACAGGATCATAGGCCACTGTGTGTCACAACTGTTGTTCAGCAATTTCCTCCTAATGGAAAAATTCCCTCTTGAAGAGTGGAGGAAGACTCATAAGACTTGAGAAGTAAAGAACTCACAAGTCACAAGTCGCAGGAAGTGCCTAAGCCTAGCAAGATTAACAAGTGCCCCACCCCCAGTGTTATGGAATCAGTAAACTCCTGGGGAATAGAGACTCTCTGGCCTACCCAGATGCCTACAAGTCATACAGAGAACTCCAGGGTTACAGGTTTCATAAATTTTCCTCCAAGTTGGGGTGGGCTTTAAGTTAATACAGCTGCCTTTGAATCACCCATGCTCCTGCAAGTAGCCCCTTGCCCACACTTTTGTAAGTAACTGAAATAAACTCAATGGTCCGACAAAATGATCTATGGTAGAATCCTTACTTTGCTGTCACCACTTTCCTGTGAAAGGTGAGAAAACATTGGCTTGCATCTTCCAGAGACACACAACGGCAACCCAAAATTCATTGAGTGGCATGTTCTTTATGTTTTTTCATCGCTAACAAAAGGTTTCTTCCATCTCTCTCAATGAGAAAAGAAACATGCATGTCAGAAAAAGGAAAAAGAAAACTGGAAGGGCAAAATATCCCTCAGAGTAAAAAGTGAAAAATAGAAAACAAGACCCACAAAATCTGTCAGATTATTTGATATTGTCCATTTATTTGGAAAAACAAAGTATCTAACATGGGGAATTCAGTGTGACTTTGGCATGGGCAAGTGGGTGAACATTATTCTTTACTGTTCTCATTTCAGATGCATTTACTATTAGCAGATTCAAGGTGCAGGGTAGACAAAAATTATCCTGTATAAATGTACTGACTCTGGGCAATTATGCATGTAGACTTTGCCATTTCTCGATCAGAAAGTATTTGAAAGCCAAACTCCAAATCACGTGCACAGTGCTCTGCCTTTTGTTCTTTAGACAGGAAATTATTGAAAGAGATATTATTATTATGTAGGCCTGATGAGATTTTCCTTGAGTTTGAATACCAACTGGCTAATTCTAAACAATACTTATCTTACTACAGACATAGTTCAACACAAGTCTTTATGTGCCAATAAGCAGAGACAGGTAATCACTCCTGAATTCAATTCCTAAGTGTATTCAAGGCTTAAAGTTAACTTACTGAACCACCTAAAACAGAGTTTCTCATTAAATGAAAATGATAAAAATGATAATAGTTGGGTTTCTCCTCAAATAACTGTGAAAAGACCAAATGAGCTAATTCCTATAAAGCACCCACTGAATGGCTGCCCCTAATACATGCTAGCTACTGTTACTGCCTTCATTGAGACACTGTATGAAAGTCTGTCTATTTTTTTTTTTGGCTTTGGATTTAGGTTTTGTCTGGGTTTTGGGGGAAGGAGTATCTATTATCCTTACCTAGGATCCTATCTCTGGCTCATACTGTCCAGGGCTAACAACATATGCTATTTTTCATTCATATTCTATGATGAATTTTTAACTCAACTCTCTCTAAAGATGACTGGTAGGAAATAGCTCAAGAATGCTTAGTAAAGAGAAATTTAAATTGTTTTCACATAAAATGAGAAGCTATGCCACAGAGGAAGAGAATTAGTCTAATCACAAACATACAAAGAAAGACAAAATACACTTTAATCACTGTGCTGGTTAGACATCTCTTCCTTACAGATGCACACGTCTATGTTAGGTGAGAAGTAAGGCCTTTGCAGAGACACATATGGTGGGTGGGTTCCACTGGTCTAGATGCTGATTCCTGTTTTCAAAGATACCACACTCAGCTAAGGCATCGGTTAAGATATGTTGTAAGAACAGGGGCACTTGAGGATAGGATTTCTCTTCACTTTCACCTTTCAGAAGCCTTGTCTGAAACTATACTGCCTATTATTTAAAATAATGCAAACTGTGCCTCCCTTTAGAAAAGCTTAAACCATTCCCATTTTCCCCTAGTCCAAGCACTGCACAAGATCCTAATTAACTAGAACATCATGATGATGAGAGTGCCTATTTTAAGCAGAAAGATCTTAACGAGAAAAACAAAGACCTTAGACAAAATACTATTCCGTTCATTATCCTATTATTGATCTTTAGAATATTTAACTTCAGCTTTGCTCTTTTGTGTGTTTATGTCTCATAACCAGGAATGTTTTAAGTTGAGAAGAGCACTGTCACACATACATTTTTCCTAAAGAACAGAAATCAACCACTTTTGTATGGACTAACTACAGAGCTATGAGGCTGATCTGGGAGACAAAAGAGAAGCTGAAAACCTCTTGAAACCCTGTACAGTTCTTTGGTATTCTACAGCAAGTTAAAACTGAAGAATAATTGAGATGTTCTGGATATGTGGTTAATTCCCACAGAAATATAAACTCTGTCCAGTTGCCATTCACTTTATTCAACCTCATATTGACTCAATAAATGTGTACCAGAGGCCTGGGAAGGGTCTACATGTGGTTTAGGAGCCAAATACCAAAGGAAAATAGACTCTCCCCCTGGAGGAACCAACACAATTATTGTCAAACTTATTTAATTTCTCTGCCTTCTGCAGCTTACACAATAGCCTAGAACTGCTTGTCAGGTGAAATAGTTATGTGATCATGATTAAGATAACATGATTTTAGGGTTTTTTAATCCATTACAAAGTTCTATCAAGTTTTACATATACAGAGAGAGAGAGAGAGAGAGAGAGAGAGAGAGAGAGAGAGAAACACCCACTCCATTTCTGCTCTACAGAATTCACCTGGTTATCAGCGGATGCAACTGATCAACTAGAAGCTCAATTTTTTTCCCCAGCTTTGAGCTAATTTCATCCTCTTTGATAATTTTTTTTAGATCTCAGTACTTTGGAAGCTTTTACATGCAGATAATGTCAGACTTGATTTCTACTTATACAGGATTTCAGTAGAGCTCTAGATCTTGTACTAATCTTTGTCTTCAAGTTGAAGTAACATCTTTGCATCATTTTAAACTATGCAAACTTTCAATCAGTAAAAGGAAGGGAAGTAAATTATCCCCTTGACTAATGATGGGTTGCATTCTGCCAAGTTAAAAAGGTTGTACATCAAAATTATATTTAAAATGGGGGCTAGAGAGATGAGTCAGTGGTTAAGGACACTTGCTGCCCTTACAGAAGACTTGGGTTTGGTTCCCAGAACACACATGACAGCTCACAACCTTCTGTAACTCCAATTCTAGGGGATCTGATAAACCCTCTTCTGACCTCCAAAGGCACCAGGCACAGCACATAAGTGTTACATATACATACAAGCAAGCAAAGCATTCATATGCATAAAATTAAAGAAACGTTTTCTGGACACAATGGGCCAGTTACACATATGAACTCATTGTGGTTGTGACAGCATACATGAGACTTGCACAAGTTCAAGCCATACAAGAATTCCAGCATGGGAGGAGGGAGGTAGGCACAATATCTTATCCCTAGCTCAGGAGATATTGGCAATTGATAGTTGCTAGGAGAGGGTGATAGAATATGTGACTTGCAGAAGAACCACAAGCCTCATTAGGGAAAGCCATAAATCCCTTAAACTGTCTAACTGGCCCTAAATTGGCAGCCTGGTCTTGCTCAAGCCTTATCAACTGGTCCCTCCCTAGACTGAGAGAGAGACTGTTTGTGGAGCCCACCTGTCTCCTTTAGTGCTATAGATAACTCACCTGCCTGTCTGAGAAAAGAGACCTTCAAGGACACCACACCCTGCTCAGAGTTAACTCTTGCAGCTGTGTGCAACAGAGTTCCTATATAAGACCGAACTGCTCCCCGTTCAGAGTACAGATAATCATTCCTGGAGGAAAATAGCTGCCAGCCTTTGCCAAACTTCCTGAATCAATCCAGGGAGCACATTCCTTGCCTGTTGCAGGTCTGGCTCTGGTTCTTATTTCTAAACTTTAAACTCCTTCCTTTTTCCATTCTCATAAATCTAACAGAGGGAAAGTCAGTTTTCTTTAAGGGTGTGAGCCCAGATAGGTTGAAAATAATTTTTTTAAGAAATACATTTAGTACACCTAAGTTACCAGTCATCATAGTTTAGCTACCTTACATTGTACATGCCTACATTGTACACAGAACATGCATTAGCCTACAGTTGAGCAAAAATCATCTAACGAAACCTATTTATAAAAAAGTGTTAAAGGCTAGAGAGTTGGCTCAGCATTAAGAACACTGGCTGCTCTTGCAGAGGATCCAGGTTTGATTCCAAGCACCCACTTAACTGTAACTCCAGTTCTAGAGAAATCTTGACACCCTCTTCTGACTAACCTCTGTGGGCTCTGCATGACAGGGATGCACTTATATACATGCAGGCAATACACTCATACACATAAAATAAAAATAATAAAATTTTAAAAATAAAAACAAATGTTAAATACCTAATGGAACTTACAGAACACTGCATTGAAAGTGAAAACTAAAAGGTAGTACAAGTATACTTTTGTGCCATCACCCTGTGGATGGTGTGTTCATTTTAGAGGGCTACTACAGCAAAGTGACAGAAGTTTGGGTGACTTAAAGCAATAGAAATCTGCTCCCCGAGTTAGGGAGGCACAAAGCCTAGAATCAGGAGTCAGCAAGACGATGGTTTTTCTGAAGTCTCTTGGGGGAATCTATACTTCTTCCAACTTCTAAGGTTTGTGGCCAATCCCTAGTATTCTTTGGTTCTTAGATGTGTTGGTCTAATCTGTTTTTATTTTCACAGGACTTTCTCCCCTTCATAAGTCTGTCTATGTGTATCTGTTTCTTATAAGAACACATCAGGACTGGGGACATGGCTCAGTACGTAAAGAGCTTGCCACACAAGCACAAGGACCTGAGTTTAGATCCCTAAAACCCATGTAAAAAGCCAGGGTGGCAGTGCCCTCCAGCTCTGGGGAACAGGGAGCTCAGAGGTGGGTGTATCACTCAAGCTCAATGGCCAAGCAGCCTAGCCGAATCTATGAGTTTCAGGTGCAGTGAGAAACCCTATCTCAAAAAAATAAAAATGTAGAGCAATCAAGGAAAGATACACATTGACCTCAGGCCTCACACGCACACATACCCCCCACACACACACACACACATGCACATGTTGTATGACACTTTTTCTGGGGAGACATGAACAATGTCCACTTTAACAACAGGATACCACCAATGTCCAACTCGGTGACCAATGACTTTTATTGTGGTTACTTATAGTAGACAGGATTACTCAAAGGCTGCACCACCAAAAGTTCACCCTATCATGGGTGAGAGCTCATAAGAGATGTCTGTATGACTTGCAGGTATCTCTATCCAGCAGTTTGGCTGTCTGAGAGTGTCTTCTCAACAGACCTTATTACCTACTATATAAGCTTATATTTGGTTGGTTTCAGGGACTTCCTGGAGTTTCTGGGTTGTTTTCTTCCTGAGTCTTAAGGAACTTCCCTCCAGAATGGAATGTTTCACCTCCCCTTTTAATTTCCTGAGACTTAAGGAGCTTCTGGGGGAAGGACTGCCACACAACAGAACACACTGATGCTATCAAGTATACACACCATGCACACATGCACATACACAGAGAGAGAGAGAGAGAGAGAGAGAGAGAGTCATTGATCTAGGGCTCACCTTAAGTCAGTATGATCCCATCTAAATTAATTGCATATATGAAGACTATTTACAAATAAAGTCAGATTCTAAAATTTCAAATGGACATGAGTTTCGGGGAACATTGTTCAACCAACTGCATATAGGGTACAAAAAATACTTCCCTATTACCAAGGAATTTATAAGAGAGTCAAAGTTAACTTGAATCTTTGTCAAATTTTCAACAGATGTATAGCTTTGTCACACCCAGGATCATAAAATCTGGCATTTTTTGCTTTATATTTGAAAAGTGTTTTCATATTGTCTCACTTAATACTCACAAACACAGTGCTCACAAATTCAAATTCTCACCCTCAGACAATCATGCAAGATGTCTAGTCTCTTTATAGATAAGTGAGAGAGGGGAGACGTTTATCAAAGACCAGCTCTGCTACATACTATCGTCAGTGCTGGATGACTCATCTATTTGATCCATATAAAAACTTCAAGGCAAATGTTAAGTACTGTCATTTCCATTGTAGAGATGAACAAGATGCACACACCTGAGATCATGACTAGTAAAGAATAGACCATGGGTGGCATCTCCAGGATCCCTGTGTTCTAAGACCATACTATTTCCATGTTTCTCTCTCAATTTAACCTGCTGTCTAGTAGCTTTATGTAGGATCAGTGTTTACTAAAATATAGTTAGTACTCTTATCACATTACCAAAGTAGAGACCCAATGACCTGGGCTACTTACCATAACACATATAAGGAACAATCGCTTTGTTACTTTTTAAGAAAAAAACCCTGCTTTATTTATGTATTTGTCTGGTTGGGTCTTTGTTCTGTTTTGTTTTTGAGACAAGGTCTTAAGTAACCTGAGAATGAGCTTGAACTCCTGATCTTCCTCCTCCACCTCCCACATTTGGGGATTACAGACATGTGCCACTACACCCTGTGATTTTATTACTTTTTGTAGTTATTGTTTATGTTCCATTAAAGTGCATATATTTTCCTAACTTTGAAAGTAGAAAAATCACTATGGTAAGGACTACCAAAAGTTCACTCAAGTACTTTTTAAAAACAGCCTTAATTGTAGCAACTCTTCAGGACTTTTATTTCTTTCTTTTCCAGGGGGCCAAGAGGATGAAGTCAGGAAATAATAAATATCCCATAGAGAAAGATTGCCCAAAACACATCTCTTTTGGTGCCCCAAACCATAAAGAAAAGAAGTTATAGAAACTTTAAGAAAACAGAGGAAGAATAGTTGTCCCAAATGCAGGTAACTTGAACGTATTTTGCTGCTTCATATCCATGAATACTTATTAAGCATATTCCATATCCCTGGCAAGCAGCAGAGGAAATGCACAACCTGACTCCGCATTTAAAGAGTTATACCTTCGGATCTGGAGATCTGGCTCAGCTGTCAAGAGCACTGGCTGTTCTTGCAGAATATACAGGTTCAAATCCCAGTACTCACATGGCAGCTAACAACCATCTAACTCCAGTTCCTGGGGATCCAATGCCCTCTTCTCTCCTCTGCGGGCACTTTACACACATGCAAGTATAACACTCATACACATAAATTAAAAATGAATCCAAAACATTAAAGAGTTGTACCTTCGCTGAGAGGCTAAAGTTCACTAAAAGATGCCTTCTGCAGTCCCAGAAAAGACTGACTTGGAATGTATATGCATGTATGCATTTGGGTGTGTACGTTATGCTTAGTACCAGCAGTATTATCTTATAAATATTATAAACATTATCACAAACCAGAACTTTCTATATTTTTAACATTCTATTTTACCTGTTTACAAATAAATATTGCTAATAGCTACTATCTACTGAATGCCTACTGGGTGTCAGATAATTAAGCACTTTTGTACATATCCCTAATTCTTACAACAGTACTACAAATACTACTCATCTGCTTTGCCAACATAGACTGAGAAGTTATTTCACATTTTGGTTGTTTGGTTAATTTTTAGTGTGTGCATATGAGAAAGAGGGAAGGAGACAGGAAGAGGAAGAGGGAAAGGGAGGGAGGGAGAGAGGGATGGAGGAGGGAGAATGTCCTGTGTGTGTGAAGGTCAAAGGACAACCTGTGGAGTCAGTTCTCACCTCGGCCATTGGAAATCAGTCTCCCAGGGACCAAACTCCAGTTGTCAGGGTTGGTGGCAAGTGCCTTTACCCCCTGAGCCATCTCACTGGCCTTGTTTATTTGTTTTGGACAGGAAAAAAAAAACACACGCTCACACAAAATACCTCCTAAGGTATAAGAATATCAGACTTTTCTGAGAAATTTCAGTCATTCATTTAAGACCTGATATATGGATGAGGCAGAATTTGAACTCAAGTTTAACTCCAAAGCCTGCTTCCACAAAAGCAAAATATCCACTCACTCATTTGTTTAAAAGATCATAAACCTCTCAAATATGCCATTTCATCCTAGCCCTAATGAGAACGTACTCAGCCACTCTCAGCTCTAGATGCTTCTGATCTAATAATGAATCTTCATCCTCAGAATACATTCATCTTTGGGGATCATTGAAGCCAGGGCTCTTGAGCCTCTGCTAGTTAGCAATTAGAAGACACACCTAAAACTTGTCTTAAGGGCTTGTATTACACAGCAAATTTTCACCATAAATGAGCTTTCTGAAGAACATAATCTAACACATATTATAACAACATCCAATAGAGATCTCTGCTATAGATAAAACCATATTTATTTTATGTATTGGTAAATAGTGCTGCATATATGGTCACATTATTATGTTTAATAATAAAAACTTGTAAATATTTATTTTTCAATTATACATTTGTGTGTGACTGTGCGCATATATGTGCACATGAGTGAAGGTATGGAGTTACAAGTGGTTGTGAGCTGCTTCACATGGGTGCTGGGAACTCAGGCCTTCTGCAAGAGCCATATGCACTCTTAACTTCTGAGCCATTTCTGCAAAACCCCAAAAACACTTTTTAAAGATGATAAAATTTGGCATCTTACTAGCTGAGCATGGTGGCACATGCCTTTAGTTCCAGCACTCAGGAGGCAGAGACAGACTGATCTCTGTGAGTTCAAGTCCAGCCTTGTCTACATAGCAAGTTCCAGACCAGCTGGAGCTACAGGGAGATCATGCCTCAAAAAAGGCCAAAAAAAAATTGGCGTTGGGGCGTGGTGGTGCACACCTTTAATTCCAGCACTCAGGAGGCAGAGGCAGGCAGATCTCTGTGAGATCAAGGTCTGGTCTACATAGCTCTAGGCCAGCTGAGGCTATAGAGACCCTGTCTCAAAAAGACCAAAAAAAAGAAAAAAAAATAGCATCTTAAAGGTTGAACCAGACATAATTACTTTAAGGCAGGAAGAAAAGGATTGTGGGGTGGGTAGAAGAAAGGAAGAAAGAGAAGAAACATTCCATGGTTAGAAAAGAAACGTACTAACTGTAAAACTTTTAAGAACCACAGTCAAAATGTACTAGGGTTCTAGGTGATTGTGTACTGCATTAATTGATTCACAATTTTGTGGCATTCCAAAAAAGTGATCTCCAAGCCATGAAGTTAACATGCATAGCAGTCACTGAACTGTAGAAAGGGAAAACTCAAACACTAGAAAGCAGCTCTTAACATTGTATATCATTCTACATAGTTATTTGTGCAAGACTTTATGAAACAGAGCACATGGCATATCCATCTCAAATGCATGATTTTATATATATTCAGACTCTCTGGGTTTTTTCCTTGCAGCTGCTCCAGGCAAAGCAGAAGGCTGCCCCAGCACATTTTACCAATGCTGTATGGTCAGGAAAGTGGCTTCCCCATTCTGCCACAAGACACTGGTGGAGCTGAGTATCAGAGAGCCAAGGGTCCCACTGTGGTTCCCAGAAGTACAGCATTTTCTGTTAGAAGCATCCTAGCCCTCCAAAGTGCATTTTACAGAGTGTTTGGAGGATGAAAAACAGATCTTTTACTTGATTTGCCATCTGTGAATTTTAAAGCTGTTAAGGTGCTTTTCTGTCTTTATTTCCACAAAGCTACCGATCACATTTGCTAGTGAGGTGCATTTACTAACGTATCATTCTATTCTACTGAGGAAAACTGTTCTGAGGCAAGCTCCAACTTGACATTAGCACAGCATTGCTCTTTCTTTTCCCTTTTATTTATAACGTACCAGGTAAAATAAACCAGCCCGAAACTCTGGCCTTTTTTCAGTGCTTCAAATCATTCTTTTCATTTCTTCATGACCGATAGCTTACATTACAAAGCTGTTAATACATTTGAGTAGAATTTGTGTTTTCAATGCAGCCCAAACTAGGAATGAAAAGACATGGAGAAGAAACATGGCCTTCCTGGACAGCCCGAATCAATAAGTTGCTACTCTTTGCCAATTGCAGTTTCTGCACAAATGGCTTCATTTCCATCTCTCTTCCCAGTAGGAACCTAGATAACCACAATCATTGGAGCCACGGGATTGATCAGACAGCTGCCACACAGGCAGTACCCACTGGTCTTTAGTAACCTCCACTTCTTGTTGGTTTTCTCAAAGACAAAATTGGGCTGATCCTGACTGGTACCAGGACTAACAACAAAATCCATGCATTGTGTGTCACCTGGGGCTATGCATGTCCTTTCCATGAGTGAAAATATAAGCCACCAGCACAGCTGGCCCTGCAAGTTGTTTTCTCTAACAGCAATGATGGAGTCAGTTATTCAAACAACTCAGTCCATACTTATGGAGTCCCTAGCAGGTGCTGAGTACTATTCTGGAAGCTTATACAACAATGAACAAAATAAATTTCTTGGACTTGCAGAGCTTTCAATGGGGGATCAGGGAAGGAGAGAGACTACTGGAAGGAAACAGACCAGAAAGTATGTAAAGAAATAAGTATGCCTATCTGGGGGAAAGCAAAGGTAAGGGGAAATTAGAATGTGGTTTCTCAATCTTGCTGCTATTGACATATTTAATGGGCTAATTTTTAGTCTCTGGGAGCTGTCTGTGAAACACAGACCCTTTGGCACTATCCCAGGTCATCATCTACCAACATCCCAGTTATGACATTGACAAATGTTCCCTGAGGGTCAAAACACCTTCTGTTAACAGGCACTAAAATAGGCAGGAGCCTAGGGAAGCAGCAACCCTTTGAGGGGAGACACTTGCTTTGCAGCTCTACAAGAAGGGGACAGTCTGGGGCTGATTCAGAGGAAGAGTGTTTGAGGGAGAAGAACGAGAAGAGTGTGGCTCTAGAGTGGGAGCGAGTAGCACATCTGACACCAGAGCTCCTTTTCCCTCCCTTCAGTAGCAAAACCACCACAAAATCTAATAAAGATCCACCAGAGAGAGGCAGCCAAGATACAGTGGCCAAAGACACAATTTACATTGAAACTTAATCATACTTCTGAAGTTTCAGTACCTTTTCTTTAAATAGACACCATTATTTAGAAAGCCACTAGAGGGTTTAGTACATAACTATGGTGAAAATACAATTTTTCAAAATTCTAATTTGATTGAAATGAAGTTGCATTTGATATTTTTACTGATTTATTTTTTTTTAAAAACTTCTTCTTCCTTTGATCTTAAATTGAACAAATCTAGAGCCCTGGAGACCTGGAAACGGACTTAATCCTGCTACCAACATGCCCAACACCACCAAGCTTAGGCACGTCCTATCTCTTTCTCTCTGATTCTAATTTCTAAACTGAGGGGGTTGAAGTAGATGATTCCTAAAGTTTCTTCCTGGTCTAAAAATTCTGTAATTCACGTGCAAATTAGTGCTAAGTAGCTTTTTGTCTCACCATGTGTGACTACTATTAAATATAGCATAATCATAGCAAGGTACTGTATATAGTTCCAAATACTCCAAATTACATTCAGCCCATGAATATAAACCAATCATACTTCCACTTCTGCTTGAATGGCCAGGATTCAGGCTTACTTTGAAGCTTTTTCCATCAATTTGAGGGCACTAGCAGATACTGTATCCAATAAGTCTGAAACCAACCCAGTCAGGATGCTGCACTTCGCCACTCTGGCCTTGTCAGTCACCACCTTAGAGTCAGGTAAGAGACATTCACACTGCCATGTCTCCTGGGTTCCTATGATGTGACTGACTTGGAAAGTTATCACTTCCACCACTGTTCTGCAGCTTTTCACTGTGTTCTGTTGGACCCACCATAACTATGTGACATGTCACACCTCATCTGGTATCTACAGGAAGATGGAGAAAGCCGAAGGCTCACCCACTTCTGTGTATGCCCCAACTTCCACCTGATCTTGCACACCTGATCTTGCACACCTGCCCTTTCCCCCATTCCCTTTCCCACCCTCTCTCTCCAGCTAGCTTTCATATATACCCCTTTATCTTTTCCTCTACCCCTTTCTCCAGATACCTGTACACAAAATTGATCCCACATTTGTTTACAGAAACAGGAACATTTGTAAACATCATCTCATAAAACCACATCCCCAAATGGAGTGACAAACCTGATGTTCTAAAAGCTACAATCTGCCTTGGGCTCTCTTAGAAAGCTCTGCCAGCTCAGCAGATGAGAAAACCAAAGCCACAGGCATCGAGCACCAGCACCAGAACCAGTCTTTGAACCACACAGAACCAGTCTTTGAACCACACAGTTTTATCTCCTGATAAACATATTCTCCACCTAACCAATGCATCTGAGAATCTTCCTCAACTTCCTCCTACAGTGAGAATAATTGTACCTTGTGGGTGAGGTGCAGTCATGCCAATCCAGCAGAGTATTTTACGATCCCTGCCAAGTCAGATTCCATAACCATTCTGCTAAGCCAGCCACTAAGCTCTCCCAAATATGGTAATGTCATCTTTTAGACCCACTGACTAGATTCTATTCACCCGTTTAACTTAGGGCTTCCTAGCCAATACAACAACATTCAGCCTCTGAATTCTGAAGGATTGGTTCCATAGTCCTATATGACTTTCCTTGGCTGTCAGTTCTCCTGAGTATGCATGCAGACTTTGTTTTTCCAATGCACATAAAATTGTTTTCTCATCTTTCTATGTTGGATTGCTATAGAGCTAGATCTTCTGTGGTCGTGAGTTTTATTTATTCAGAATTAATACACCCCTATGATAGCAGCAAACTTCAGAACAACCTCAAGTTCTGTGCACTTCAAATGCATGTCCAACTAGGCTCAGCAGCAGTCTCCTCATACATAATTCTGTAGGATAGAAAGCAAGCACCTCCAACATTCTGCAAGCCCATGGAAATCCAATCTGCTTAAATCATTCATAAGCCCTATGTGCATGAACACCGGAGAGCTTGCCAGCAGGAAGTTCAATCACTAGTTGCCTCAGACATTCTTAAAAGACTTTTTCTTAATTATCAATCAGTCAGGGCATTATGACATTAATGTAGACAAGAGTTGACAGGAGCTGGACTAAGGCGGTGATACCAGAGAAAGACATATAAGACAGATGCAGAAACTAACCCAGAGATGAAATAGACATGGCTTGTATGCCCACAAACCTAACTGCATATGGGGAGTGAAAGGAAAGTAAGAGACAGGAATAACTCTAAGATTTTTTTTACAGTGTAGAGAAAATAATTTTTTAAAAAGCATGGGAGGAATAGATCTGGAAAGAGATATGATTAATTGCATACTATATTTGCAAAATTTCAAAACCTGTAGTGAGAAATATATTTCTAATTTTATAAAAATACTTATTATATTCCTAAGGGGAAATATTTGCTATCTATGTATTTGATTAGTTTTCAGAACCCTTACTCTAAAGTTTTATGTGTTAATGGTACAGCAAATGATACCAACCAGCAAAGAAGGGAAATGCTTAAATGAGAATGAAACTCTTTTCTAAACACTAAGAAAAACTCACTTTTATTCAACAAATACTCACTGAGCATCAGTCATGGTCCAAGTACTAATATGGACTATAAAAATATAGCTAACAATAGCAATGCCTCTCAGGTAAAAGAGCATCAGCCGCCATGTTAAGCACATGACCTGACATGAGGAGGTGGACTATAAAAATATAGCTAACAATAGCAATGCCTCTCAGGTAAAAGAGCACCAGCCGCCATGTTAAGCACATGACCTGACATAGACAGTCCCCACCACAACACTCACAGGTAAATGTCATTACAACTGCTGCTTCATAGGCAATAAAGTTGATGTTGAAATACACTAAGTGACTTGGCTGATGAGTTGGGAGCTACGACGCGTACCACAGTCTGATACTCCAGAACCAGATCCTGCTGTACCATCTCAGGGAATTCCAGATCCCCTGAATCAGCAGACCCACAAATTATCATAAAGCTTTCCTAGGTGTTACTTGCTTGTTGGGTTCAAATCTCACAGATCTACCCCTTCTCCAAGGTACTAACAGTACACCTGATTCAGTCCACCTCAAATGATCCTACTCGACCTCCCTCCACCTGAAATCATCGCAATTACTTGGGTCATTTCATTACACAGTGGTGTTGCATTTTCCAACTTGCAAGCAGCCCAGTTTTTTCCCATTATTTGATTTTTAATTTTTCTCTTGCCTTGAATGCCTGGCTTCTCTTTGGGAATGAGTAGTTTCCAATTCCATTTCCCACCGAAGTTTTATACTAGAATGCCTCATAGCATGTGTTTCTTTCAATATTGGGATATATATTATATATATATGGTATGTATATATATTAGGTATGTGTATATATATATTAGGTACATATATATTAGGTATGTGTATATATATTAGGTATGTATATATATTAGGTATATTAGGTTTCATTGCTGCTGTCCCACTGTGGTGAGAAACCAAGGGTCAGCCATCTATGAGCTGAGGGACTTACCATGCTCGGTTAAATATAACTCAGGTTTCTTCTCTTTCTACCTCAACAAGATTTAGTACCCAGAACAGGACACTATACCTTCAGTTTGCACTCTGAAATTGTTGAGGAAGTAAATTCACCTGGAAACCATTCAGTAAGGAGCAGGGAAACACAACAACTGTTGGAAAGAAATCACCAAAGTGCTAAATCAGAAAGCTCATTAACTCCCCACCATCTTTTACAAAGTCACAGTGGAAGAGGAACAGGGAAGTTAGCGAGGGGCACTCACCTGGGAATTCAGAGATCTCTGCCTGGCTGGTTGCTGAGACTTACCACACTTCTCCTTGCCTAAGTCCAAGCCCAAATCTTCAAAGCCAGACTCAGAGCTTCTATGGTAGCAGAGGAAGTATGAACCCAGGGGATCTCAGCATTCTCCACAGAGACTCTTAGAGAGATAAAGATTGGTAGGAAGGTTCTACCCAAGTGGAAATTTGGAGATACAGGCTGAGGTGCTCTTGACCTCCACAATCAGTATAAAATAGTGCCATATTCATTAAAGATCCCCTAACAATGACACATCAGGTTAGAGGGAATGTATATATAGCTTCCTGAGTCAAAGTAGTGATGAGCAGTAACCAGGAACTCTCAGTAACTATTATCCAAATAGAGCAACTAGTGAATACCCTACATCGACAGGACAACAGACCAAGGCACGCTATAGTTCTAGGATAATCCATGGCGCAGTGGCATCCCCACACCATCATTCTGCTAATACCCTTAACTTTTAACCAGAAGGCTCCAGTTGCAGGTCAAGAAAGGCCTTAGTAGCATTGAGAGAATTTCCAATGACATGAAGAGTTTCAATAGTAACTTCTGAGCATAAGGATGAAACCAGCTCTTAAGAATGTGTGGGTTCATAGTTAGCCTAGAGAGACAGAATATTTTTCTGCATATTTGAGACAAACCCACTAGAGATCAATACCTGGATTACAAGGATGTACCACAAATATGATAATACATTCTGTTTTGGAAGCTGCTAAAATAAAGGCATTTTGACATTAAAATTTATTCTAGAATTTATTTATAAATATACATGATAGTTATAGCAAGGAAGGCTTAAACACTGCCCTCTTACTCTGTGATTTAAACAAGCTTTCACATTTATAATATTTTATTTCATAAGGCTCTTAAGATTTGGACCCTAATGAAAAAGTGCAAAGAAGATCATTCTAATTCAAAGAATTCTTCAACTCTGTAGGATATTAAAAAATGGAATGAGTAGTGTTGTAAGGGAGTAACCTCTGGTCCATTTAGATAAAAACCAAATGGTTATTTGACACAAGTGCTTTAAAAAGTTCTAGTTATTTTGATGTCAAATAAGATTGAGTAACCCCTTGTAATTTATTCCAATCCTAACATGCATGATGAATCTGTAGGGCAAAAGCACCCAGATGTGAAGTGATGAGTAACTTTGCCCAAGTTACACAAGCAAACACTCCAACTCTTACTCTATGACTTCTTCCTTTGAATGATCTACCACCAGCAGCAAACACAATCTCAAGACACCAGCACAGATTAACATTGGCTATTAAACTGTCCTTTTGGTCTCAGAAATAATGGACACAAATAAAAGTCACAACATCTAATGAATATGCTTTCACATAGTTTATAAGATATGAATTTAGCATAGGTAATACATTAAACTGCAAGTGTTTCATGAACTTTTGAAAGTCAATATAAAGAGTATTGGGAGCTACCATAGTAAAACATTCCAGAGTACGTGCCTAACATGAATATTAGTGTTCCTTTAAAATCTAAATGTTTAGGGACAGGAGAGACAGCTCAGAGGTTAAGAGTACATACTGCTCTTACAGAGGACCCTAAGTTGGTTCCCAGCACCCATGCCAGGCAGCTCACAACTACCTGTAACTCTAGTGCTAGGGAATCAGATGCCCTCTTCTTGTGTCCAAGGGTACTGTACTCATGTATACAAACTCATACTCAGACACACATATGTACACATAATTAAAAATAGATTCTACTGTCTTTTGTCTGCCAAGGCTGGACTTGAGAGTGATGGCTTCAGGATTTGCTTTCAGGCATTTTGATAACTGTTGGAGTGGTCAGAATCAGTGTCAGTTCCCTCTCAAAGGCTTCTAGACAGGGGTAGAAAACAAATTTAGCCTTTGTTTGAGAACAATAGCAGGTTGTCTCCTATAGCTACAGGTGGGCACTTTCAGTATTGCAGACCAAGGTTTGAAGTCTTACATCTGATCAGCACTTTCTGATTAGGAACAAAATAATTAATGAGAAATAATTATCTAAATAACTTTTTATACAGACTTAAGCCTAATGAGGAGGAACCCAAAAGAGGATGCTTTTGGAAGCTCTCGTCGAGAAATTCCAATGGACTCTCATATGAACATTTGAAACTTGCCCTGTTCTAACTTTTTTCTAGTTCCCTGTCTAGAACTTGTAGTGCTAATTACTCTTGCCTTTACTTCTTCACATCTCATATTCACCAGTCAAGGACTTTCATTTCCCCCTACAGATAAGAGTTATGCAATTTGGGAATCTTTCAGATAGACCCACTGAAGGGGTACCCCAATTGCCTCATCCTGCATCCCCATTCAGCATGGAAGAAGCCACAGCAGTCTGCATCCAGATTCCCTATCCACAAGTTGGGTAACCTCTTCAGAGGATGGTGTGATAAGAATAGGAAGTAGTAATTGGCTAGGCAGTTATGGTAAAAAGACCAAAAAAAAATAAAAACGTGGCCAGTTTCTTGGCTAAAAGTCAAAATATCCTTGGGCCTCTTAGCAGCATACTCTGTTCCAAAGGCCAAAAATGTCGAAAGTATTTGGGAGCTCTTATCTAATCCTTAAAAGATTTTAGGGTTACCTCTTTAGAGGGGGGAATGCTAGAGTAGCAAAAAGCCCCATTTAAAAAAAAAGAAGAGAGTACATGAAGTTATCAGAAAAAAAGTGATGGGGAGATATGGCAGGAGTTGGAGAGGAGGGAATGGGCATGAATTTGATCAAAACACCTTATATGCATGCATGAAATTCTCAATAAATTATTTAATAAAAAAGAACAGATTATAGGCCAGGCATGGTAGCACATGCCTTTAATCCCAGCACTGGGGAGGCAGGGGGATCTTTGTGAATTTGAGGCCAGCCTAGTCTACATAGCAAGTTCCAGGCCAGCTGGGGCTACAGGGAGACCCTGCCTCAAAAAGACAAAAAAAAAAAATAGATTCTAAAATGTACTGTTGGAACTGAACCCACCAAGGTGACTATATTGAGTTTAAAACCTTTGGATGGAAATTGTACCCTTTTAAAAGGACTTGAGGAAGCAGGTTTATCCCTTTTTAGCCCTTTCCATAACAAGGTACCTCCAGATACCAAATGTGCTGATGATTTGGTCTTAGATTCCCAACCTCTGGAGAACTTTTACAAATAAAATTCTATTATTTATGTTACTCAAAGATAATTTGTTATACCAGAAAGACTAGACTAAGAATACATTCTATTGCAGCAGTTAGGATAATTGGATTAAACTAATACTTTCACTATCAACCCTTTAGTCAAACATAATAGTAGCACTTACTTGAGTCAGTTCCATCCTTAGAATACAAGGAAAAGAAGAACTTTCTCCATCATAAAGATCACAAGTTTATGTAATGGTCTCCCTTGTATAATAAAGTCACATCCCAATTTGTAGACTGGCAGAGCAAGTATTAAAAGGTATTATCATTGCACAAATAAACACAGCATTTCAAAGGTTTCTCTAAGGACGAAAGTAACATTCTCCATTGCATTACTACCTTTCAAATAGCAGAAGTAGCACAGAAATTCAAGCACCTTACTTCACCGCTTTTGAAGCTATTGTGAAAGTGAACCAACTGCCTACAGTCACGCATTTTGCTCAAACATAGAATTTTCCAGGAAGTCTGGGGTTATTTGGGTCAAGTTTATATGGTATTTGATCCAGAGCCCAATAATATATCTTTAGTGTTGTGTGAGCACACGAGGATATGGTGTTATCTTTTAACTGAGACATGAAAACCAAAATAATGACCTGCTTGTATTCACTGTCAAGTTCTCATATCATTACAGCCAAAGAAATGAAAATCACTTCCAGCTTGCCTGCTTCTACCCATGCACACAGTGAACTCTGATGTAAATTCAGACATACTCACTTTAGGTTTCTGGTCAAATCTTCATGGGGATAATTCAATTTTGAGTTTCCAAGTCCCTTCTATAAATTCATCAGATAGAACATACTCCTCTTCTTGTACTAAACTATTGTTTACTGGTGCTCTGAACTACTCAACAGATGTAATTTTCTCATTCAGTGGATGTTGGAGAATATAATAGATGCACATAGGGATATGAATGTGTATGAACCCAAACCTGAATGCTACCACAGTGATGGTACCCTAACCCACATTCCTCCTGAGTCCACGACATAGCCCTCGGCAGCACCTGGCTCTTGATATTTAGTGGCCTTCATATAATTTCTCTAACTTGATATAGCTTCCCTGGTTAGATTTACACTAATATAGTGGCTACTAGCCACAGATGGCTAGTGAGTTCTTAAACTATGACAGGCCTAAGTTGAAATGCATGGTGAGCATAAAATTACTAGATTTTGAAGGCTTGATATTTAAAAAACAAGAATGTCTTTGGAGTGCTCAGTTCTAAACTGGACAGCTACCTCCAAGGCTTAGGGATCATTGTGGAAGAGAAGGGCAGAAAGAGTCCAAGACCGAGAGGTAGTAGATATCCACAGTGAAACAGTATTTGCCAGACACGATAATGTCATTGTACACATGAACTCATAGCAGTTGTGACTGAATGCACAAGACCTGCACAGGATCAAGCCAGCCAAAATCCCAGCATGAATGGGGGAGGGGCTCATGAAGTCCCGTCCCTACTGGAGGAGCTATTGGCAACTGATGGCTTCTTGGGGAGGGAGAGTCAGTTTTCCTCAGGGACACAGGTCCTAAGAGGCTACCCATGCTCAAGTAGATTGTCCACCGCTCATGTACACAAAGCAAACCCAGTGAGTTTTGTGAATCACTTGCCTAAAGTCATAAAGTTGAAAAGAAATAGTGGTGGGGGAATAAGAAATTAGAGGGGAGAGAAAAGGTGTGGATTTGATCAAAATGCATTATATGCTGTATGAAATTATCAAACAATAAAAAATACTTAAATTACATACATAGCTTATTATATTTCTATTGGGTAGTGCTAAATTGGATAACTTTAGGCTGTCTTTCAAATACATTGGGTTTTCAAGTATAAATAAATTGGGTCTTCTAACTTTATTCTGTTAACTCTTCCAATACTTTTGTTTTTCTGGGCTGCATTTTGGCCATCGGCTGATATTTATCACTAATTCATCTCTGGTCTTATTGACTGTTCATTCATCCACCTCATGTGGCTTTTAATGTTTGTTTAGACATTTAAAAAATATTTTATTTATTATCTTTATTTTATATGTATGAGTGTATTGCCTCTATGTATGTAAGTGCACCCGTGTTGTGCAGTGCCCATGGAGGTCAGAAGAGGGCATCAGACTCCTCTGGAATTAGAGTTATGGGTGGTTGTCAGCCACCATGTGGGTGTTGGGACTCGAACCCAAGTCCTCTGCAGAGTAGACAGTGCTCTACCCACTGAGTCATCTATTTCTATTTCTATTTCTATTTCTTTTTTTATCTCTACAATGAAAAAAAATTAATCATATTTTTTTTAATTTTTAATAACTACATGATAAGAAGCATTTCATTACAGCTTATTTAACATAGTAACATACTCCAGAGCAAGAGTATATCTCCTTCACAAGTGGGTGCAAGTTCCTAGGTTCACAGTTGAATGAATACAGTTATATACTATTGAACTCAGTAAACGTCCTGTAAGACATAAAATTGGATGAGTTTTTAAACTTTAAAAAAAGATCTCTATTTCATTTTAGAATATATTGTTCCTTGCAGAAAGACTCATTGTTTTTGCTGCTAACACTGAGATATTGGTGCTTGCATCTCTAAGAATGAACTCAGATCCTTGGCACCTGTGTATGTCTATAAAGTCATTGGGTAGATTTCAGTGTAATGTTTATCACCTCTACTAAATAAAATGACGTAAATTTCCATGCTTCCTCCTCAAATATAATACTTTTTTTTAATTTGATTTTTTTTGTATGTGTATATATATCACACAGAACATCCCAAACCATCTTATTCAACTATACACCCACTTCCCAGATGGGAGCCTCCCATAGCCTCCCTCCCCCCACTAGAGCCCTTATACTCTGATATCCCTGCTACTGTCTGCTGTGTTGTCAGCACCCCAGCCATTCCCCACTACGTGTCCATCTGGGCAATGTAGTCAGCCTATCTAGAGGTCTTTGTTTTAGGAAGGTCAACTGTTCCTCATCTAGCAGCAATAAGTTGTCAATATTCCTTTAGATAATATTGGGGATGGAGTTTTACTCAGCAGTAAAGAAAGATGAAATCATTGAAAGTTGCAGGTAAATGGATGGAACTACAAACTGTTAAACTGTTATACTAAGTGAAGTAACACAGACTCAGAAAAAAAATCAATATATGTTCTCCCTCATATGTGGATCCTAGAACCAACCCCTGATAAGTATGTATCCAGACATAACTACAGGAAATGGGATAATGGAAAGGAAACAGGGAGGTAAAGGGAAAGAAAGAACCTGAAAGAGAAGAACAGTAGGAAACAGGTCTTAATAAGGGAGATATGGATAAAAATTGGGTTAGTTTAAAGGAGGTGGGAGGGAAGGGTATACAAGGAACCTAGGGGATAAAGGGAAAGAAGAAGCTCAAGAGAGGTGGGACCATAGGAGAAGGGTATTAGTAAGGGAGAGAGGGGGTAAATAGGGGCACCTTAATTGGGAAAACAATGATGGAGGGGTGAGACAATGCGAGAGATAAACAGTGCCAAGCTAGTTTTGAAAAACAGAGGGAACCACAT
>NW_008349073.1:3405331-3408475 GCF_000622305.1 Nannospalax galili | reverse complement strand
CATCTCTCAAAATGTCCTATAATGGTGGTGGGTCACCTGTCCTCTTGATCAAGGAGGCCAAGGAGACCCCACCAGATGGACTTGAATGAGTGACCAGTCTACAAAGAGGAGGGTCAACACAGAGGAATCATTTCCTCCATGCTTCCAAATGAAGCCAACCATGATCGAGCAGGACCTTTGACTTATCTTCACATAGGCTAAACTGGTAAAAGGAGCCAGGGACTCCTCCCAAGCCCATGTGACCCCTGAGGAACAGATCCTCAAACGACCTTAAAAGTAAAAATAAATTGGTTTATCTGGACCAACTGTATGCCCTTAAACACCCAAAAGGAAAGTATAACTAAAGATTAAAGGGACCAATATAATTTTTAAGAGTCCATATGCATATCTAAATGCTACATAGCAAGCAACAATGCCAGATAGGAGATCCCTTCTTTTGAGTTGTTGGCCATGGTGGCCAAAGGGATTCCCAGATAGTAACCCAGCATAGAACTGGGAAAATGAACAGCAGACCCCAATCTTATCTATTTCTATTTCTTAATCAGACACTGGTTATATGATGCATTCATTTCTGAAAATTTTTCATGATATATTTATGATTTTTATACTTTTATGCATTTAATTTTCTAACAATATTATACACTGAAATTCATATGAATGATTTTCCAAAATATTTGAAGGTTATTTTTCTTTTTTAAATTTTTTAATTCTAAAATAACACATTCTATTTTTAGGATTTCATTATGGTTCTGTTTTTAAATGCTGCCTAGTCATTTTTTCTGCATTTTGTTTCTTGCTCATACTTTCAATTCCATCTTTTATTTTGGTGAGCACTTGAGAACATTCCATTTGTACTCTGACCTCTGGTCATTCTTACATCAATGTTGTCTCCAGAAGTCTAGTTCTATCGTTTGTTGTTTCCACTGATGGCTTGTCTACTGCATGTAAGTGGTAATTTTGTTGTAAAAACTCATATATGGCTGACTTTAATATGTGAGATTCTTAAAGAGCCTTGTCTTTGGATATGTGCCTTTGGAGAGGAGTATCTTCTGATGCTGCCAGACATTCTTAATCTCCCTCACACCTTAACTTAATTAATTGATTCCTTGAGGTTTCTTGGATAGTATACACAAAGAATGTAAATTTAAGCCCCAAGCCCTCATGAGAACTGAATTCAAGAGAGATTCTTTTTATTCTCATATTCCCGACAAAGGCTGAAACAAGCAATTTTCATAAGAATTTCTCTATAGACTTTTCACTATTCCATTTTCACTAAAAGCACACAGCTTCAAGACTCCTGGGTTTTGCAGGCTTCTTGTCAATTCTGTCAACCTTATAGCACCCAATACCTTGTTTGCCATTCCAACACACTTCCCTACTTATCCCCCTGTTGTGTAATAGTTAAAACCCAGTGCTCTAGCTTTCTGTGATCTGAAGACACTCCGGAAACAACCTATAGCTTAATTGCTTGCTCATCACCCTGATGTGAGCTCTCCTTCCTCCATTTATAATTCCTATGAATTTACTTTCTAATTACGAGCTTACTTATGTATTTAAAAGGTTTCTTTTTGTATGATGTCCAGCATACCCCCACCTCTTTGAAAGAGAGAGAGAGAAAGAGAGAGAGAGAGAATCTCAGTACTCAATCAGTCATTATGCCAGAGGCAGACATTTAATAAGCATCTATCCCCTGCTTAAAGGTTGGTAAGACAAGAGATACTCATACACTCTTACTTATGAGCTTAACTATACCTTATTTATTAGAAGTGGTAACCCATTGACAAAAGCTAGTCTGGGATGTCAACCAACCCATTTTCATAATATGCTACCATTCAGTGGACTTGCTAAAATGTCACCCAACAGGAATACCTCTTCTTTATTCCAAAGGATATAATGATCCAGAAACCATCTATATACCCAATATAAACCAAGCACTTATTCTTTCCCAGGGATAAAAGGAAAGGAAGAAGAAAGTGATTAAAACATGAATTTGTCCCTCAAATAGTGCAGCAAAAATGTCATTAAAATACTGGGGATTTTTCCCAAGAAATGCAACCTGACTGACAAGTAGAGATTGCCTGGAGCATTGTATCTGAAACAAATCCTGGCTCCATGAATAAAACTAATGTGCAAAAACTGAATTATACCATGCCATTTCCTGGCTTAAGCATCTCCACAGTTTGTCATTTACAGAGGTTATGCCTCTTTCTGGGTCTGGGTTACATCATTAAGGATGAATGTTTCCAGCTCTATCCATTTACCTACAAACTTCATAATGTCATTTTTCTTAAACTGAATAATATTCCATTGTGCAACTGTACCATACTTTCACTACCCATTTATCAGTTGATAGGCATCTAGGTTGTTTCCATTTTATAGTAATTGTGAATAGAGCAGCAATGAACATGGATAAAGAGGTATCTCTGTAGTAGGATATAGTGTCCTTTGGGTATGTACCCGAGTAGTATGCCTGGATCAGGTGGTGAAACTATTTCTAGCTTTGTAAGGAAACTCCACACTGATTTCCACAGCAGCTACACTCCAGTTGCCACTCTCACCAGTAGTGAGTAAGTGTTCCCCTTTTCCCACATCCTCACCAGCATTTGTCATTGTTTGTTTTGTGGGTCTTACTCATTCTGACTAGGGTAAGATGAAATCTCCATGTAGTTTTAATTTGCATTTCACTGATGACTAAAAAAGTTGAACATTTTCTTAAAACACTTCTCAGCAATTTGTGTTTCATCATTTGAGAACCATGCTTAGTTCCTTGCCACAATTTTATCTGGGTTGTTTGTTTTAAAGGTTTAGTTTTCAAGTTATTTGTGTATTTCAGATGTATAGATGGTAAAGACTTTTTCCCATTCTGTTTGCTGTCTCTTAACTCAAATAATGGTGTCCTTTAGTGTAGGGAAGCTTTTCAGTTTCGTTGTCTCCCATTTGCCAATTGTCAGTCTCAATGTCTACACTATTGAGGTCCTGTTCAGAAAGTCCCTTCCTATGCCTCTAAGTTCCAGCATATTCCCTACTTTACCCTCTATCAGATTCAGGGTTTCATATCTCATGTTGAAGTTCTTGATCCACTTAGAATTGTATTCTGTGCAGGATGAGATACAGGGATCTAGTTTAATTCTTCTACATGTAGCT
>NW_008349073.1:3390989-3405275 GCF_000622305.1 Nannospalax galili | reverse complement strand
AAAAAGTGTAAATAACGTTACCCTATAACAGGGTTTCAATGGCCCCATCAGACACCTCAAGCTAGCAAATAAAAAGCTCAGTGTTAGGAATGGGCTCCCTTTTGGAGCTGTCAACCAGAGATATTCCAAAGATCCTCAAATAATACTGGATATTATCATTACTCTTCATTACCACCAAGCTTGATGGCAAAACTCAATTGCTGGAGATACTACATGTGTGAGTCATAGAACAAACAAGGAAAAATCAAGTTAGTACTGACCTTGAAGCTTCATTTCTAGTGACTAGCTTTCATCATGCTAGAGGGTGCTCTGCATGCTACTGGAAGAAAAAGTCACCCTTATCCAGCTGTGAGCCTACAAGGCACGATAATGACTGGCCTGGCAGGATATGCCCACTGGTACAATAGTGGCACAACTGTTATGGGAGTAATCAACCATTGCCTAATTAGATTTAAGTCCTGCTTCATGAGATACAGCCCATTCCTGGCATTGTTATCAGGCCCAGAACCTGGGGTTAGACAGTTCACAGGTTGTAGGGGAGAACCTACCACTATTACTCTGCTAAATAGATATTGTATTAAACTGACTCCTAATGAGTTATTGTTATACCCATAGGTTAGGGCATTTTTCAACTCTCATCAATGTAAGCTTCTTCTTGCAGCAAATGGTAATATCAGAAAGGCTCAAGGCTGGCCAAAGTGCAGAGACCAAGAGACTATAGAGTGTTCAGCCCTAGATGAGACACCTAGCTCACACCATCTCCTCCCAAGTCTCAGAGATCATTGTGGAAGAGGGACAGAAAGACTGTCACAGCCAGAGGTGATGAAAACAAGGAAATCCTGTTGCCTGGACACCACAAGGTAGTTGCACATATGAATCCACACCACTTGTGACAGAATGCACAAGATCTGTACAAGCCCAAGCCAAACAAATACCCAGCATGGAGGGGGTGAGGGTATGGACAAGAAGCCCCAGCTGAGAACCTAATGGCAGCTGATATCTTTTGTGAGAGGAAGTGTCAGTTTCTATAAAGGTGTGATGCCTAGTAGGCTGACCAGACTCCAAGGGATAGTCCCACACCAAAGAGCATTGGGGAACATAGATTAGATTCCATAGACCTTTTTTAAGAAGACAAATATTAATAGAGGACATGAAATCCTGAAGGTGCAGGTAGCAGGATGGGGGGGGATGGAAATGGAGGTCTGAATGTGACCATAATACATTGTACGGAATTCTTAAAGAATCAATAAAAATATTTTTTAAAAAGAATGCAGAATTTCCCAAATGGTTTGGGTTTGGTTCCATTTCCCATAGGTGGCCACATGACCAATCACAGTTCTAATGCAGATTTCATAATTAATTGATTATGTGATATCCAGGTAGATCCTCTCAGTCTGTGGGCCCTCAGACTTACCCTCTAGAAATCTAGGATAAAAATCATGGATCTCTAAAATACGTTTAGCTCTCAAAGCCCCTTAGGTTTTCTGTGAGTACTCAGCACACGTTCTGAATCAGCTGGTACTGAAACCCTGGAACTAACTCCTTACAGTGATTAAATATTTTTGCTGGTTTATATTTTTTGTTACTGATTAAGAGAGTTTACAGAGTATCTGTGTTCCATTTTGAGAGTTTACAGAGTATCTGTGTTCCATTTTGTCATTCAATTTTCATAAAATACAAAAGTCGGTTATGAAATACAGTTCTAAATTTGGTTAAACCATATTCATGACACCTGTTGAAGAACTGGTCTTGTGAGGATGGGCCAGAGCATGATGACTGCCTCAGATCTGTGATTCTCCCACTGCGAGGCTTCTCAATGTGGAATGTGCAGACAAATCACGCTGTATCACCTAAAGCCTTTGTTTAACATGCAGGTTCTTGGATGCAGTCAACCACCACTCTCCCAGATCCATTAAAGTAAAATCTCTCTTGAATGGGGCCCAGAATTCTGCCTTGTTAACACTGATAACACCCAAGCAATTCCTTCTTAAGAGTATTCAAGTAGAAAACCACCAGCCCTTAGCTTTGCTCTGATCTAGGGCAAAAGCAAAATGATACACAAAATAGTAACAATAACAGTAGTCTCCCTTACTTTATTTCTTCCCCAACAGTTTTAAGGCACTTACCCAAGTTTATACAGCAATCCACTGAGGAAAACTAGGCGTCCAGTCTATGTGCTGCTAATTCCCAGGTGTATGTTCTCAACTTCTAACTAAACTTTAGCAGGTAAAGCCCTTCAGAGCTTCAGCTTTGGCATCAAATGCAATGAGTTTAAATTCCACTGCACCATTTGCTATATGTAGCCTTAGGTGAGTTCTTTCGCCTCCTTGGGTCTTAGTGTCCCCATTTGTCGGTGAGAAGAGGGCACATTCCTACCTCATTGGGACACTTCCTATCTCTTAGGGTAATGGATGTGAAGAACAATGGAAGCGACCGAGGAGGGGTCTTGTCAATGTAAGGCCCTCAACATGCATAATCTGCTATGATCTGACCTCCTCTTCTCCAGGCTCTTCAGTGCCTGTCACTAGTCCCAAGTGAGAACTCTGGCAAGTATAGGAAGATGGAACTGAAGAAAACTTATCTTCTCTGCTGGAAAACAACCCCTCAGCACATGCACCAGACCTACTGGGTCAGTAGTGTAATCTTTGGAGATAAAGGATGGCACATTATTTGAACCTAGCTGTTCAAAGGGCATCAATTCCTTTCTAGCCCAGAACCCTTTCAACCTGGATGCTGCTTTTCCTTTCATGCCTCCTAATGGTTCCATCTGTCATTATGAACCTTTCAGTTCTGGTGCAACAAAACACAAAGGGATTCCATCCTTTAATCCTCAATATAGTTTGTCTTTATAGCTTGGCAGGTATGAGTTGGGTGCAGCAGGTTTTCCTCCTGAAACCTGCCTCTCATTATGCCAAGAACTGTAATGTGTTGCTGCATCAAAGCATGAGTGATAACAAATGCTTGCCCATAGTGAGAATCGCTCTTTACAGCCAGCTTCCCAAGTGCCCTCTTGACACTGAAGAACTTTTTGGACTAACATCAATCATCATTAGCAGCAAATGGTGACATCTGTCCAGGTGACATCCCCGCCAAGGAAAGAAGCCACATCCTGAGGCTGTCAGGTGCTACTTCAAGACTGAAATGGAGAGCTGCAATCATTTTTTGCCTCTCTGATGAAAATTATTCTCTAAGTCATATTTCTACTAAATCCTAAGGAGGTAGTAAAATTAATTTTCTTTCTAAATAAAACTATTTTTAGAGTTGAACATAGAATTTCAAGTAAGTCACTATTTATGACCACAGATATTTCAAGAGCTCAGAAAAAGAGTCAGAGGAAAAAGTAGCAGTATCAGTCTTACTAAAATCCTGTGATATGGGAAGCCTCTATACTCATCCACTGGTAAGGAGGGGGCAGTGTCAGGTATCAGAGGTACATAAGCCCTAGCAGACACCTTATTTTTTTTAAAAAAAATAGTCAACACATTAAACAACACTCAAACTCAGGAGGATCCACACAAACAAGCAGCTCAATGTTTAGTAAGATGCCTTTGGCTGCACAAGGCTGAGACTTTCTTCCCTCTCAAATGTACTAAAACCCACAGAGTCCTTTAGAAAAAGGTCCCATATGAACCCAGTCTTTCTATTAACAAATTAATCAAGCTTGAAAGCTCCTTAAAGACATCCTACTCCAGGAAAGAAATACTTGGCTTTTGATGAAAGCTAACCACACCCAGAGATAAAGCCTGCTGAAGATTTCTCCCTTGACTACAAAGCCAGTTGATTTGGCCTCACAGTTCAGCTCCTCAAGGTAGGGTCTCTGGCCTGGAATCGTACACAAGAGGAGCTGATGTTTGAGAATGGTGACAGTTCTGTAAGCAAAAACCCTGCATGGAAGACAGAGTCCCTAGGAGTCTAGTCTGATGAACATTGACTTCTAATTTCCTGAAATACCAAACAAATCTCGGGTACGAGCAGTGAACCTATACCAGTATGTTATGACAAACCATCATGGATAGTAAAAGTATGCTACATTTACATAATTTAATACTATTCAGCTGTTAAGAAAAATGAAATTATAAAATTCATAAGTAAATGGATGGGACTGGAAACAATCATCCTGAGTGAGGGAACCCAGACCCAGAAAGACAAAAATTTAATTTATCTCAGAAATGGATACTAGCTTTCAATCTTTAGACAGGTGTGTTTCCATTGGAAAATCCTTAGCAATAGGAAACTAATAAGGTGCCAGGGGTGGGGGTTCATGGCAGGCAAGACAGAATGTAGCCATATAAATGGAAATGGGAAAATAGTGTATAGGAAAGTTTTAATGGAATGGGAGAATAGGGAAGAAGAGGGAGTAGGAAGAAGGATGACTAACACTAAAGGCCTTTGGAAAGAGTCATATGGAAACCTACTATGGAAGTTTCTTTCAATATACATATATACAATACAAAAAGAGTTTAATCTTCCTTTGAGTTGTTGGCCAGGGTTATCCAAGGGACTCCCAAAATCACACAGGCTATTGTCACAGCCAATGAATGCCTCACAGAACTTGAAGGTAATACCCTACTGCTGAATACAGGACATACTTCAGACAGGATTTGGAACAGTGAAGCTGGAACTGACCTGGAAGCCACCTCCTCTGAAGGCTAGCTCTCATAGCTTTGGAGAGCACTGTGCAAGCTGCTAAGGGAGAACATCAATTGATGGTCCAACCCCAACTTCAAGGCCTAATAACCACATCGATGACCTGCACAGCATAGGCCATTGGTGCAGTAGTGGCACTTTTATCTTGGGGGTAATCAACAGCTACCTAATTGGACTAAAAGCCCACTCAATGGGAGGAAACTCATGTGTGGTATTGTAAACACAGCCAAATACACATGGTTGGAGAGGTCATAGATCTTAGAGAAAACCCCAAGGATGTCACATCCCTAGACTAATGTAATTCCTTACTATGTGCAAAATATACATCCTTATATTTACAGAAAAATATCCCAGTCACCATTCAAAGAAGCTTCTTTTGTACCAGAGAGAGACAGAGTACTGTGACTAGTCATACACAGACATTGTCTGAATTGCCCAAGTCTAAGTTGCACAGCTATAATGCAATCTCTATGCCTAAGACTCATGGAACATAGAACAAGGGGTAAAGAAGAGAACAATGAATATCTCAGTTCTCATTAATGAATCTCCCTCATGCAACAGAGAACCAGGAACACAAAAGGTCACAAATGGCCAAAGTGTAGAGACTGAGTCTGCAGAATGCTGGTCTTTAGACAGGACTCCTATATTAATCTACATCTACGCAGAGCTCAGGGACCATTGTGTAAGAGAGGGCAGAAAGATTGTAAGAGCCAGGGAGGAGGTGCATGACCACATGTAAATAGAGTCCTACAAGCTCTTGAGACTCTGCTCATATGAACCTACGGCAATGGTGTCAGCATGCACAGGCCCCAGGCAAGCTCAAACAGACAAAAGTCCAGCATAGAACTAGGGAAATGAACAGCTGACCCCAATTTTAGCTGAAAAAATATTGGCAATTGATTACTGTCAGGTGAGGAAGAGTTGATCTTTCTAAAGCGAGAGACTCTAGATAACATCTTGGAATACTAACTTGACATAATAGGCCTTAAGACAAATGATAGAATTATGAATCCCAGTGTGGGGAGGGGGTATAAAGATGATTAAGACTGATTGGGATGTTCTATATGAAACACACAAAAATTTGATTAAAAATAAATACAAAAAAATAAATGTGCAACTAAAGTGTTTTCAGAAATAATGTGTGCAAAAATGTTCAAAAGTTGGCAAAAAGTAGAACAGAGAAACAGATAAACCCAAAGAAGTTCACACCAAGGAACATCATAGGCATGAAGGAAAAAATCCTTGAAAGTAGCCAGAGATAAATGGTGCATCACTTATAGAGAGGAAAAATATTATATGCAAAGGATTTCTCCAAGAAATCAAGGAGGCACAAAAGAAGTGGTACAATGTTTTTCAAATACTAAAAGAAAAGAACTGTCTATCAGAATCTATATCCAGAGAAAATAGCCCTCAAGGATGGCTTTGGAAGGTGATGGAGAACTAGGCCAATTTGTCTCTAACAAAAACTATTCCCTAAAATAATGGCTAAAGAAGTTCTCTAAGCAAAAAGAAAAAAGTGTTCTAAGATATCAGGAAGGAAGAATGAAAAAGAGAAAAAGTAGGGGGAAATATGACAGAATTCGCTTCTTTTCTAAATTTGATTAATGGTTAAGGCAGAAAGCATAGCACTGTGTCATATCCTTCTTCAAGTACACAAGGGGAATATCTAGGACAATCATATTACAAAATGGGAAAGGAGTTAAGTTTCTGTACTTCACTAGAACTAACAAAACAGCACCACCCATAGACTATGATGAATTATTTATGTGTGTATGTAAAAAGCTATATAGAGGGATACACTCTAAAACACTATAGATAAACCAAAATTAAATTCTATAAAATGCTCAGGTCACCTAGAGGATACAGGAAAAGGGTGAAGGAGATATTGGAGGGAAGTGGAGGCATCTACCCTTTATGATGGGCCACTCTAGAGAAACTAGACCGTTTTCTCAAGGGCATAAAGTCCAGCTGCTACCGTGAAAGGCTATTTGGGATGAACGGGGGGGCAGTTCCCAGCAGTCTCCACAAGAAAGTTCTATCTTCTGTATAAAGCTGGTTGGTAAAGGTCTGTACTGATGCTCTTGAAAGGCACTCTCAATGTAGCAGACTGCCCTGCCAGAACACCCAAAGGGTTCTTTTCCACATGGTGGATGTTCTCTCCTGGGGTGTGGGGCTTATTTACATTCTGATTATAAAAGCCCAAAGTCTTTCTGGGTATGCAACCTGTGCTCCTGGGGAAACAGAACTAGAGTGGCTTCCATAAAGGTCAGGTACAGATGGGGCAAGGAGAAGCAGTCAGTGCAGCTATTTCAAACAGTGCCCCACATGCTCCAGTGACAAGTTCCATATCAGCTAGCCTTGGTGAACCCTCCATAGCAGAAAGAAAATACATTTTAGCAGGTATTTTCAAACTGAAAAATATGAGAAAAGAAATGGATAGTGAGTACTGAAATGAATGTCCTTCCTTTTCACTTTAGTGGGGACAGAAGTACCAAATCTTTCCAGGCAGGTAGGGAGCCTCCAAGTCTTACAGTGAACCATTTTACACAGCATGCTGGCCCTGTGCTTCTTGTCTCTCAACTTTGTGTCTCCTAGAATAATGCTTTTGAATTTTTCATTGTAGTTGTTGATCATTTTTATGCTTAAGACATAAAAAGAAAAGGCAGGGCCAAAGAGACGGCTCATCAGGCAAAGGTTCTTGCTACCAAGCCTGACAATCTGAGTTTAGTAGCCAGAACCCATAGAGTGGAAGAGAACCCACTTCCACAAGTTATCCTTTACCTCCACGCATGATAGGAAACCTGCGTACAGAGACAGAGAGAGAGACAAAGAAAGAGAAAGGAGAGAGAGAATAAGTGTAAAAAATTTTAAAGGAAAAGAACTTTAGGAAAAGGTATTTTCATATTGTATTCCATTCATTTTTCTGAGTGTAACTTTAATCTTGTCAACATAAAATCATCTTAATATCCTCAATAATAGCACTGGCAACTTAAAATATTAAAACCTACATTAGCAAAACGGGGCTTTGATTCATTGCCTATTTCCAAATAAGTATAATCAACATGGCACATTTCTGTGTTCTTTCTAGCCTCCCCCCTTTTTCTAATTTTCCACTCCCCCCTACTCCCCAACCCTGCCCTATGCCATTAGAGCAGCAAAGACAGGGTGTATAGGAGACAAAATCAGGGCTGACAAAAGAAAAAGGAAAAAACAAGGGTCTGATTATTTCTTCTCCCACATTCTCCAAACCCTAATGCTTTTTTCAAAAGTTGTTCTGTTTCTCCTAGGAAACTTTGCAGGTTTGTCCTGTATTTAACCAACTCTCTCATAACAGAATTCTCTACTGTGTCCTGATCTGTACCCCTGATTCTTAGAAGGACTGTTTGCTGACAGTACTAGATAGACAAACCTGGCAAATAACTAGAGAAATTCTCCTCCCATGTCTAACTTTCTAAAAACAGAACTGGAACTTTTAAAAACTAAGGAAGGTTGTAGAAAATTCAGAAAAGGGGCTTCCATGGCTTCTTATACACTATTAAACTTGAAATTAATGTCTCAATTTCATTCTTTCTGCCTCGAGCCAATTAGTGAACACTAAATTTCATGCTAATGTTCCCAAGCCATTTGCCTGCAATATGGGACTCAATTTCCAAATTCAACTGATTTCAGTAAATGCACAAACACACACACACACACACACACACACACACACACATCACTTCATGACAGTCTAAGTGCTTCTATCAGCCTTGTGCTCCTTGTACGGGTGGGTTGGTATTAATCCATAATGCTCTGACTTTCTACTGGCACATGAAGCTAGTGGTTTTCTAAAGCAGTCCTGGAATCCATTACCATGGAAACAAAAGGTATAAAAAGGTGTTTTTATCTAATGGAATTTTAAAAGATCGAAAGTGTTTTCAAAGTACAGTCATAACCAAACACATTGTGATCTAAAGAAGACTTGGAATGGAGGATCAAGACGGGTTAACAGAGGGAGAACAGCACATAAAACAGTGGAAAACACAGCAGCACCAAGGGGGAGCTGGGAAAATGCATGAAGAGGAGAGGCTGCTGGCCTAGCCTAGCCCCAAAAGCAGCTGAAAGAATTTGATCCTCCTCTTCTGCCAAGGTACAGGAAAAAGGACTGAGCTCTGGCCTTTCATCACAGATGTGAAAATAAATGATTTATTTTTCTGACATTGCTAATATTATACAATCCCTGATCCCAATATATTTGCCCAACTATTCTAGACTAGACTCTTCTTAAAATGAAAAAACCTTCATATTTATTCGAATCAACTCATTTTATCAATTCTACATTTGATACAGAACTGAGTCCATATGTTCAGGAAATGTTGTCATGGGGAATATTTTAGTTTGGGAAAGGAGTAGGCACAAATACATGTAGTTATTTTGATGTTTTCAGTGTTTTCCTGAAGTTCAAGTAATCTCATCACATCCTGCCATCAACTTCTAAAAGGATTTTTGGATATGTTAGTCCTTCCATGGAAAATTTTCTGATGCACACATTGCTCTGACCATCTGTAATAATACAAACCTTTCCCACCAATGTCTTCAGAAAACATCTGGAAAAATAGGAAGCTTCTTAATATGTGTCTAGATGAATGCAAGTTTCCCAGCATTTTCTGGGAAACATCTGACCATCCCAGCAGGAAGGAAGGCACATGGGGTCACGGGCAGTAGAGGTCAATGTCCACCATGCATATGCTGAACAGCCACCTGACATTCCAGCCACCTACCCACAAATAATATACCTTGCAGAGTTAACAACTCCCATAGGGAGGGTTTAACTTCTCTACTCAAAGGCAATGTTTTGGAAAATAGGTTTACTTCGGAATAGAATTAAACTAACTGTAATGTTCAAATAAAGAAAACCACCAGAAAATCTGAAAATATACAACCTGAAAGGCAGTATAAAAACAGTATTCCCATAGATTTGCCATTGCCCCTGCTGTTGGTTACCCACCAGAACTTGACAATAAGATCCTATTGTTTAAGGTACTTCATACATGAGCTGTAGAACAAACAAGGAGAAATCAAGCTGTGACTAACTTCAAAGCTTCATCTCTATTGGTTACCTTTCATAGTGCTGGAAGGTGCTATGCATGCTACCAGAAGAGAAAATAATCAACCTCAACAACTGGCCTGGCAAGATATGCCCATTGATGCAATAGTGGCAGGAATATTATGGGGGTAACCAACCACTTTCTAATTGAATTTAAGGTCTGCCTCATAAGATGAAGCCAATACTTGACACTGATACCAGGCCTAGGAGCCTGTGGCTAAACAGATCACAGGCCATAGGGGAAGGCCTAATACTATTGTTTTGTTTTGAGACAGGTTTTCACTATGTAGTCCAGGCTCTCCTCAAACATCCTATACCTCTACTTCTGCCTTTTGAATGTTCAGCCTACAGGTGTGTGTGATCATGCATGGCCCAATAGAACAGATTTTGATTTGGATGGAAGACTACAAAAGAAGACCTCAAAAGTCTCTTCTAATCTAAGAATCCATGAGACTAAAGAGATCGATCATCAGTTAAAAGCACTAGTTGCTCTTCCAGAGGCCCCAGATTTGGTTCCCAGCACCTACATAGCGGCTAACAACCATCCATAACTCCAATTCCAGGGGATATGATTCTCTCTTCTGGCCTCCATGGGCATTGCATGCATGGGTGCACTTACATACATACAGGCAAAACACTGCTGGAGAGATGGCTCAGTGGTTAAGAAAACTAGCTGCTCTTTCAGAGGACCTGTGTTCACATCCCAATACCCCCACATGGTGGCGAACACTTGTCCTTAACTCCAATTCCAGGGGATATGATTCTCTCTTCTGGCCTCCATGGGCATTGCATGCATGGGTGCACTTACATACATACAGGCAAAACACTCATACACATTAACAAAATTTTTTTAATTAGAAAAAAGATTCCATGATTCTAAATACCTGGAAACTGGGGAAAACAATTAATCTATGTGTCAAGCTTTCTAAAACATCTTTAAAATATCCTTATGTCACTGAGCACAGTATTCAACTGTCCATGGG
This sequence comes from Nannospalax galili, assembly GCF_000622305.1. Lineage (NCBI taxonomy): Eukaryota > Metazoa > Chordata > Mammalia > Rodentia > Spalacidae > Nannospalax > Nannospalax galili. The sequence continues at coordinate 3,394,559 of NW_008349073.1, read as the reverse complement.
CATGATTCATCCTATTTAAAACCTGTACAACTCTGTCAAACTTAATTCAGAGTTGTTTGAAACAGCACAATAGAAAACTGTGTGCTCTCTTAAGAGCCATTTTCTACATGGGCATAGATTCTTTAAGGATAACTCTCATGTAGACATAAATATTATTTACAGGCTTTATGTTTATATCTAAACCTAAACTTATGCTTTACTATATGAAATATTAATGCTACATAAATATGTTAAAATAGTATTTATTAATCAACCCTAATGGCACTATTGTATCTTAGAATCACTGATAAAATGTCCTCTAAATTGTCATGTGTTTGGCCTAATACTGATCATCAGAGGCTGAAATTTAATTGTAATTACAATTCAACAATACAAAGGTAAAAATAAGCCTAAATCTTAAACTCCCAATTCTCTCTGCATGTGCTAACCTCCACATACACCCCTGCTTCACATGAAGACCTTGGTCCAAGCACTCCTGAGACAGTGCAGGCTCAGATCAGTGTACAGTTGACAGATGGGGTGTTCAGCAGAGGAGAGGTGCTGGGTCATTTCATTTTCGTTATAGAAGGAAGCTGTGGGAAAAATATTCTCCACTTAATCTATTTTATTTTCAGCAAGGTTTTACCTGTAAATATTAATTTATATACCAGCCAGACTCACTAGATGCTTCAGCTGCATGAATATCAATGAAAGAAAGGAATCCAAACTTTTTTAAAAAATGGAATTTACAGTATCTTCTTTCCTCAGGTGAAAGGGGAAAACTCCAAAAGTTTAAAATTCCATCCCTGTGGTTCCTCAAAGACAGCAAAATATTTCCCATTTAAATAGGTGCGCTTATGGGGGTAGAAATTATAAGGCAAAGCACTGCAGCATTAAGAAGAAAAATAATCTTTTATGCCATTTTCAATTCAGACTCTCCAAATCACTCAAAATGTTTTCTACTCAAAATATTTTCAGTTCCTCAAATTTTACCTTACCCAGATCTATGATCACCTGTTGAAGCAGAGATTGTGCAGATGTGATGAGTCTCAGACTGATCAAGAAAAGAGGAAGACAGAGAAAGAACCATGAGTGCCCACAGGACCATTCTCCTTATGAGAAGTTGCTACTTCCCTGGACTGTTCTCTGACAGGCAGACCATAGGCAGACGCCATCTTCCCAAGCTTGGTTGTGCCTGCTTGCCCACGAGCATCACACCTAAGCTCTTGACTGTAGGCCCTAGTTGCATGTGGAGGAGGGGCTAAAGGTATATAAGCTGAGGAAGCAGAAAGGAAGCTCTCTTGCCATTCTGTGCAGTGGTGGAGAGAGCCACCATCTGTGCCTGGCTGAAGACTTTCCAGTGCAGCCTTACTCCTGTAAGTAAACCCTTACCCATTGTTCTGTGCTGTAGTATGGCAAAATCATACCGCAGTTTGTCATTGGGACCAAGGGAGGAGGGGGAAGATGTTGTTTACACCTTCCAAAAAGAATTTTAGCTACAGAAGGGCACAGGTAAAATCAACTCATTGATAATGCATTTAATTTCTCTTTTGGCAATTAACTGTGCAACTATGATTAACGAGAATAGTATATACAGTGATGATATAATAAAAAAGCAAAAACTTTGATATTAGATTATATAGATTTACAAAGAACAAAGGATAGTGGGTGTCCTAGTTGTGATAACTTCTTCCTTAAATCCCACACCAATTCACCCCCTTTACCTTTGCCCACTGGCTTGTATTTTAACTGAGGACCCCAATTTCATGTTCAGTGGGAGCAAGGGATGTAACACTCCTACCTGCCTCATTTTGAATCCTTCTAAAAGACTCCTAAAGTAACCCTTTGAAGTTTTATATGAGCAGAGAGATGGTCTGAGGAGGAAAAGAGGTTTGGCCTTATTTCTACTTCCTCAAAGCTGAACATGAGCTACTGTCAGGTCAGAGGTTTGTGGTTTCCCAGACTTGGAAGGTCCTTTCTTCATTCCATCCTCTAAGTTTACACACTCCTAACCCACTCCCCTAAGCTCATCCCAATTGCACACAACTCTATAAAGCTTTTTGTTAAGATGGACTGAATGCTATGTGCTCCTAAACTCAAAGGTGGATATCCTAACTTTCAGCGTAATGTGCGCAGGAGGTGGGGCCTCTGGAAAGAAATTAGATCATAAAGGTGGAGCCCTCATGATTGCATTATTGCCCTTTTAAGAGTAGGGAGAGCGAGTTTGGGTTTGGGTTTGAGGGTATTATTATAATTATTATTATTATTCCTTCTTCCTTCCCTCCCTCCCATGTGACAGTAAAATGAGACAATGAGAAGAGACAGCCATATATAAACCAGGAAGAAGGCCTTCACCAAGATCCTAGCCATGCCAGGACCCTATCTCAAACATCCAGCCTCCAGAACTTTGAGAAGTGGCATCTAAGTCATTTACTCTTTGGTACAGCTTCTTAAACTATAGGCCACAACCCCACATGGGATCACATAACTGAATGTGAGGGTTGTGAAAATTTTGGAAACAGTAACAGTCTCTAAACACACAGTGACCAAAAGGTAACTCAAAATCAGACACGTGTAAAATCCAGGGTGTTTATGGCAGAATTCACATGTTTCATTGCACATCTTCATTGCAGCCTTGGTTTGGAACACCTAACATGCTGCCATAGTACACACCTCAAGCCCCTGCACTTAGATTCAATACTGTATGTTATAAACTGCAGGGTTTTTACTGTACATATATTTTTCTGCTCTGGTAAAAATAGTTTAATTATAAAAAATGGATTTCTAATATTTTCTTACTATGATTCTCAAATTAGTGTATTTTTGGATTGTAGTATTTAGAATGTTTGATTTTTAAAATTGCCATTTGAGAGAATGGGGATCTGGCTGAGTCAGTAAAGTGCTTGACATGCAAACATAAGGATCTGGGTTCAGATCACCAGCCCCCACATAAAAAGCTGGGTGTGTAGAGATTGCATTGAAGATGTATCCCTTAGGGTTAGCATATCATAGACACTTGTTCTCTGCATTTTGGTTCTAGAACTCTGTTATAGTCTCCATCTATTGCAAAAGAAGCTTCTTTGATGAAGGCGTAAATATGAGAATGTGTATTTAGGATAAAGTAAGAAATTACATTGGTCTAGGGATGTGGCAAAAAGTAGATTTTTCTCTGGAATCTATTACCTCTCCAGTCATGTGTATTTGGCTACGTTTATGGTACCACATATAAGCTCCCTTCCATTGAGAGGATCTTAATTCCAATTAGGCAGCTGTTGATTACTCCCAAGATAAAAATGCCACTACTGCACCAATAACAGTAGTTTCTTGGCCAGTCTGGTCTGTTACTCTCATGAACTCACAGAAATGGTGACAGCATGGACAAGTCCTGTGCAAGCTCAAATCAGACAAAAATCCCACCATAAACAAGGGGAAGTGGGTAAGAAATCCAAACCCAACCCAAGGAATTTTTCGTAATTGATGATTGCTGGGAGAAAGACAGTGTCTCACAGGGATGGAACTCTTGGTGGGCGGTGAATGGAACCACACTGAAGAACATTTGGGAACACAAGACTCTACAGACTGTAATACATA
>NW_008349073.1:3331563-3390853 GCF_000622305.1 Nannospalax galili | reverse complement strand
TATATGAATGGCCCACATTCATGAGAACCATGGAACCACACCTATAGCATTCACTCAGAGGCACACAGTATCCAGGCACCAGCATAGGACTGGAGGACATAGACTAGTACCTTTTCACCAAATCTGTCCCTCCTTTTACTGTACACTCAGGTATTAACCACCCTGATGTGGGTGTGGAGCTGTGGTTCTTCTATCACAGGTATGAGTTCTTTAAATTAGGCAAGGAGCAGTGGGAGAAGGTAAGGATAGGATAGGGGAGGAGATCTAAATACCATAAAACTATACCATATAAAAAAAACACAAAAATTCAATAAGAATAAATTTTTAGAAAAGAAAATAAGAATAAGACAAACAGCACTTTAGAAACAATATGGGTTTTTTCTCTGTTTGCTTTTGAAAAGCTGGCTGTGAAAGCACACACATACCTGCTACTACAGTGCTCGAGATCGTCCAGGGGAGGATCTTGGGAACCTAATGGCCATCTTTGTGATTAAAGACTATCTTAAACAAGAAACCAGAAAACAATAGAAGACACTCTCAACATTGATCTCTGGCCTCTACACACACATACTCATGCATTCCACACACATGTACATATAAACATGCACACAACACATATACACAATGCAATTACTGTTTCAGAGGCTGACTTGAATTACATTTTTTTAAATCATTAAGTGAAATTTTAGCGTGGCATTAGAACAGATTTTTCCATCAATTTCCTAAGTGGCCCTAAACATACCTCTGCCATTTTGTAGTAAGTATTTCTGTGAAGCAGATTTCTCAGCATTGACTATTACAAGATCAAAATATCAATCAACTCTGGAAGACAGTGAAGATGCTATATGTCCTGCAGTTTTAAATATCCAGCCAAGATTATTTTATGTAAAGACAGGTTAGCACATCCATCTCACTATCATGAATATCAGTTTTCATCTTTAATAAATGGCAAAATTAAAATTATATGTTAAATAAATGCTTTAAATAAATTTATTTATAATTCATAACCAGTAAATGCTTGATTTGTATAGCTATTTTATGCACTTATGTACCTGCTTGCATAGACTTCTCAGGCAGCAGTGTCAGAAGTATAAAATGCTTAATGTCCTGGTCTATGATGTGCTGTTTTAACAGCCCAAACTGACCAAAACAGCTTGGCTGGTAACTTTGGCTTCCTCGGATGATGTCAGCCTTTCTCCTGGACCCCAGCAGGTTGCTCAGTGACATAGTTTTTAATCATATCATCTCCGACATCTCATTGTCTCTTTAGATGTTAGTGATTTCTCCTCAGCAAGATTCCAAGCAGTGTGACCATTAGGACCATCTATTTCTTTCAAATGCCTTGCTACAGTGTCAAACACCAGGCACACATCTGTAGAATATATCCAAAGGCGTTCCTATTGGTGAGTTAACAGTTTCACCCATGAGGTTAAAGAAATGGGTTAAATGCTCACATCTCTCTATTCTATTCTGCTTCTCTTGGTGGAAAACTTAGCACTTCCACTAAGAACTATTCAGCATTATCTCACCATTTCCAGCATTCCAATTACACAGGTCCACTCTAATTAGACCAGGTAAGTCTACACTGTCAACATTCTCTTTCTCTATGAAGTTCTTTTACATTTGACTAAATTATCCATATTTCATTAAAATGAAAACTTACCAGGACATAATTGATGTTTGACCTAACTATTCACATCTTAAATTGATAGAACAAGATAGTGACAGTATGAATTGCCATTTAATACATTTAATTCACTATTCTTCTGATTGTCTTAAAAGAAATATGACTTCTAGAGCAAATATCAGTGGTAGAAATTAGTATCACATGGAATATTTCTGGGAGAAAAAACAAAGTTCTTCCCTCAGCAAACAGTGGAGAACTTTGTCCAGAGTGAGTCTGTTGTTTCTACCTTTGGGTCACTGTACCAAAAATGGCAAAGAAAATGAATTCAAATCCAAAACAGGTTTAAGTCTTCCACCCACCCTGGGGGTTAGTCAGCTGCTCATCCTCAATCACAATTCCATCATAAATCCTAGGGTCTTGGGGAAGTCTGAGTCAGCTAAAATGTTTTTGTACTGATTTATTTTTCAAGACAAAATCCTAAAGGAACTTTTTTCAGGTACATGAACAACATTAAAATTTATTACTATTTTTCTTGGTTTGCATCTTTTTAAGAAAACTGACTCTTGGAGCTGGAGAGATGGCTCAGAGGTTAAAAACACTGGTTGTTCTTGCAGAAGACCCAGGTTCGAATCCCAGCACCCACATGGCAGCTAACAACTGTACATAACTCCAGTTCCAGGGGATCCGATGCCCTCTTCTGACCTCCTCAGGCATTATATACACAGGTGCACTTACATACATGCAGGCACTACATGTATACACATAAAATAAAAATAGTAAATAAAATATTTTTTTAAAAACTGACTCTCAGGACCTACCTCACGAACTTGGAAATCACAACAATGTACTACCGTCTTACTCACCCAGCTGCAACATAGACTAGTGAAGTCCCAGTGAAAAGCTTGAGTCCCAAGAAAACAAGACAGTCATGCACATGCCAAAACCCAGTTGGATCTACTGTTTTGTTCTGTTTCTTGACCAATGACTACATCTTCAATGCTAGTCTATTATTATCACAACATAAAGTCAATACAAATGGTTGGGAAACTGGATGAGGTACCACTCAAAACATCAGGTGATGTAGATATCTTCCTCTTCATCTCATCATAGCAAACACTTATGGTACCTACTATGAATCAGAGATTTGCTGAGGATTCTCTGCATTACATCTTATCAGCATTCATTAAAAGCCTTGAGAAGAAGTTACACTTATTGACAACTTTCTCTACATAAGCAAACTTTCTCTGCATAAGCAAAATATGTAGAGAGATTAATCCTCTTGGTTAAGGTCACACCACTAATAAACATACCAGAATGTAAACCCAACAAGTCTGAATGACTATACAGTCTGACTTGTTTCATATAATTTATAATCTTCTCTCTTACTCAAAAGGAGAATAAAAGTATCACTAGTCATTACAATACATCATTAAATAGACCACCTACTATACTAATAAGATAATATTTTTAAAATACAAACCTCTAGCAAGTCTGCATAAGCAGGATATGCATTTGTTCTATAAACAGCATAAGTACAAACATTCTGAGGATGTTAAGTGGAATTGTCATAATGTAGCTACATAGACTTAAAGAGTATAAATATAATGCAAGCACTAATCAAAACTAGAGTTTATTAGCAATTCTCCTGAGGGGAAAGTAGAGAAAGATGTTAGCACAAGACTATGTTACCATGTACATGCCGCAGAGGAGCCTCGAGTGGCCCTGTGTGGTCAGAGATAATGGAGAAGTAAACACAGCTTCTCTGAAGTTGGGACTAGCCAATAGGTCAGTGTGCCAAGAAAACCAGACTTTCTATGCCTAGAAGAGCCTTAAAAGACTAATGGCCAGCACTGAGCATGCATACCTATTGGTTTGGTGGGCTTAATGCAGGGAAACTATAGAGATTGGCCTAGAAATAAATAAAGGTCTGGGGACAATACTCTGCCCAGATACCTTCATCTTACCAACTTGGTGTTTGTTACATATATTTATGTTGTTAAGAATGCTTAGGAGTAGGAAAAGTTCTCCACTACAGTTACAAAGGATGTTTCCTCCTTTTGCTACAATGTGTGCTATATCAATTAAATGAGAAAATAGGCCCTTTGCCCACCATGGGGAAAGAAGGGCCTCTGATGACCCTCTGTTGAGCAAGACTGCTGTGGAATGTTACTTGCAATCTCATTACATAATGGAAATCAGGAGGTAGCTGTCATAGTTTCTAAAGACAAATAGCTGGGAGTGAGACATATCATAGCCTCTTCTAACTCTTCCCATCGCCCAATTAATGTGTATCTTGCAGGATACGTTTTAAAAATCAGTTTTCCCCAATGAATAAAAATGGTAATCTGGGTGGCCCTGCTTTAGGAATCATGTTTAAGTGACCATGACACTGATCATGACTTCTAAGCTATGCATTATTTAATAAGGAGCAAAACTTCCATAGGAGCACACAATTAAAAATAGATCCCTAGAGTGGCTGCTGTGATTATGACAAACAGGAACAGAAGTCTAACCAGGTATGAGTCAAAGGAAAAAAAAAACTGCTGTCAGACAGAACACGGTTAAATCTCATTTTCTGTGTGTGCTTTGACTTGCTAAGTCAGCCAGCAAGCAATTTGCATGTAGGAGTGGTTCTCAAAGCATGGGCTACAAAACAGCAACACCAGCATCACTTGGGATGCTTTAGAAAGGCCAGTTCTCAGACACTTTCCTGGGCAGGCCGAATCAAAAACTCCAAAGGTGGGCTCAGCAATTCTGTGTTTTAACAAGGTTCTAGGGTGATGTTGATGCAAGCTGAGTTTAAGAGCCATTAAACTGGAGCCACAAGGCAGCTTCTAGAGTGTAAGCCTTTTAATAAAATAAAATACAAATCTTTGGAAAACACCTGTATTGAAAGTCAAATAAAACTATTTCAACCTTCAGTTTTTCTGTTAACCCCAAACTTTTTTTAAACATTAAACCAGGGGGCAGGGATTGGGCTGGAGAGATGGCCCAGTAGTTAAGAGCCTGGGTTTGGTCCCAGCACATACATGGCAGCTAACAACCATCTGTAACTCCAGTTCCAGGGGATCCAATGCCTTCTTCTGTCTTCTGTGGGCATTACATGACACAGGTGCACTTACATGCAGACAAAACACTCATACACATAAAATAAAATATTCTGTATTTATATCTGCCTCATTTAAACTTAAAAAAATCAGGTCTGTAAAGCAAACTTTTTAGAAAACTGCAATCTTCAGGGTAAATGAGTACGAACAATACAGCACTTTATGCAGATTTATTTATTTACCTCTACCCTTGACTTTTTATAGAAAGGTTTACAGACCACTTTTTAAAAGAAAAAGATGTATTTCAACTAATCAGAAGCTATTCTCTGAGAAAGTCTTTTGGTTACTTTTAAAACATCCTCATTTCTCAATGTGCCCAGAAGATAGGCATTAATCAGTAAGTAAGCTCTTAAGACGTCTTCAGTATTCGTTGTAGGATTTCAGGCTATTTGGAGCTTCGGTAAATCAAAGTAAAAAAGGGTTTAAACTCATTAAGTTTAAAATCTGTCCCACCCAACAATAAGCACAGTGTTCTTTTCACAGCCTGGACACAGGACCAGGGCTTTGAGTCTAGGTTACTACATGCTGTGTAGGCGTGAGATCTGTGATGCACACCTTGAAGGTGTGAGCCAGTCTTCTGGCAATATTTTTGGGGGGTTTGCAATATAACCTCTTTATTGGTCCAAGAAAGGGTTCTATGATGCCAAAATTCACCACAGAGCTCATAGTGTTTGGATGAGGCTCTCACATTGCTACAATAGTTTTTCAAATGAAGTGAATGGGCACAACCTTTGATTACTTCCCTATCAGGGATTTGTAAAATAATTGTGGTTTATTCATAAAAAACCATGCAGCCACTAAAATAAAACAAAAAGTCTTGTCTTTCTCAATCCTGAACAAATATCAGAATAATCTGCAAATCTTTTAAAATACATGAAGATCAGGCTTATCCCAATTTCCTTGGTCTTAGATAAGAATTTAAGCATCTGTCTATACAGGCAATACTAATATGCTGCCAGGGTTTTGAGCTACTGAGGGAAACCTGAGTCAACCAATATGGAATTTTCTCCAATATATATTTATGGGGAAAGGAAGTCATAGTATATCTATAAATAAAATCATGTGTGCATGTGTAGTTTTATTAATAGATGTGCTGGGAAGCTGACTATTTCATTTTCAAACTATTATTTGTGTTTAAATCTTTCAAAATGACAATGCACTCATATATATTGTTAATTTTCAATTTAAAATTTTTAAATTTTCCATTTTAAAAAAGATGTGAGTGTATAGGAAAATGAGGAAGCACATGAAAACAGGAACTCCCAAAATATAGTTTCCTTCTTTCTCCCCTTAGTCCTCCTTCTGTTTCTTTTTCTAAGACTACAAAAGGAAAATGAAGTTCTACTTCTGTCCTATCTACCCAAATATTATTTCTAGTATTTGGGATTGGGGAGAGAGTAGAAAGGTACGGTTGGTTCATTCAGATATTTACTAGGTTCCTAGACAGGTCCTGGTGCTGGGAATACAGCAGCGAATGACATGGAAACCCTCACAGTGCTGATGATCTACTGGGGAATATAGACCAGTAAACATCCACAATATTGTGGGATAAATGCCAAGAGGCTGTATCTTCATTCTCGTAGTCATGCAAAGTGGGAAGATTTTTGCAAAGCAGAAGTAGGCTTTTGCCCTGGGAGGGGTGAGGAATGATAAAGGGTTTCAAATAGAGCAACATCAGCAAGTCTGCATGTTTTGTAGATCTCTCTGGTTGTGCAAGTGAAGTGCCACCTATCATAGGCAGCGTCCATTCTCATCCAGCAGCGCCACGACTTTGCACCATTATCAGAGTACCATCATAGCTCCTCTAAGATGGATGATCTCTTTTTAAAAATCACTTCGAGGGGCTAGAGGGATGGCTCAGTGGTTAAGAACACTTACTGTTCTTCCAGAGAACCCAGGTTCAATTCCCACAACCCACTTCGCTACTAGCAACTGCTTGTAACTCCACTCCACTTCCAAGGGATCTGACACCCTCTTCTGGCCTCTGCAGGTATGGCACACACATGGTGCACTTACATACGTGCAGGCAAAATACTCATACACATAAAAATAATAAAATATTTAAGAAGCACTTGCAGAGACGGACCCACATTCAAGAGCATTTAGGGAACACAAATTAGACTCCATAGGCCTAAGAAAAAATAAGAATAATAGAGGACATGAAGTTGAGAAGGGCAATAGGGTAGGTGGAGGTCGGGGAGGGTGTCTGAATATGATCAAAACACATTGTGTATACGGAATTCTCAAAAATTCTCACCCACCTCCCCCAAACTCTTCCCAGATCCAGACCTCTTCCTTACCTACCCATTTTTTTAATTTTTTATTGATTTTTTGTGTATTTCATGCAAAACATCTCAAGCAATCTTAATCATCTTTATACCTCCTTCCCCACTGGCATCCTGGAGGACACACACACTGGCATCCTGGCACACACACACAGGAATTCATACATTCTGTCATTTGTGTTAGGGTCTATTGTGTCAAGTTGTCCCCAGATGTTCCTCAGTGCAAGTTCATCCATTGGGGTCTAGTTGGCCTATCTAGAGTTCCTTGCTTTAGGAAAATCAGCTCTTCCTCACCCAGCAGTAATCAGTTGCCAATATTTCCTCAGCTAAGATTGGAGGTCTTCTGTCCATTTCCCAGTTTTATACTTGGTTTTTGTCTGCTTAAATTTGCATGGATCCTGTGCATGCTGACACCATTGCTGTAGGTTTATATGAGCAGGGTCCCAGGAGCCTGTAGGACTCTATTACCATATGGTCATGTACCTCCTCTCTGACTCTTACAATCTTTCCACCCCCTCTTCCACAATGGTCCCTGAGCCCTGGGCCTACCCACCCAATTTTGTATCCTCATCTTTTTTTTAAATCTTCCTCTCTAACTTGTGCTGCCTCTTTTAAACATTTTAGTTACTTTAGCACTAAAGGACTATATGGATGACACTCACTTTCATCTTTCCATTATCTGTTATTAAACATTTACATGAAAGGTTACCTCCTGCTGATTTTACTGAGTGTGCTCATGTATCCAGCCATTGGACTAGGTGTCTGGATATGGCAGATTTACCTGTCATTATTTGCAGTTAATAAAACCCATTGTGTGTAATAAAAACCTCACAAGACACTTGGCTTTAGTTAGCTGATACAATTGGTAGAGTCTTTTGGAAGAAAATATATCACTGTAAACATTGTTAAGTAGGCAAAGACTTCCAGGGGAATGAGATAATTTTCTGTATTTCATTGACTTAACATGAAGACCAAGTTTAGCCATTTATAACGAGCACAAATCCACATGGGGAGTATTTACATAGCCCACACACAAATAGATTTCTATTGAAAAGTTTCATTTGATTGCTTTGGGAGGATACACCATAAGTTATCTAATCCCTACTCTTCAAGAGAAGAAAATTAACAATCCAAGTAAAGTTAACTAACAATATAGAAGAGAAAGATATCTGGCACTGTCCTCTTATAGCCCAGTGCATATTTGTGATCATTAATGTGAATTACCTCCAATTATCAATGTTGCCTTTAACTTAGAATGCTCAATCTTTACCCAAAATAAGACACATCATTAGTGTTTTAAGAAAATGATTTCTTTCCATTTAAAGGAGAGGACTGAAAATGTTCTAGAAAAGGGAAACAATTCGAGCTTCTTGTAAACATAAATTTAATTTATGGGCTTCTCAGTTAACATTTCCCAAAGGCCCCTGATTTTTAAGCTTTTTCAAGCTACCTAATCTCTAAGAGCCATCTTCACTGGGCTTTCTAAAGTTCAGAAACCCCTACCATGCCATTTATACCTTTGTTTCAGAGGGAACTCTGCTATTCCACAATTTCATGTCACATCTTAATTGATAATACTGTCATCTAAAGCCATTAACTTGCTTCTAGAGGTCACCTAGGTGACTACTCAGCCTCATTTCAGCCCACATAAGATGCACACAGGTGTGTGTGTACCTATTACAGTGTAGTAATTCTTCTAGAAAGTTGAGATCATTAAAGCTGGTTCTGTGGCTCTCAAATTTAGCTCAATCCCAATACATCTGAGGGATATGTGTCACCTCCACTCTTCTCAGTGAAAATAATGTCCAGAGGAGGGCAGAAGACTCTGCTCATTCACAGGTCCAATCACTTGAAAAGCTTCCTTGGAGGTGGAGTACCATAGCTGCCGCCTACCCTCATGGCTGAGGACCTCTGGTCTATGGAGTTTCCAATGCCCTGTAAGCATTTCCTCTTTCCAGGAACTATCCAGATCCAACTCCTTGTCCTAGCTTTCCTCTAACACGTTAAAGGAGCAATTTTTCCATTTGCTTCTGAGCATTAATAAGAAGGTAAAAATGAAGCAACACTGCTTCCCTCAAAACCCAAGCAGAAATAAGTGGACACACATGGCTTTCTGTGCATCCTTTTCAAGTCTATGAATCACATGCAGTCACATGTGATTCCATCAGGGGTCACAAACTGTCCTAAAATTCACTTTCATTCATCCCATCATAACATTTGCCTTAAGACATTTATTACTTTTCAAAATGGAACTTTATTCCAATCTCTAATGTACTAATTTGTTAATCATTTTTGATAACTATTCTAATATTTCATGTCAGTCTTAATATATGGGTCTATGAAAAAGTCATCCACACTAAAAAGTGGACTATTTTATAACCCATGAACAGCGAACATTATCTCATAATCACTGTGAAGTACAAGTTGGAGGTCACATGTAAATCATACAAGTAAATTGGAGGCAACAAATAAGTTGCAATTATTTAATTCACATTAGTGTGGTTCCAGGTTCAGCTGAATCATAGAATGAGCATCTATACCTTTTCATTGATTGACTTTTGGATGAGATCAATTTTTCAAATCCAGTAATGTGGTTAAGAAATGCCTAGCTAGTTTAAAAAAAACAGAGGGAACCATATTAATTAAACAACCTACTGACAAATTATACATACAACTAGCTCAAGGAATATAATATATGTCTAGGCAAGGTTTATCTGAGAATGTTTAGTCTTTGCCCAAGCTTTAAACTACATAGCACATGGTAATTAAAAGAACCAGACTGATGGAACTAACTTTCATGGATGTTTAACAGCCATACTTTGAGGCTTATACTAATCTGGTCAGAGGGACATAAAGGACAGTTTTTGCTCCTTGCCCTCCTAGGTTAACTATGTTCCAGGGCACTATGAGCACCCCTCAAAATGTCCTGTAACTGTGGTGAGTCACCTGTCCTCTTGATCAAGGATGCCATGGAGACCCCATCAAATGGACTTGAACCAGTGTCCAGTCCACAAAGAGGAGGGTCAACACAGAGGAAACATTTCCTCCATGCTTCCATAGCGAAGCAAGCCATGGTTGAGCAGGACCTTTGACTTATCTTCCCATAGATGGAACTGGTAAAAGAAAGGAGCCCTGGGCTCCTCCCAAGCCCATGTGACCCCTGAAGAACAGATCCTCAAATGACCTTAAGGGTAAAAATAAATTGGTTAATCTGGGCCAACTGTATGGTCTTAAACACCCAAAAGAAAAGTATAACCAAGGATTAAAGGGGTCAATACAATTCGTTAAGAGTCCATGTGTGTAGCTAAAGGCTACATAACAAGAAACAATACCAGTTGTTCTTTGAGTTGTCCTTTGAGTTGTTGGCCAGGGTGGCCCAAGAGACTCCCAGACAGTAACCCAGCATAGAACTGGGAAAATGAACAGCAGACTCCAATCTTATCTAAAGGAATGTTGGCAACTGATTGCTGCTAGATGAGGAAGTGCTGATCTTCCTAAAACAAGGAACTCTAGATAGGCTGACTAGATTCAGCAGATAGATAAGCACTGGGGAACAGCTGGGGGTGCCGACAACACAGTGGACAGTAACAGGAATTACAGAGTATATAGGCTCCAGTGGTGGGGGAGACTATGGGAGGGTGCCATTTGGGATGTGGGTATATAGATGAATAAGATTGTTTGGGGATGTTCTGTATGAAACACACACACAAAAAAAAAAATCAACAAAAAAATGAGTTATATTTGAGGAAGAAGCATAAAAATTTGCTTCATGTTAATTAGTTGAGGTGAAAAACATTACCATTAAAATCTACCTGATGATTTTATATCTATGCTTAAGTGCCAAGGATCTCAGAAAGTAACCAACTGTGACTAGTAATCATCAGATACACAGAGATTAGAGATGCATGTGAAAACATCTAAGTGTTAGTAGCATTAAAATGAGTTTTTCTGTATGAAACACTATATTTTTAAATGAAATGGAGATGTTTTTTAAAGGTTAAAACCTCATTCAATTTTATGTCTTATAGGGTTTATACTGAGTTCAATATTGTATAACTGTATTAATTCAACTGTGAACCTAAAAATTTATAGCCAATTTTGAAAGAGACGCATCTTTGCTCTGGAAATTGTTATTGAATATGTTAATGTTGTAATGAAATGCTTCTTCTAATAATTTGGTTATTAATAATAACTTTTTAAAAAAGAAATGGGTTTCCAATAAGTTAAATGTTTGCTCTGTGTCAGTGTCCTGATGGTGCAAAAATCATCTACCATAGCCAGCACCCTCTCCTGGCTTAAAGTGACCTCTTCCCCACATGTCCATCAAGGGTAGCAAGGGGTCCCTAGGTGTGCAGGCCATTAATTCACCCCATCAGATACAATCCCTCTACATGTGTCCAACTGAGTAAGAGAACTGATTAGTAAGTGAAGAGTTAGGCAGAGAGAAGCCAGGGTCAGCCTTTCCAACGCCAAAGCTCTCTCCTCTTCCCTTCAGATGGCTTGAAATTTCCTTTGGCAGCCTGAGGGAACAAAGTGTACAATAAGGTGCTAACAGAACATTTCACCTGCATCTTCTCATTAAAAACACCCAACAAACTAACACAGCACTATGATTATTATTTTCACTGTCACATTCACTCATTCTATGACAAAAATTAGTGAAAATAAGCTTTGAAAGTCTCAGATAAGCACCTTATCTCCTCTACCTCACTCCTCTAATCCTTGTGTGCTTTTGGCTGGGCACCAGAACAATTTATAAGAACCACTATGAGATTGACAGAAGCAGTATTAGTGTGTAAGAGGAAGGTCCCAGAAGGGAGAAAATTCTCATGAAGGTTTCCTTCATGTCTAAAGGGGTTTTTTCTTAGCCATGGTTGCTGAGTTAAGACCTGAAAAGAGCGGCTGAAGAGATGGCTGTGATTAAGAGCACTGGCTGCTCTTTCAGAGAACCCGGGGTCAATTCCCAGCACCCGATGGCAGTTAACAACCTTCCATAACTCCAGTTCCAGGGGAATCCGATGCCCTCTTCTGACCTCCACTGTCACTGAATGGCATGCGTGCACTTATATACATGCAGGTAATATATTCATACTCTCTCTCTCTCTCTCTCTCTCTCTCTCTCTATATATTGAGTGATCATAACTTTTGAATAACATGCAAGGAGCCAATTCCAGGTCAGGTTGGGCCTCAAGTGTCAATAGTGGGAATGAATGACTCTGGGGTCATAGACCTCTGATTTCTAATTAGCTGCCAGTTTCACTCAGGAGCATGGTCTCCTGGGACCTTAGGACACACACACACACACACACACACACACACACACACACACACACACAAATATATATATATATATATATATATATATATATATATAATTTTAAAAGAACTAAAAGAAATGTTTGGGGGCAGATGAGGAAAGAACTTAGAAAGTAAAGAGTAGACCCTACCCCAAAGCAGGAAATACTGAATCACAGAATCAGTACTTCTGAGAAGAACTCTAGATCCTGGAGGTGGGAGGATCCTGGAACAATCCTAGTTCTGCATTTTGCCTCCTGGAGAGGAGATAACCATCCCAAGGGCATTCTTTGCAACTGCCTAGCTTCCCTTGAAGGTTTCTAGAGATGGAGAATGAGAACACCTTTGGCTGCTAGTTCTCCTTTCAAGTCCCTCTCCCTACCAGGAGAGTTCTAATGTCTTACTCAAATGTCTCCTGAACTCCCTGGGGCCTGTTTGTGCCTCTTCAGAGTGACTTCGACCCAAAGGGCTTCTGTGAGATTGGAGAGCAGCCTCCTTATTTGAGGAAATTTCATCAATCTGAAAACAGCCATTAAACTACCTCTTAGCATCTCATGTCTGAAGGAAGGAATTTGTACAGAGGCTGTATAGCCTCTGTGGGGACGTTACAGGGAGGATTCCAACATGAGACACGGGCCAAACTAGACTGGCACCCAAGATATCTTCCCAACCAGAAAGTCTTTGATTAAATTCTTTTCATCTTTTTTGTGAAGTTCTCCATCACTTTGTTCATTTTTTTTCATTCTGTCATCATTCCAACTTTAAACATGATATGCACAGGAATAGTTTTTTAAAGTATAAAATGAAGCCTCATTAATTCAGGTTAAGTTGGAAAAAGTCAAGTCCCAGTGAGTCAGAAATCAGAGTGAAAAGTATTTTCAATTTAAAAAATCATGTCTCTTTCAAAAGACTACATAATGGATATTAATAAATAAGATGGGAAAGTTAATGAAAATGGTGAGTTACAATAGCTTTATTTTCATGGCACTTTATACTTTCAAAGTGTCTTTACATACATAATTTCATATTGGCAATTTTTTTGCTATATAAAGAAAGGGCACAGATAATAGATCATCAAACCTAAATCAAAATATCTTCATTTTTCCTGCCAAATTTGAACTATTGACTCAATAAGAATTATGTGTAATTATTCCAAGTTTGTATCACAGTAGTCTGAATTAATGAGGTTCTGTTACTCTAGTTATAATAAGGCTGACAACTTTATGGCCATCTTATCTCCTAGACTGTCACTCCCATCTACACATTAGTAATAAATACTGTTTCTTCACACAGGAACTTTTATCATAACAAGGCATCCCACCTTGACGAAGTTTTACCAAGCAAATTATCTAACACATCTCAAATAGAGAAGAAATGTTCTGTATGATAAATGTGCCAAGGGTTTAATATTCTCTAAAGGTGTTTACTTTGATTTAAAATGAGCCTCACCAACAGGTTATCCCAAGGAGGCAAGAACAAAATATGTCACCAACTTCCCACCATTCTCTTTGGAAGAAAACAGAATCAGGATTAATCCAATTAGTCATAGATAGTGGAACTAAAGTGACACATGTAGAAACCTAGGCATAGAATGCCCCAGAGGAACCCAGAGACAGAGGAAGGGTCTATCAGCATCCTCATCTTCACTTTCTTCTTTAAACCCACATTTAAAGTCACAACGATTCATGATCCTTTTATGATGGTTAAAAAGACAATTCTTTTACTCACCTTGAAAAGTCTTAAAATGTTAGCCACCATGATGGACACGGAGCTTGCTGCAGCACCTATGACACCAGAAATCTTGTCGGGCTTAGTGAATATGGGTGGATCGCCATTAGCACACTTCACATCAGAAGCATCTTTCTCAATCAATGCCTGTACGAAGGTTAGTGACTGCTCCAAAGCGTAGGTGTCCCTGGAGCAAGTGTCAAGGATTCGGACACCCAGAGTGATGTTGGAAAGGAGATCAGGGTCCTTGTTAATCTGGTCGATTGCATAAAGCATGGCCTCAAGTCTGTGGATCCCCTTTTCCTTCTTCAGCTCCCCACAAGGCACTCCTCTCTCTCCCTTTGCATGGACAGGAAAAAGACCCCCCAGAATAATGTCCCCATCCATCCGAATTGAATGGGCATACTCCTGGCTGTGAGTTCTTTGCAACATTGTGAGGATCCAGTAGAACTTGGCAGTCAGAAGGAAGAAACAAGGGCAAGAGGTTGAGCGCTTTCCCTCGCATACCATTTTCTCCACAGGTGGTATTGCAATCAATGACCCAAAGTTTATTCTTGCCACAGAAGAGGGACCACCTGAGGCTGCACCTTCTGGAGGCTACCATCAGTGCCCATGCAGAAAAGGCTCTGTAGATTTCAGCAAGTTTTCTTGGTCCGAACGTCACAGTGAATTTCCATCAGACCTTAGTTCAAGTTTATTCCCATGTAAGGTCAGTTTGCAAAAATTAGAATAACATCTGAGGTGCTGATGTTGGGATGAGGTCAACAATTCATGTCCTTGAAGTCAGCCCTCTAGCAGAATTATTCCTGGTGGAAGGGAGAAACAGAAAAGGGAGGCTCAGTTCAGTGAGGCTGTATTTTTCATATATTTAAGTCCTGTCGGTACCAATGCTTTTATTTCCCCTATTCACTAAGAAAGTAACTCTTCTCTGTCCCCTGTGATTCTGAACACCTGGCTGCACGGCATCTAAACAGGGAGATTGATGGCACGTTTATCACAAGAGAAACAAAAAAGTATCTGAAACTAGGTTGCTTCTTTCAAGCCAGAAAATATTTTTATTTGTTGTTTTCTTTCAATAAGTCTTATTTCCATGAAGGTAAAATTCTGTGATAGATGACATTATTTCTGTTCAAATCTGTTTTACCTTTCACAGCTATGTGAATTTAGCATTTAAATTTTGTCCACAAGATAATGAAAGTTTTTTTTTTCTTTTTTCTGTGATGTATTCAATAAGCCAGTGTGTTAATGGCATTTTTTTTAGCATCCCAGATTTCCCAGCGGGAAACCGGTAACTATGCAATCACAAAGAAGGAAGGAAGAAGGGAGGGACAGAGGGAGAAAGTGAGGGACAAGTCACCCAAAGATCTCAAAATATCTAAGTTTTGTAGCTTGTGGAAGCATTCAGCATAGAACATCAGCTACTTCCTATAAATTTTCCGATTGTTCTCTGGTAATGAAAAAAAGACTTGAAAATTAAACACATAGGGAGGGTTATGTGTGGAGATCTTTCTGTGACCATTGTCAGAGTTCCCAATTAATGTGTCAGGGTGGAAGCAATTGGTATGCTTGCAGGTCTGAAGTCAGTATGCCTTGATCCTAGAATCACCAGGAACACATCAGAGCTGGAGATCAACTGGAGAGCTGCTTAATTTTGTCTGACTCAGTGGGGAAAACAGTTATTTCATCAACACTAGAAATAACCTGGAGTGAAAAAATCTACAGGCAAATCTACAGATAGCTTGTTCTGGGGCCCTTGTCCTTAAAGAATTGCATGAAATTCTTTCAAAACATTTTTAAAGCCATTTAACTGAAAATGAGAACCGAGTTAACACTGGGAATCTGAGATTTGAAACGTACATGTAAGGAAGAGAATGAACAGTACCAATTTATCCTGGCAGGATGGTTACTCTAATGTTCATTTCTAATCTATTTACAGATGAGTTTGAAATCTGAAATTTGGTCCATTTCCCTTCTCCCTAGTCAACCGACAGCTGCCTTTATTTTCCATTCACTTGTTCAAGTTCCAGTTCATAAAATTTTCTTTCCATTTTCTTTGTCTTGAAAGAAAGGATGGTACCTCCCTAGGGGACAACTGAGCATATGCCCAAGTGCCTCCAGAGAAAGTTGCACTTTTTTTTTTCACTTTCAGGTTTGAAAAGAGGCTCTTAGCAGCCCACTGTGCCGACTGAGTGTGCACTGGGAGGCCCAGCCTATCTTGGCTCCTCTGTTAAGACACTTCCATTCCACTTCACAAAACGCTCCTCACCTCCTAGCACGTGAAACTGCCCCCAAATAGTCCTTTTCTGATTTTTCTCACCACTCAATCCATGTAGCAGCTGCTGCCTGCTCAGAAGTCTAGATTCCACAGCAGCCTGATCTCAAGCATTCCATAAAAGAAAACACTTGGAAAGTCCACTTGACTTTCTGAATGAAACCATTTAATGATGGACAGTTAATTACCTGTGAGTACAAATAGGACTGTGTTCTACCATTCTATAGTTTCACAAGGAAGACTAGTTACATGAGAGTAAAACTCTGATCACTAATTTAGATTCTGAGACCAAGTCCACACAGCCAACCTGAACCTTAGTATCGCTTTTCTGGAAGAACCTGGAATAAATGGATAAAATGAAAAAAAAAATGTCAAGGATGAGACCTGTTCTCCACAGCCTTTTTTTCATTATACAAAGCTACTGCGAGTACACTTAAACACCTAAGGGAATAAGTGGTTTTCAGTTATAGACAAACAGAAAGGGTCCAACTACTAGGTACAAAGCTTTCTTATCTGCTCATGTGGCATTAAGTTAGTTCCACTTGCTGTGCAGTCCTGGAAGTAATAAAAATGAGTTTCTTTTCGAATTATTGGTGTTTGCAATAATATTTAGTCTCTTTAGCATCTCATAGGTTTGTCTGGTGCTGTAATTTAAAGAAAGGTCAGGGGTATGGCAAGCAATGAGGCAGGAATCATTTGGTTTAGCAGATGAATGCAGTGAAATGGAAAACGAGAAGTTCCATTTGGGTTATCATTTATTGGACAGCTTGCTTGAGTTTTTACCTGAGTTTCCTCCTCTGCAACACAGACTTAATTGCATTAAGGCTCTCTGACACTTGATTTTCTTATCTGTAAGGAGTGACAGGGAACTGCCAACAAGACCAAGTGGAAAAATAGTATCTGGCCCAGAGTACATGCTCAGTAAGTAGCGGCTAACCTGGTCTGTTCTTCCTTTTCTACCAAGCAGAGCAACATTTTGACTATTTTCCCAGTTGGTGAAGATTTTACTGAATTTTGTTTGTCACTTGAAAAATAAAATCAGAACTACTTATAAAATATTTAAATATTGCAGTTCTTTCAAAGTCTGATACATTGCCATAAAAAAAAAAAACACCAGACCTGATAGCTGGAAGGTTTAGTTTCCCTTCTAAATTCTAAGAAAAAATATGCGTGAATATTTGTGGAAAGCTGCATAACTTACGTTTCACTTTATAATCTAATAATGCATAATCTGACTTCTATAGAATTCTTGTGAACTTTAATCCTAACTCATCCTAGTTTCAATCAATAAGTTTTAAAGAAATAATGACCTTTCTGTGCTGTAGATCTAAATAGCTTTACTTCGAATTCTATTTGATTTCAAGTAAAATAGTTTTTCTCCCAAGATGACCTTCCTCTGGACTTGGTTGAAAACTTGTCCAAGCTGATGGACTTCTTAAAGAAGATGTGAGTTCTATAGTCTGGAAATTCGGAGGACAGCAAACACTACTACTGGGTTCACATGGTGGCTAACCCTACAGGGAAGCTTAACCACGAACTATTCCTGCTCACCTCACCCTGCCTCTTCTAAGTACACTGTACACCAGCCCTTGCACTGATAGTCCTGTAGATCTGAGGCACTTCAGGAGCATGTCCCCTGGCTGAATTACAGGCCTGTGCCACCAGACCCACCTTTTACTTCTATGTATATTCTGTATATCAAAGTCTCAAGCACCTAACAGTATCTCAAAGAATTTAGATATGATTAACACATGTTGATCATTAGTAACTGTTGTATAAATGAGAAAAGGAGGCTCAGAAAGTATACTCCAAGCCCAAAGCTAAAAATACCAACACCCTCAAAACCCTCAGGCCCCCAAGGTGGGCTCTGTCCTTTGAGGATCTCCCTGGCTCCACATTTCAGAGACTGGCTGTGATAGAGCCCTACCACTCCACTGAAATCTTTCAGAATTGTATACATTTTCAGTGGTTAGTTCCTCAGTGCTAATTAGAAAGGGACAATTGTGGGGCATTTCTAGAAGGAATATTTCCAAATCCCTCAGAAGGTTGAAATTATCCAGTATATTTTAACCAAACTTCAAAATCTGGCTTCTTGGCCAGGTGCTGCCAAGGAAACAAGATCACCAGCACACATAGGGGCTATAAAGTTCAGCCCTCAAGTCTTCCTCCAGCATGTAGCAAGTGCAATTAAGCACTGACAAGGTCAAATCCTTGCTGAGAAAGATCATTAGGCGAGAAATACAATTTTTATCATAGAAAACAATATTCCATTCTGCTTTGCTTTCAGCTCCTTAACAGAAAGTACTATACTGAATGAATATTGCCAACAACTCACAAGGTTCCAAATCCAGGAGTTTCCCACACTTGTAGCTCATTTGTTTTGAAATGTTATCATGTTTCTGTACCAGTGGGGGCAGAGTAGGGATGGGGCAGACTGGGTTCTCCCAGGCAACAGAGGTCTGGAATTGGATCCTTGTCTAACAGTCACTGGCTGATGACACTGAACATGTCACTTCATTTCCATGTGCATCTACTTCCTCATCTATGAAATGAGGGAGATAGATCATACTATCTCTAAGGTGTGTTCCGGTTTCCTGTCCTATGATTTTCTTTAATAAAAAGGAACTATGAGATTTATACTCAAACATGAGAGGAAAGCTTTGCCAACTGAACATAGTAACTGATTTTGTTTGTTAGCTGAATGACTTCTTCCCATCAGTAAGAGAAGGTTATGAACGCTCTTCTATACAAGCAGGGCCTATATTAAGAAAATCTGATATACAAGAAACTCAACTTAAACAGATAAACTAGACTGTGATTATTTGCATGAAAAAAGAATTCAACACATGTTTCTTTTAAAGAACTAAATCCCATGCATTTTAAAATACAATCTGATTTAGTAGAATTCAATTTGCACACTTCTTTTAGATAACATAGCTATTGCATAAAAAGACCATATTTAAAGAAATGAGAGGTCACTTTTATAATATGTATCAGATAAGCTAGAACGAGGTTGAAACCAACTTACTGAATGCCAACAATATGCCTAGAACCTCACAAGCATTCTCATTTCCTCCTAAAATTCACTATCAGTTTGGCATCACAGCCTCCATTTGGATATGAGGACCTGAAAACAGATCATATGATTAAGTCTGAAGTTTCAGGCCACAGTTCAACTTTAAGACTGCAGTTGCATTCGGTCCCCTTCTTATAGCCGCTGGGCATAAGAAATCTACTCAGATCAAGCTAACCCTGACCTGACCATGTGAGGTGTAAGTGAGATGCCTGGGATTCTGGGAGAGCCTGAGCCTAGTCTTATTCCTCCAGCACTCACTGCATGACTTTGGTAAGTTCCTTAGTCCACTTGTTTCTAAAATGAGGAATTCTGCTCATCTCTCGGGTTGTGAAATCAAATGATACAATGTGCATAAAAGTACTTTTTAAACTGTCAAGTGGTATAAGAATGTATGGGGATAGTATCAGGTTAAAACTCAGTCCCAGGAGACCTGAGAAAAATACTTTCCTATAATCAGCATGGTTGTCAGGCCATAGCAACATGTGTCAAATAATCAACTTTGGGAAGTACGTACCAAAAGCAAAGCTCAACTGAAAACTGGAGGATACAGGGGAAAGTCAATGGACCCATAGTATCTGACCTGAGAAACTGAATGTCACAGATACTTGAAGCCATTCTTCTGTAGTGAAAACTGGACAGTTAGAAAACTTAAGTGGTAAGCATAACATAACACTTTTAGCACCAAGGGTTATTACCACTAGAAAATTCAGCCAGCAAATTTCTATGTGAAAGCATAACCTTGCCAGGAAAAGAAAGAAATTTGGCAATACACCTGTTTCACAGCCTCTGCATCCTCCTCTGGGGGCTTTTCTACATTTTCCCACTTCTCACCTGCTCCTCTCCCAACTCCCTTTGCAGAGCTGGCTCCTTCTACCCACAGCACTCACCTGTGGTCAGTGACCTCAAGACCTTGCTTCTTGTTATCTTAGTTCGCCCCAAAGCATAAGTAGATTCACCTGCTATTATCAAAACCTGAGGTTGTATTCCTATCTCCCTCCAACCTGGAGCATTTGTGTTTTTAAGATTATTCCTAAAACAAGCAATAATATCCTTAGCAAATATCACCATCAGTAAGGCAGAGTAAGACAAAGCAGAAGGCAAAACTGTAAGTCAGGTGCCTGCTCTCCACAGTGCCCCTAAGATCATTCCAACAGTGATGCCCATAAGGTGGGAACTGGATGAAACAATATGCTCAAGGTCCTTCCAGACTCTGGACCAGTTTACTACAAACTGTCAAAGCACCAAATAAAAATTAAAATCAAAGAAACAACCTAAGTAGAAGGGGGAGGGGGAGGAACTAAAACCTAAATATAAATTACTAACAAAAAAAAAGCCCTCTTGAGATGGAAAAAATATATAACTGGTTCTCAGGCCCACAACCTCTCCTGGTGCAACATGGAGTGATCACCCCTACTAGGCAAACTGTATGTGTGAGTCTGGTGATACCCAGTCAGGTTCTATCAAGAAAACAGAAGCAATTTCCTGGATCTCTTAAAGTCAACCTGTTCAACAGGCACTGGGACACAGCCAGGTTTTTGCTGTGGATCTAGTAAGACATAAATCTATGCAGCATCTTCTTGAAGACACTGAGACAGATCAATGCCACTCACTGACTAAAGGTCCTCCTGATGTTGGCACTCGAAATACAAAGGGAAGACAGTGGAAAAGGAAACTGGGAAGGAAAAACATCATTGCTGTCATAAGCATGTTTGTGCAGCATTCAGTGCGTCATGACCTGAAGACAATGGAACATTCTTACACAAAGATTGGCACTTGATGCTGCCAATGTGAATGTCAGCTGGGTTATTTGCTCCATAAATACCAATTAAACAAGCCTGCAGCAGCTTCGACCTACCCAACCGAATTTGAAAAGAGCATATCTCTCCAGACCTCCAACTTTCTCCTGCACTCCTCCAGCCCAGCTCAGCTCAGCTCATCCTTTTTCCTCTTCCTTTTGGGTTGCAATGATTAGAATTATTCAAGTAGCCATAACTTGCAAAGGGGGCATAATAGGGCAGAACTAGATGGCCCAAACCAAATAAAACTAATCAAATCTACAGTTGTGTTCTCAGCATCTTTCTTTTTTTCCTGAGCAAAATGTCTCCTAGAAAGCGTCCCCTCACTAAATTGTCTCCACATCCCTTACTTAAGAGCAAATATTCTGTCTCTATCTTAGATGCAATACAACCTGTGGTTGACTCTGAAATAGGAAAATTGCATTAGAAAATCATTTCCCTGGAGAATAGGCTCTTTTCAAAATTATCAAGCCATGTATTTTCAAGACCCAAAGACTGGATTTCATACAGCTGATTCTGTCTCCTACTGAGATCTTTCAAAATATTATTCACAGGCAAGTGACCAAGGTAAACTAAAGTGGTTTCTGTAGCCATTTCCAGTTATTGACAAACAATTTCATAACAGAAAATGGAAATTACAGTCAAGTGCAATAAGCTGTTTATCCAAGATCTACCTGCTGGTGGCTCTTTTTCTCCTTTTATTTTTCTTTCAAGCAAAATACAAGCTATCCTTGGAATGCATTTGTCCTGCTTGTAATTTTTCTTCCAAATATCTCTCACCACAAACCTGTCTACCATTTCTTGGACTGGTAAGATTTGTGTTCAGTAGTAGCAGTGGCCAAGCCCCGAATGTATTCTCCCGTGTTCACCAGACTCTCACACTGTCAGATCTACGGGAAAGGATCACTCCCAATTGACAAACAAGCCCCCCCGGGGGGGGGGGGGGGACTCCCTGAGGGAGCTGAGGGTCTTGGGCTTCTGCAGCCAGCAAGTGGGTATTCTCACACACCCCAAACCATCTGGTCACACAGATGCCCTGTGACCCTTGGGCTCCCCAATTTGGGCTGGAAGCAATTCCTCAGGGAAGCCCTGGGGTGCCTTCTTGCTCAGTGGGTGAAGGTGACTGGTAGGTGCCTCTGTATTTCATTTGCATCAAAGAAGCATGTCAGACAAACGGGGGGGGGGGGCGGAGGTTCGAGTTGGGGGGAGTTCTATTTTCATCAATTGTATGAATCTCGAGGGACCTTGGAGACATTTGAGCAGATGGGCTCACTCATTTGCAAGGTGGCTGAGAGACCTCTTTAAATTCTTTACATCTCAAGCAGGAGTCACCCCTCCAGGGGTCCCCTCCTCCCTGCCGCATCTTCCTTGTTCTCCCCAGTTCCTTGGACCACAGAAGCCCAACTCCTAATAGTCTAAGGTGACAGGGAAGTACCTGGGTACACTTGCCTTTCCCTTTTACCCCAGCACCGCCCCAGTCCCTCTGCGCTCCGGGGGCTCCAGTCTCTGAGCGCGAGGTGGCCAGGAGCGCCTCCGCCCCCGCCACACCACTGCCAGCCAGCATCCACACCCGGCACTGGTCCCCGACTCTGGTTGTCTGTGCTGCCGCCGAGGAGCTGTAAGAAGCTTTTGCCTTGGCTTAGAAAACTCAAAATCCCCGAGTCCTTTCTTCCTCCCCCAACCCCCAACAAGACACGGAACTCCAGCGTTTTCCCCAGAACTGGGAGGGGGGAGGGGGGGACGCGGAAATCCCAACCTCGCCGGGCTAACTCAGAGACTGCAAACTCCAGGCAGAGCGTGCGCTGCGCCAGGATGCGGGTCTCGAGGGCCCCCTACACTGCAAGGCTTTTCTTGCGAAAACACCCACCCCCAAATCTTCCTAGATCCTTGTTAGACATCCGTCTAGCCCGAGCTCAGGAAGGCGGGGGTTACCCCAACTCATCCCGGAAACCGCTAACTTCGGAAATCCCTCGCATTAGATTCGTGTAAGCAAGGTACCTGGGCATCTCGGCGGGGGCGAGTCCGGATTCCGCCAGGGCAGGTCCAGGAGGTCACCCAGGCCAGGCAATCCAAGGCGGAGCGATTTAAAATCCTGCTGCCACACGCCCCATTAGAGCATCCTAGGCGCGCTTGCCTGTTTCCTGTCACCCTTCAATCTCACGTTCACCATCTAAACTTTTGGGGGATCACAGCTCTAAAGCTTGGGAGTTCCAAGCTAAGCCTCTCTCTGTTCCGAACCTCTTCACTGGAATGTAATCATCGGAAGACAAGAGGGGTGGCTGCCTTGTTATTTGCAACGTAAAATCAACAGACACCCAATCAAGCTCCAATGCCCGGCCAGCCCCTCGCCCCCTGGTGCCCACTCTCCCTCTCTTCCCCACTCGCGTTTCCTCCGCCCGCCAGTTCTTTTCCAGACTGGGTATGCAAAACCATCTACTTGTGCCCAGGAAAAAGAAAATCAATAAAGTGATCTGAGAAGAAACCACGCACTTGGCTGAACGGTTTGAGGAGGAAGAAATGGGAATGGTAATAAAAGAGAGGGGCACTGTTTCAGCCAGCTCGGCTCGGTGTTTGGGCAGAGTTGGGGGGTAGGAGCTTTTCTCCTGGCTCAGCAGTTGCTCAGGGCTGCTCGCCTGCCTGCTGCTCGGCGGGGAGTCTTACCCTGCTCCCCGCAGAGGGCGCGGTGAAGAAGCCCGCCCGGGGCCCGCAGCTCCATGTCAGCGCCTCCGCCACCGCGCCAGGCGAGCGCTGCGGCCGCACTTGTGGCTGCTGCTGCGGCTGAGGGGGCTGAGCTGGCCGAGCCGCCGAGTCTCTTCCATGTGAATAACAAATACTCCCACCAGCCGCCGCGATTGGTCTGCGCGCTGCGCCTCCCGATCCTCTGCCCTCGGCCATTCACCCTGCACGGCGCAGGGAGCCACGCCGGGGATCGCGCCCGGGATCGCCAGTTGCTTCGCGCCAACCAGTCACCTCGGGAACCCGGCGGAGGAACCCAGAGCGGGGGGAGGCTCGAATTTCCAAGTCACGGAGCCGCCCTGGCATGGACAGTAGGGACCTGCCAGCGGCAGGACCCCTTCCGCGCTGTAGCCCGAAGCGACGCGGGGACCAGAATATCAGTAGTTTGTTTTTGTTTTTTGTTTTTTTTTAATCACCCCCACCTGCCCCGCCCCCGACAAAGAAGGGAGGGCCTAAAGATGGGGAGGGAAGAGGGCGGCGCGGAGACCGAGCGGGTACCGCAAACGGCGCAGTGAGCCGCTCCCACCGCCTGGCGAGCCCAGGACCCGCATGGGAAAGACCCGCGCGACCCCGACCCAAAGCCAGGGAGACAACCCCAGCCAGGCCCGGGTCCCCCTCCCCACCACCTCCTAAGGAGCACAGCTCTAAGGAGGGTCGCGGTGAAATCACAAGTGTCCTAACACATGTTTTTTTGTTGGTTTTTTTGTTGTTGTTGTTTTTCCCCCAGGGATGCTCAAAGTAGCTCCTATGAGGCGCGGGCTTCCCCTGGCAAAGTTTGCCTCCCTCCCGCCGCGCTGCTGCTCCTCGGTAGGTTTTGGCCCGCAGCTGGGACTCCGCAGCGTGCAGGGGACGCCAGCTACCGAGCCCCGGGAGGTGCCGGATGGGCTCCAGACCCTCCCACTGCGGGCACAGCGCAGGACGGGGAGGGGCAGCCACGGCGACTGTCATTTTATGGAGGTATACGAGTAGTCCAAACTCCATCCATCAGGAAACTCCTGAGGAGCATGCACCGCCCCGGGAAACCTCGGGATTCTCACCCACCCAGCGGATAAGAACTCCGCGGCTCCAAGAGCACAGTCCAGCGCCCCTCCCTGCTAGGTACCACCCAGGTACCTCCACTCCTGCCCTGCAGAAAGAAAGCGGGAACCCCACTCACAGCACCGCCGGGCGCTAGGGATGCTACAGACGTCCTGGCTTTGTGTTGGTGAGAAAGTTCCATCTAGAGGTGGCGAAGCGCCACTGCAGCCGAAGCCTGGAGCCCAGGAAGGGGAATGGTTGGGGGAGGAGGTTAGCAGAGAGAGGAGATGGGTGGAGAAGGGCGTGCAGACTCCGAATGTCCACAGTGATTTTCAACTTCCTGCACAACATGAACTACAGAGGCATCATGGCAGGTAAACTGCCTTAATACCTGTGTACAAGGACACACCTTATCCTGCTCAGGCTTCTTTAACTCAGATGATCAAACAGAGGAAGAAAGAAATACAGATTTATATAGACACTCAGAAAGTACTGTAATGGGAAATCAGTTTGAAAACCCCATAGACAGCCTCCCTGGTGCTGTTGCTTTTCAGAGCTGGCACTAATACATGAAGTTTCCACTGAGAAGACAGTTCTCTTTTTCCTAAAGCCACCCTCGTCCTCTTAGGAAAAAACCTACAGATTTGCAGCTCAGAGGTCCTTTTCCTCATTCCTTCCTTCCTGATCATCTCTGCAGGATAGGTCACTCGGTTTAGAATCATTCTTTTATAGTCAGGAATAACTGAAGGAAGGAAAGATTTGGAGGGATAAGCCAGTACCACACATCCTTTTAAGGTTAAAAGAACCTGGAATTAATGGAGAGATGAGACTGAGTAGACTCAATGGTTACATCTCTGCTCTAGAGCTCAAAGGACTTCCTTGGGGACCTGACCTGCTCCATCTCTCCCCCAACCCCCAAAGGTAGGAAGGTAAGTCTGGCAACCTGGTTTCCATATCAGGCAGCCAGCTCAGACTGGCTCAGCTGTATGAACATGAATACACATAGAAACTATATGAACATGAATAAATCCCTCTCTAGTCTCCTTACTACATGCATTTTAGTACATTTAGGGCAAGGCAAGGCTGCAGATATACTAAGGAATAGAGCACTGACCACATTCTAGTCTTCAGGGTCTGGCTGAGGGTCCAGCAATGTTATGCCTGCTGTTAGCACAAAGGGCAACATCCTGATGTTTTGGTGGGCCCATTTTCATAATGAGAACAACACAGCTGGCTTTGGCCTTGGAGGTATGACAAGACCCAGTGAACTGCTAGGGAGAGAAGTGCCTAATGAGCTGCTTTTCTCCTTTCCCTATTGATCATTACCTGCAGAGAACTAGTGTCTTCCAGGCATATTGCTGCCTTTTCTGATGCAGCCCTCTGAGAAAAAGATTGGTTTGATATATCTCAGGGAAGGTATTCTGATGCTCAGCCTTGTATCATCCTTAACTCTTGACACAGAGTATATATGGAGTCATCAGTCAGATCCCACATGAAATCTGGTCACTAGGGAATAGGGCCTTTCTACATACAAATGTATCCAATGACTTTATCTAACCTGAGCAATTGACATGGGCTTGTACATAGGTTATAACCTTCCAAGGGTAATATCAGGAGAGATTGGTTCCTACAGAGATGGCTCCTTGCCAGCAGCATTTACACGGAAGAGACATCTGGTATCTGAGCTGGTCTATGTACCATGGCTCTGCTTCCCCTTTGCTTCAGTCAAAGTCAAGGGTGTTTGACTGAAGGTCAGGCAGTTCAGTCCTGACAATTCCATGATTCCAGAATCATACACCTCACCTCTCCTTGGGATCCCATTTTCTAAAGTATGAAATATGTTTTTGCAAAATATCTGATCTTATCATCCATCCCACCCCAAATATTTATGCAAACCAAACATATTTCCTGGTAGTTAATCCTCCAAGAAGATTTGCCTATAATCTTCTCACTTTCAGTTGATTTAAAATGTGAGAAATTGTCCATGTGTTGGAAAATGTAAAAAAAAAATACCATATGTTTGAGGTCCATTTAACTCAAGCTGTGATATTCATTCCACATGTGGAGATTTATGCTGCAGTTCCTACCTTAGGATGATCATTAAGACTGGAATCTTTTGTAGACCACTCACCCAGGAGGAATATCAATTGGAAACAAAGACAATCTTTTTCTTGTTAGATATCTGCAAGTGTCAGTGAATATATCACGTAGGCTTTACTCAGTTTATTAAAGCACTGGCTATTGGAAACAAGATCAGACATGTTAGATTCACAATCACACAGAAGCCAGTGAAGTTCTAGAGAGCAATGTGGTCCTTCCTTCCACAGTTAGCTCATGCCTGGATAGTGGAGTCACCGGAGAAATTCCCCAAGAAGATGCAATGAAGTATATCTGCATCTCCACCATTTTCATTTGGGTTCCTCCTGAAACACAACAGAGACAAAGATTTCCAGGCACATAGTTATTTAAGAAGAGGAGGAAATACCAATAGTCAGGAGGAGACATGAGTAAGGAAAGGAAGAGTCATCAAGCTAAGTACTACTGTGGGTACCTAGAAATTATTCTCATACCTCTTTAAGTGGAAAACTCTAGAAGCCAGTGTAAAATGCACACAAAAGAGCTGCTCCAACAGAGAACTGGGGAAACAGGAATACCAATACACCAGTACCTAACAGCTGTTGATTAGGAACTGCTACTAATGTTAATTCTTCAAAAATTTCAGTCTGTCACAAGGGTAGCAAAGTAGACTCCGAAGGTCAGGTTAATCCCTCTTGGAGAAAAAAAAAAAG
The DNA here is from genome assembly GCF_000622305.1 of Nannospalax galili. Classification (NCBI taxonomy): domain Eukaryota; kingdom Metazoa; phylum Chordata; class Mammalia; order Rodentia; family Spalacidae; genus Nannospalax; species Nannospalax galili. The sequence continues at coordinate 3,363,125 of NW_008349073.1, read as the reverse complement.
TAAGTGCTAGCAGTTCATGGGCAGGTAGTATATAACCTAGTGGTAAGGGTAGGAAAACATGAACCAGTCTGCAAACTGTCTCAGGCAAACCTCACAAAACACATAGTCATCAGGCACAATCTATCTACAAGTGATCCCAAAGTCACTGGAACACCACTTACAAGCATAGGTTCCTGGGTTCTATTAGAGAGTTGTCTAAATGAGATTCACTGATATAGAGCTTGGGGATCTGCATGTTTTGCAAGTATGCATTAAATCTGGTGTTCAGTAAAATCAAAATCCACTGTATTCTCATTATTCGGCAGTCAGCAGTCAATGCATTTAAATATATCAAAACTTACTTGCAAAGCAAAGAGGCAGACTTTAGAAATCAGGATCCCTAGGAGCAGAGGTCCATCCTTCCCATACCTGTTCATGGCCACAAGGTTGCTTTTTCACTCTTTTTTTTTACCACTGATGGATTTTCAACAATCCATCCCATGGGGATTTTAAGTGGAAGGGGGAGTAGAGAGAGTTCAAGTTCAGTCTCTAACTCTGACACTAACAATTATATCATCTTGAACTTTTAACATTTCTTTATTACAATTCTTTCTTTATGATGTTTGTGTGGCAACAGACACCTGTTAAGTCACAATTCATGTTCCCTTTTCAATAGTGTGGAATTGTTGCTGGAAAGGAGCTGCCCATCCCTATAGAGAAGCACAAATATATTTAGGGACTTCATTCCCCCTCCTTGCATCTAAGGAAGTTTGGATATCTAGTTCCTTCTTGCAAGTTAAACAGAAATGATTTATATCACCTAGGAGTCAATGAAGTCAAAAAGTAGGGCGGGCCTCCTTTCTTTTTCTCCCCCTCTGCCAGAAGGAGGCAGAGAACTCTGTGGTCCTATGCTTGGCAGTTGTGTTATAGTCTTATCTTAAGTGCCTCCAAAAGGTGAATATATTTATTAAAGGTTTGGTACCCTGAGTGACCCTACTGGGAAGTAGTAAAAACTTTAAGAGGTAGGGTCTAGTGAAAGATCTTTGGTCATTGTGGGTATGACCTCAAAGGAGAAAGAGGGACCCTGGTCCCATCTTCCTCCTGTCTTTTGCTTCTCAGCCATAAGGGGATCATTTTGCTCTGCCACATGTTTCTGAGGTGATGTGTCACCGTAGATCCAAAAGTAATAGTCAAACGGATCATGAACTGAATCTTCTAACACTGTGAGTCAAAACTAGCCTGTTCAAAGAAATGAAAATAGCTAGTAAACGCTTTTTAAAGTGTTCAAAAACCCAAAGGATATATTAAAAAATAACCAAATGGAAACCTATGGTCTTCTAACCCAGTTAAAAATATAAAAACTGTAAAATCTTGAAGAGAGATACCCAGTATGGCTAGATCATGCTGTTCTAAAATCAGCAAGATACTGCCAAATCCCAGTGCCAGGAATGGGATACCTCGATAAAAGTTGCTAGTCAGGGAGATCACAGAGGCCTCCCAAACAATATAGGTTCCTGCCATTCTGCTTGATTTCCCTCCATAACTAGATAATAAGACCCTATTGCTGAAAATACCACACGCTATGGTTGCAAGATATAGAGGAACCTGCCTAGAATTGTGCTGGAAGCCTCCTTGTTGACTAGCTTTCAAAGTGCCAAAGGTGCTATACAGGCTGCTGTGGGAGAAAAACATTAGCAGTCTTACCCAGCAGTGAACTCTATGAACCACAAGACAAATCTGCCAGACAGGTGGTACCCATCTATGCAATGGTGGCATGACTGCTATGGGGGCAACCAACCACTCTCTGCTTGATCTGAGGCCTTGCTCCACAGAAGGGATCTCATACCTGATGCTATAAGCCTAATTAAAAACCCATGCTTTAAGAGGCCATATGACCTGTGGGGGAAGTTACTACTGCTGTTTACCCAAAAAGGACATACCTCAATCCCCCTTCTAAATATCTATATTTATAACCTGAGACAAAACTATTCTCTGTCTCTATCAGAGAATCCTCTATTTGTAGTAAAAGATGAATACAAAGACTCATAACTGCCCAAAGTGCTGAGAATAAGTGACAGATGAGAGCTCAGCTCATAAGAAGTTATCTATGTTATCCCTTCTATGGCTCAGAGAATAGTGAGGAATAGGGAACAGAAAGAATGTAAGAGCCAGAGATAGGGGTACAAGAAGCAAGATCCCATCCTCTAGACATGACACAACCAGTGTAATCAGGAATTCACAGTAGCTGTGATTATCTTCACAGGGTCTGCACAAGACAGGTACTCTTAAGAGTCAGTCATAGATGGGAGAGGGCTTCATGAGATCTGACCTATAGGCAACCAATGGGCTCTAGGAGATGAGGAGCCACCGTCTTCAGCTATGTACACACTGGTGTGTCCACCAGACTCCAATGGCTAGTTCTAATCCAAAGGCCACACATAAGGTCCTTGTCAAACCCAGAGGGACACAAACAAAATATATGGGAAAAAGATGAGTAGGGAAGAGGGTGTATGGACACAAAAGAAGGGAGATAAACAAGGGTAAGGGTTAGAACAACCATGCTGTATTTTATACATATATGAAATTGCCAAAGAATTAATTTAATTGATTTTTTAAAACATAAGTATTTGTTGTAGCGGCAGAAAGCAAACACACTGGCTAAAGATGGTAGGGTCCTGGGTTCTCATATGCCCAAGCTGAGGAATGCCCACCACGAGAAATATCCACAGTGAATTGTTAGGCAGGTAAGAAATGTGTGTTAAGTCACTGAAATTTGGTAATTTAATTGTGACAGCACCTAGTAGTAGTCTTATTAATAAAGTGAGCATGGTAATATCTGCTCCTCATGTCCCAGTGACACAGAAAGGGATGCTCCTGCTGCTCTAAGAACCCCTTAAGGTTCAGTTGAACATGACCACATGTCCTTGTATACCCATAAGCACATAACAATCTTCTGGCCCTCCCTAGGCCCAGACCTTCATCCCACTGCCCTGGCCTGCTGGCCTGGGAAAAGATAACACAGCTCCCCTGCCATACTGGTATTTGCTCCCTCCCTGAATAGCTGATCATTGAGTTCATGAATCTCTTGGGATACCTTTATACCAAAGAGAATAGCCTTTTACTTCTCATCTGACTTCCTCCAAGCATCCAAAAGCTTTCCCTGAGAAGGGAAATCTGCTTGCCACAAGTCTTAGAGCATACTATTTCTTCTAGATCCCCTTCCTCAAACCAGTTAGTACTAGTTTCTCCTCAGAGACCTTCCCAGACTCCTAAAACATCCCAATACGATCCACAAAATTCATTTGCTGCTTAACTATTTCCTACATTTTCTCTTATTATGTGTTTGTGGGCTGAATTGGACTCTCTCATGGTGTAGAGGTTGTGGCTACATTTGGGTCCCTGAGCATACAGTAGATAATCATGAATTGCTTGACTATTGACCTTGAAAAGAATCAAAGAGACACATCTTCACCATCATTTCCATTATTCCCCTACCACCTCCACCATACAACTACTATCACCACCACCACCATCACCTTCAGACATACAGCTTGGTTCCCTCTAAGCCTAGAAGGCGACACTAAAGAAAGCTTAGTATATATCACATTTTTTAATCATTTTGTGGCAATTGCTGCATGAACTCAATTCTTAATGTGACTTTCATTCATGCATTTCAGCTCTTTAGCTTTAACTTTATTTAAACTTTATATTATTGTTAAATTATTCATTAAATTTTAAATATAAATCTCTAAGAGCTGAGTTAGAAAAGCACTTAGGACAATGCCAAATGGGATAGAAATGAAGGCACTAGCTGACATTATCCAGAAAACAATCTGTCACATTTCATGAGTTTAAATTCATAACAAAAACTTTTTGTGATATTGTAAAACTCAGAAATGAGACCTCCAATGACAGAACATTTGTGTTTGTTTGGTTGTCTTTCAAGTGGCCTGCTAATAATAGTCATATCGAGTATGAGCAAGAACTCAATAATAAGTCTAGATAAGCTGTTTGAATCTTTCCAAGGTTAATAATCAAGTGACTCGTGATTACCTATTTGGCTCAGGAACCCAAATGAGGCCACAGTCACTTTAGCATAAGGCATTCCAATCTACCCTGACAGATGTGCAATAATGCAGAAAAACTGTAGGAAAATTAACAACCCACAGCTAAATTATGTGGGTCAGACTGGGGTGTGTTGGGGGTTTGGAAAAGCTATTTGAAGATAAAATCAAACTGGTTCAGGAAGAATTGGTAGCAAAAAATAACCAGTGGGTTATAGGATTTGTGAGAACTTTTGAACTTTCAAGGTAGTTCAAAAGAATTTTCTTAAGAATGTGAATTCCTAGGTGTAAAATGTAACTTAAGGTAAGCAATCATGAATCTTATTTTTGTATTGAGATCCAAAAGAAAAAAGAGCCTCTTTTAAAAAATAATGGTCAATTCACATTATCTACTGCTGTGGAACAAATTGCCTCCAAACTCATGGCTTTAACAAGGCGCATTTTTGTGTCTTGCAGTTTCAGTTGATCAGGAATCCTTGTTGGCTGACAGTCACTGCTAGTTCCTTGCTACATGAGCATCCCAATAAGGCAGCTCACACTTCAGGGTTCATCAGAATAAGCGAATAAGAAGGAAAGCAATGAGTGCCAGGAAGATGGCAGTCACAGCATTTTGTAACCTAGTATCAGAAGTGACATCCCGTCACATTTGTCATATTCTGTTCATTAACAGTGACATCCAGATCCAGCCCACACTGAAGGGAAACACAGGACATGGACACAAGAAAACAAGGATTATGAGGACTCATGCCAGAAGTCTGCTGCCACAGGTAGATTGGAAGTCTGTGTGTGCAAGATTCTGCTACGGGTGTGACTTGCAAAGCTTTAAATATACCTGTTGGGGCTGGAGAGATGGCTTAGCACTCAACATGTAGTGCTCTTGTAAAGGATCCAAGGTCAGTTCCCAGCACCTACATGGAGGCTCACAATTGTCTGTAAATCCAGTTCCAGGGAATCCAATGTCCTTTTTTGGATTCCACAGGTACCTGCACTCACATGTACACATACCAACACACACACACACGCACATGCATGCACATGCACACACACACATAATTAGAAATAAACATACCTGTGGATAACTGATCAGATATTCAAAACAGCTGTAACACAAGGAAATTCATATGTCGTGTGGACAGCATTCCAAATTAGCAAAGAGCAAACTACTGCACTTAAGAAAAGAAATGAGGGGCTGGGGAATTGGCTCAGCAGTTAAGAACACCGGTTGTTCTTGCAGAAGACCCAGGTTCAAATACCAGCACCCATATGGCAGCTAACAACTGTCCGTAACTCCAGTTCCAGGGGATCCGACAGCCTCTTCTGTCCTCCACAAGCATTGCACGACACAGGTGCACTTACCTACATGCAGGCAATACACGCATACACATAACATAAAAATAATAAAATAAAATTTTAAAAAGAAAGAAATGAAATGAAGTATCTGAACTAGAAAAATAGCTTCCATTTTATTTTATTCTCTTAATTCTGGATGGTCAAGAGTATTCTAAGGGATTTCCTCTACATGTGCCAACACCAGTCCTAGTCCCCTTTCTTCTGCCCTTCTTTCCCTTCATTTCTTCCACATGCAGACACTTGGTAGTGACTTTGTTGAAGGAGAGAATGAAAGACATAATCATCATTTTGATGGATTATTAAATTTCTGAGTTTTTAATCCCAATATCAAGCTGAGAGGAGAGGAAAAGAAGGAATGGAATTAAGGAAGGAGAAAATGAGAAGAGAGAAAATGCAGGTTCTGGAAAATACTATTTGTGTTTTTATTACCTTAAATTTTTTGTGGCAACTGATGGCAGCTGGGAGAGGCAGACACAGTGTCTTTCATGAATGGGACTCTTGGTAGGTTAACCAGGCTCCAGTGGATAGACCCATATTGAAAGACATTTGGGGACACTAATTAGACTCTAGAGGCTTTATTATACATACATACACATATTTATATTTATATATATATTAGACTTAAATTGGACTGGGGCAATAAAGGAATGTATGGATAGGGAAGGGAATCAAAATAGCATCAAATTATATGAAAATCACAAAAATTCTATTAAAAAACACAAATTAATTAATTAGTTACTTAAGGCGCTGGAGAGATGGCTCAACAGTTAAGAACACTGTTCTTGCAGAAGACCCAGGTTCGAATTCCAGCACCCACATGGCAGCTAACAACTGTCCCTAACTCCAGTCCCAGGTAATCGGACAGCCTCTTCTGACCTCCGTGGGCATTGCACAACATGGGTGCACTTACCTACATACAGGCAATACACGCATACACATAAAATAAAAATTAATTAATTAATTAATTGGTTACTTAAGAAAAGAAGTTAGCAGGGTTAGGATCCAAATTCTCTCCTCTTAAAGCAGACGCCAGAATTTCCAGGAAACCAGGGCAAATTCTAGGTGTGGCTGGTTTTTTGTTATTGTTGTTTTGCTTTGTTCGAGAGGGAAAGTGGAGGCGGTGGCAAGTGTGTAGGCTACAGGGAACACTGGGAACTGCAAACAGTGTTAGAGGGTGCTGTGAAAGAGCCGTGGAGACTGAGGCTACGGAGTAGTGGGCTTGTAGGGACAGCAGCTGGAGAGCAGATCAAAGTTCAGATAAGGGCGGTATGAGGAAACCTGAAGGAGAGACAGAGAGGAAGTAATCGTTCCGTGAACATGTTACTGAAGTGTAAACTGGGATGAGGTTCTGACTGGCCCCAGGAAAGCCCCTTTTGTGAATCCTACACCTGCTGCCTTCACTGCCCTTCCTCTGCTTGGCTACCTTTGCCCCCAGTTTCCTTTCCATCTTCCGTTCTTCCAGACTTGTTTGTCCATTTCTTTCAGTCTTCACTTTGTATGTGACCTTTATCCCTAATGGAGGGATGTTGACTGTGTGTGATTGTGTGTGTTATTGTGTGTTTTACTCTCAGAATAGAATTTATTTTTTCCTATTTCTAACAGAATAACCTAGTTGGTTACTTCGCAGAAATCCTTATGTTTTCACTCCATTATGCTATTTTTAACTTGTGTGACTGTCAATTTATTTCTCCTCCTATGACACCCCAGGGGGGGAAAACTTTCATATCCTTGCTAAGAACTATAATGGTGAGCCAAGTCCCTGTATATTGCACTTTGATGTTAGGATACAAGAGCACACTTACCAGTAAATTCCTCCTTTATGAAAGGATTCTTTTCCAGAATAAGTCCAAGTTTCTAACTGAAAAGTAAAACGGCCTACCAAATCTGGATTAAATCTGTAATCTTGCAGATGACCTATAGATGGGAGACTTCTTAAAATGTAAAGTCGGTACAAATAGAGACTTCTGTTGTGAATATATTACTACATTATGACAAATGGCAATGAACTTCATAGCCAGCAAGGGGGATAAAAGGATCTAAGCAACTATTTGATCTCAGACTGGGAAGAGGGAGGCTAGATTTTTTTTAAGCCTAAAATTAAAACTTTCACCTCAGTTCTGACACTATTTTAGCAGCATGTGCAGAGCCTCCAGCTGCTACACTCTGAGGTGTAATCCTGTCACTGTCACAGTTTAAAGAGGACAGTGTGACAGCAGTGCACTGACTAGGAAAAATCCCAAAGACACCTGGTTGTCACTGAATCATCCCCAGCTGCAATAAGTAAGGAGGGACCTCACCCTCACCTACCACTAAGCAAGCCCAGGGCAACCCCTCATGTCAGAACCATTTCAGGCCAATCCAGTGCCCTGTCATGAAGACATTTACATAATTCATTATGTTCAAGCCCAAATCAGGTGAGGATTTTATAAATTCCCTAATAAACAGACAAGGCTATCCTGTCCTCTGAGATGCAATGAAGCCATCCAGCAGAGAATGTAGGCAGCCATCTTACCATCTGGCAAGACCAGCTTCCTCTGAAGAATTGCTTTCAAATAAAAACATTCTCACACATAAAACTCGGAGGCTAAAATTAAGCAAATAAGGTCTGTGATGTCTTTTGCTCAAGCATTGGGGGAGGAAATTTGGGTCTTTCTTCTATTAATGAGAACTCAATCCCACCAGGACTTTGAAGAGAAACAAAGAAGTGAAACAAAAAGGAGGAAGGAAGGAGACAGGAGGAGGAAAATCCAGACGGCTGCTCCAGAATGAAGGAAGAGAATTACAGCCATAAAAAAACAGACTCATTTTTTCACTACAGACCTCAAATTTTGGTTAGATCTAGAATCCCAAAGTAGAAAAGGCTATTGAGACACTTTTATCCAAATCCTTTATATTGTAATGAAAATTGATACCCAGAGCAAGAAGTTGATTTGCCCAAAGTTCCCTAATGAGTTAGGGAAAAGGATGAGTAGACCAGCCTCCTGACCATGAATCATGTTGCCAGAGAACCCTTAGGATCATGTAGCTGGGGACCTCTTAAGATCATGAGGCTAGGGAACTCAGGATCATTCAGCTGGGGAGACTTGGCATTAATCATGACTACACTTAGATTACTTTTTTTAGTTACGGCAGTGGGCCATCGTCACAAAGGAAATTATTTCCTAGAATTTGCCCTCAACTAGGGTTAAGGCATCTGACTTCTCAGGGGTGGCTTCTAAGTGACTTACTATATAACCTCTACAACAGATTTAGACAAGTGCCTATGAATAGCAAGACCCTGAAGGCCCTTTGTATTTGGTAGAGCTTGTTTCCCTGCCTGTCTTATTCCCATTTCTAATAGGGCTATGATAACTAGGACATGCTGTGTTGCTATTTTTGTGCCATATATATGGGACAGAATTCTTAATGTATACATATGGAGAGAACATCCATAATCCTAAAGTCTGTTCTAGTTTCTTTTCCGTTGCTGTAACAAAACACTCTGACCAATACCAACTTATGGAGGCAAGGTGTTTTTTTTTTTTCTTACATCTCCTGGGTCACAGTTCATCACTGAGGGAGCCAAGGTAGGAACTCAGGGAAGGAACCTAGAGGCAGGAGCTGAAACACAGGCCATGGAGGAGTGCTGCTTCCTGGCTTGCTCCCTTGGAACATGCTCATCTTACTTTCTTATATAATACAGAACAACCTGCCCAGGGGTAACACTGCCCATAGTGGGCTGGGCCCTCCCACATCACTCAACAATCAAGAAAATGCCCCCAAAGACATGGCCACAGGCCAGTCCAATAGAGGAAACTCCCCAACTGAGGCCCCTCTCCCCAGGTGTGTCAAGTTGACCACTAAAGCTGTCCAGCACAACCTGAAATTCCATAGTCTCCAAAATCTGAAACTTTGAGTAGAACATAATGCCTCAAGCAGAAATTCCTCACCGTGAAACTTTACTTCATGTACAAAATTATCTAAAATATTATATAAAATTAACTTGAGTGCTTTGTGTTTAAGATGCATATAAAACATAAAGGAATGTCATGTTTAGAGCTGGGTCCCATCCCCAAGTTATCTCATTATGTGTATGAAAATATTCCAAAGTCCAAGAAAAAAATCCTAACTGCAAAACACTTCTGAACCCAAGCAGTTCAGAAAAGGTATACTCAGTCTCTCTCTCTCTCTCTCTCTCTCTCTCTCTCTCTCTCTCTCTCTCTCTCTGTGTGTGTGTGTGTGTGTGTTAGCTCTTTAGATTATATGTATATAGATATATAGTTATAATTTTATAGACTTCTTCCTCTGTGCTCATAGATTGTTCTATGCAATGTACTTTACAAATTAAGGCAATAATATGCTCTCTACTAAATCATGCTTTAAAGTTTCATGAGTTTTTAAATTAACCTGACCAAAAGTCTTAATCATAAGTATACATTCAAAGAAGGAGACAGATAACAAAGTGAATATTGCAAGTTATTTATATCTCACACAGCACATGTGCATTGCCTGCCTACCCTTGAGCACAGCATTTCCTAGCTGTAGCCTTGTATATTCAATCTCATTTTCAAAATATATGAATAAAAACGGATCCTGCAATACTTCTCCCTGGGAACAGGATGAATTCTGGGTTATGCTGACAAACTGGCAAAGATTGCTGAAGCTTACTGTCCTAAGCTAATCTGACCTTGGTCCCCTACCTTCCTGTCAGTCCCCCCTCATAAGAAGCGAAACCCCGAACATTTTAACACAGGGATAAAAATGGAAACTCTTAATCCTTAATCCGTTTTTCTTTAGTTCAGATAACTAAATTGTGTCAAACTAAATTACACAATATTGAAAACAGCCATATACATGCTAATTTGATAGATAAGGAAATAGAATTTTTTTTAGAATTTTCCCCAAACTAGGGTTAAGGTATCTGGCTTCTTATGACTGGTTTCTAAGTGACTTTCTATGCAACCTCTACAACAGTTTAGATAAGTGTCTATAAATAATAAGACCGTGAAGCCCCTTTGCATTTGTAGAACTTGTTTCCCTGTCTGTCCTAGTCCCATTTCTCAATAGGGTTCTGATAGCTAGGACACTCCCTGCTGGCATTTCTATAATATCTTTCTTCAATTCCATTCTCTTCTTCCTTAACCAAACAACAAATAACCAACTGATCCTCTTCTCTCCAAAGCACACACCAAAAATAAAGCCAAACAATTCTACAATAAATATACTCTTTACAAGATTGAAATTCCATTGCTATGGTTTGGATCTTGAAAGTCCCTCAGTGGCCTACCATCAAAGATTTGCTCCCAAGGGCAAGATACTGGAGGGTAGAGCCTTTCAAGAAGTGGAACTTGATGGGCAGTCTTTAGTTCACTGGGTATGCCCTTGAAGAGGACTGTGGAGACTTATTCCCTTTGCTCGTTGCTCCCAAGCAAAGAGGTGAGTAGCTTTGCCCCACTACATGCTCCTGCCATGATTGTCCCCTCCCTGCACAATCCAAAGTAACAGAGCCAGCAAGCCATGGGCTGGAACCTCCAAATCTGTGAACCAAAATAAATCATCTCTCTATGAAAATTAGTTATCCTCAACATTTTCCAAATTATTTTTAAATTTTAGTATTTTTATTTTATGTGTATACATTTATTGCCTACATGTATGTAAGTCCATCCAAGTTTTGCAGTGCCCACGGAACTCAAAAGAGGGTGTTAGATTGCCTGAAACTAGAGTTACAGCCAGTTGTTAGCCTCCATGTGGGTGCTGGGAACCATATCCGGGTCCTCTGCAAGAGAAGCCAGTGCTCTTAACCAATGAGCCATCTCTCTATCCCCCTCATCTTCAGTATTTTTGTTGTAGTGGTGAGGAGCTAGCTAATACATCAAGTTTCCTCACTCCGTGGCTTAAAAGAAAACACCTGGGGTGTTCAGGGGCTCTCACATTCTCTTTCCCACTCAAAATCTACTCTCAAGAAAAGATGCTGGGTTAAGTGATGCATTCCTGTAATCTCAGAATTTGGGAGGTGGCGGCAGGAGGACTTTGAATTGTAGGCCTGAGCTCACAATCCTGTGCCCCTTCTCCCAGAAAGGGAATGGAAGTTTATCTCAAGTGGAAGAACACTAGCCTAGCATGTGCAAAGCCCTTGATTCATCTCCAACACTGGAAAGAAGAAAGGGAGGGAGAGAGAGAGGCAGGCAGGCAGGTGATATATGGAGACTTTGAGGAGGGAGGGAGGGAGGGAGGGAGGGAGGGAAGGAGGGAGGAAAGAAGGGTTAGTTCACATAAGTACTTGCAAAACGGTTAGATTGTGACAAAAAATGTTTCAGTCATGGTAAACAAAATAATTCTTAGAGCTTTAATGGATAGCTTGACATGTTAATTAGTTTATAAACTAAGGATTTACCCCTCACATTGCCCTACCTGTAGCTGGCATTCAATGCATGCTTGTCAAGGACATGTGATAGTGAATTAATAAAAATATGTAGGAAAATAGGGTTGGGATAGAGCTCCATGGCAGAGTGCTTGCCTCAACTGCACATGCCTGGTTTCCATTCCAGGTAGCATACAAAGGGGACAGAGAAATGAATGAGTGGCCAGATAGATGGATGGGTGGGAGAATAGTTGAATAGATGAAATAAAAGAAGAAAAATATATATGGCTAAAAAAGAAGTCATACATTAAATGTCATGACTCACATTTGCCCTAAACAAAGGTAGAGTTTCAACTAGAAAAAAATTATATATATAATATATTATATACGTATTACATACATGGAAAGGGAGAATAAAAGGAGAAAGGAATCAGGAAAAGGAAAATGTAATGGTAAGAAAGTATTTGCACACCAGAGTATCAGAAAATTTTAGACCTGTGCCACCCAAACCAGACAAGACCCAGAATGATGGATAAGAGATGTGGGCAGGAAGTCCCAGCACTAGCTGAAGATATATTGGCAACTGATAGATGCTGAGAGAGAGAGAGAGAGAGAGAGAGAGAGGAGAGAGGGAGGGAGGGAGAGAGAGAGACACAGAGACACAGAGACACAGAGAGAGAGAGTTTTCCTTACTGGTTTGACACCTGGCAGACTGACCAGACTCCAAGAGACAGGCCCACACCCAAGAGCACTTGAGAAACACAGATTAGATTCAATAGACCTTAAAACAAAAAAGACAGCTAATAATAAAGAGCATGAAGTCGGGAGGGGGGTTGTAAGGTGGGGTAGAGAGAGGGGTGGAGTCTAACTATGATCAAAATGCATTGTATGAAATTCTTGAACAATAAAAATATGTTTAATTATATGACATTTTGAAATATAAAAAAGAACTTATTAGGAACACTTGCAATGCAGTGAAATCTTGACTGCTCAATTTACAATGCTGCAGGACAGAGAACTTTCCTTTGGTAGAACAGATAACCAGAGAGGTTATGGTTTAAGACTCTATTAGATATTAATCACTTTTGTATTTAATTCCTCAATCTTATTTTAGCATGACCTATAAATGCCTAACAATTCAAGGGCTCTCTTAACCAGTTTTAACATCTTACTGGTTCCCTTATTAATGAGTGAGTTGAATGAAATTTTGACAGCTGTTCATTTTGTATTTACATTTATCATGATTTTCTTTACAAAAATTATCAGGGATCCCACAACAAATCATTAAGGGAAACATTTAGCCATTGAGGAACTAGAATGTCCATCAACTGTTCTTTCTGGTTCTCAAGCTCTATAACACAACCAGATAATCTAGCTTTTTCCTTGGTATCTGGCTTCTCTTTTCTAAGAGTCTTGTTATCTTCATCAAGCACCACCAAAGGAGTCATGGGTAATAAAAGCATGCATGTTTTAGTCTTGGTGAACAGAATAATTCTTATAGCTTTTAATGATCCAAGTAAATATAGTTTCATCCATTCCATGACATTTATTAAGAACTTATATGGTTCTGTACTGGTAAATATATAAAAATGAACTTTTGGGGAAATTAAATTATTGTCAAATTATAAGGCTACACAAAACTATCACATAGGTTTTTGAAAGTAATCAAAAGGAAATGTTAGAGGCAGGTGGATCTCTGTGAGATTGAGGCCAGCCTGGTCTATGTGGTGAGTTCCAAGCCAGCTGAAGCTATAGGAAAACCCTGTCTCAAAAAAAAAGAAAAAAGAAAAAAAGAAAAGAAAAGCAATTAAACTCTAAAATTCTATACTCACAGCAAAATAAGCCTTCTACATGGGAGGGAAAAAATAATTTCAAAATGCTAATATTTGAAAATAGCCAGAAAATAAGGACAATGAAAACTTTTGGTAACTCTTAGGCAAGCACTTCAAACTGTAGTAATTAGATTGAGTAATTAAAAAACAAGTAACAAGTTTTGCTCCATCATCTCCTCAGTAACAACAATGAACATCCTTGATAATCTGGAAGAAACCATATGGCCTAGTTATCTTGGTTAGAATGCCATCAGTTAAATCATGATGATAATCTTTCTCTGTGGTAACCTAGATAACTGCCAACTCACCATTGAAAACTGTTATCTATGTCCAGCTAACGATAGGAATGGGAGATAGTGTAAATCAAAGGAAACAGCCATACTAAGGAGTCAGAAGGACTTAGTCCTCCAACAAGCCAAATGGCTTTATACAAGTCAGAAGCTACCCTGATCCTCCGAGTCATCTGAAGACTAGGTCCCTAGTAAAGGCAAGTCTCATAATTGTTATTACAGTTTATTTAGATGGTTTACTGGGATCAGAAAGTAACTTGATAAAAAAAATGTAATGAAAAGAAAATATTAGGAGTCACTAAGAAGTGATGTTATAACTCTCAGCCACTGTTGGTAGGATTGAAAACTGGGGCAACCACTGTGGAAATCAGTATGGAGAACTCTTTTAAAAAACTAAAAATAAATCCACCATATAATCCTGTCATACCGCTCCTTAGCATATACCCAACAGACTCACCCTACTACAGAGATACTTGGACAGTCATGTTTGTTGCTGCTCCTTTCACAATAGCTAAGAAATTGAAACAGCTGTACCTCCCTTGCCTGGTGAATGGATAATGAAAATGAGGTACATTTAGGCAATGGAGTTCTAGTCAGCAATAAAGAAAAATGAAATTATGAAATTTGCAGGTAAATAGCTGAGACTAGAAACTGTTATTCTAAGTGAAGTAACACAGACTCAGAAAAACAAGTGACATGTTCTCTCTCATTTTTAGATCTTAATAAATCCCTGGATGTGAGTATATATCCTAATGTAACACTGCAAGAGCCAGGAAAATGGAGCTAAATGAGGAAGAAGGAGCTCAAGAGAGGGGGACAGTAGGAGACAGGTGTTATGAAGGGGGAAATGGGGAGAGGGGAGAGTACTTTAGTTGGGGAGGGAGCAGGGAGAGTTATAGAGGGGGAGTGAGAGGAGAGCTAAATAATGCTTAGAATGTATGAAAAAAACAAATGTATTGGTTCAAAGTCCTACTGAAAAATGTACACAGAATAAATATATATAGTGCGTGTATATAGTTGAAGGCTACATAACAAAAAAACACAGTGCCAGACAGGAGAAACCTCCCTGTAAGCTGTTGGTCAAGGTAGTCCAAAACTCTCAAAATAACACAGCTATTGCCACGGCCCTTGATTGCCTCCCTGAACTTGAAGGTAACAGCCTATTGCTGAAGACAGGCCATACTTCAGACACAGGACTTGGAATAATCAAGCTGGAACTGACCTGGAAGTATCCTCCCCGAAGACTAGCTGTCATGGTATCAGAGGATACTATACAAGCTGCCAAGGGAGAAAAACAATGAGTGGGGACTCATGTGTGGTACAGTAAACATAGCCAAATACATCTGACTGGATAGGTCACAGATCCTAGAGAAAAACCTATTTTTGCCACATGCCTAACCAATGTAATTTCTTACCTTATTCTACATATGCATCCTCATATTTACAGAAAATTGTACCTTTCTTCCCTCATTGAAAAAGCTTCTTTTTTGCAACAGATGGAGACTATTACATAGTTCCAGTTCTGGTCAACTGCAGAAAATAAATGTCTGTGAGACACTTAAGCCTAAGTGATACATCTTTCATACAACCTCTACACATAGCTTGAATGCATCTCTCAGCTCTCACCAAAGAAGTTCTCTTATGCAGCAGATGGTGATTAACACAGAAAACCCACCATTGGTCAATGTGCAGAAAACAAGGGGCCACAGAGTGCTTATCCCTGAATAGGACATCTATTTCAAATCTCTACCTCCCAAGGCTCAGGAATCATTGTGGAAAAAGATGCAGAAAAACTGTAAGAGTCAGAGGTGGTGGATGGCTACAAAGAAGCAGAGTCTTCCAGACAGCTGGTCATGTACTCATATGAATTCACAGCAATGATGACAGCATGCACAAGTCCTATGCAAGCTCATCTAAGGAATTTTTTGCAATAATAGCTGTTGGGAGAGGGAGAAACAGTGTCTTACAATAATGGGACTCTTGGTAGTTCCAGTACATTTGGGGATATAAATCAGACTCTATAGGCTGTATATATATATATATGAAATTGGGCAGGGGCCACTGTGGGGAGGTAGTGATAGGGGAGGGGATCTAAATACCATCAAACAATATTGTATGAAAATTGCAAAAATTCCATTAAAAATAAGACAGAAAGAATAATAAATACAATAAGTAAATATATAATTTCATAAATTGAAAAAAAGATGTGATGTTTATAATAAAAGTTTGTGGTAGCTGATAGAGAATCAAAAACAACAGGGTCAACATCAGCTCAGAAGAAAGCAGAAAGTGCCTTACAAATAGACAATCAGGACCAGTTTTGCTGGTGTTTTGGTTTGTTTTATAGAAAAGGTCTCCTTGTAGCCCTAGCTGACCTGGCACTTGCTATGCAGACCAGGCTGACATCAGTCTCTGCTTCCCAAGTGCTAGGACTAGAGGGGTATACCACCACACCTGGCTTAGGACCTATTTAGAAAAAATAAATCTAAACTGGAGAAAAATAACCCTGAAAGAAGCATTAGTTTACGTATCATTTCTGATACACCCTCACTCTTAGGTCTGCAGATGCTGGGTGGCATTCTTACCAGTGCTGCCACATTGTCCAAGAAGAAGTAGTCCTACTCTGCCATTACAACTGGGCAAATTGTGATTCTAGTCTGTCAACACCGCCTCTTATGAAGTCATCTCTAGATAATCAACCCTAAGACAGGTTAAGCTTCCTAAAATGATAAATTTAGAAAATAGTCATGTACCCTGAGCTAAAGAATTACCATTCCAATTACCACACAATTCCTATGAGGTCTCACCTGAAAAGGCAGCCAGCCAAACCCTTTCTTATCTGGAACTAGAGTAAACACACAGTAAGGCCTCCATTACCTGCTGGAAACAGAGATATACTGCTAATATTAGCAAATTCACTAATGAGATTTCTCTTTAATCACATCTTGGTGAGGTATATCTCTCAACTACATGGTGACAATAAAGAGATTTCAAGGAAAAGGAGAAATTTTCTATACAATGAAAGGAATTTCTTCAATGTTCTCACCTCTTTAAAGTCCTCATAAATGGTAGAGTTTGGGAGGATAACTTAAAAATATAGATGCTTAAGATATAGACATTTAAGTTTAGTGTTAACAATAAGAATAATTATTATGTTCCACTTACAGGAGGAGCTGTGGACCACTTGCATTTTAAGTCAAGGAATATTTCTAGAAGGCATGTTGCACCCAAGGACTGTATATTTCAATCACTACCCTGTCAGTAGATTCTAATCACTAACCATCCAAATGGCAAAGGCTCCTTAGAGAGTGCTGTTCAACCAATTTAAATGTCTTAGTATGACACAATTCTCCAATTTTTTAAATAAGGGGATAAAAACTTAAATATTGAACATTTTAAGGATTTGTTGAGTCCCTAAAGTCACTCTTTTTCACTCATAAGCCTGAGGGCCAGGTTTCAGGCTGTCTTCTCTGGATCATCAGCTTGGGGGAAAAAAATCACTGAAGAGCTTGTTGAGAATGTAGATTGCTGGATCCATAAACTTACTGAGCACCTCCAGAATTGGGCATAGAAATCTTTACTTATAACATGCTTCTTAGGAAAGGTCTAAACACACTCAAGTCTGAGAGAAGCCATCTTAAGAGATGGTGGATGAACCAGGATATAAAAATTTTAAAAAGTCAAATATCGCTTTGCTTACTTTCCATTCTTTCTAATCAACCACATCTTTATAATTCTTCTACATCTCTACTAAATTGGTTTCTTTTACATGTGAATTCAATAATATGGAATCATCTCCTCATAGTCACTACAGGTTGTTCTAACAAAATGTCCTAAACTAAACAGTTTATAAACAATAGACATTTCTCTCCTACAGGCCTGAAGACTAGGAAGTTCAGGATCAAGAGTTCCCAGAGTTACAGTATCTGATGAGGACTATCTTGCTCAAAGATGGTGCCTTCTAGCTGGGTCCTCACATAGTGGTGGGTGATTGATTTCCCTGGATAACTTACAAACTCCATTCTCACCAAAACTATTAAACAGAGGAAAGAGAATTTGGAAGAGGGTATAGGGCTGGTAGAGATGGGAGGGAAATGGGGGAGGGTGGAGAAGGGAGGGACCAGAATACATAATGTACATGTATAAAACTGTAAAAGAATAAAATTTGCTAATAACATTTTTTTAAAGAATGAGATTTGAGCATAGAAGTCAGGTTCTCCTAATGGGGAAGGGACTCAAAAGGCCCTACTACGTGTTGCTGATTTGTTGGCAACTGACAGTTTCTGGGAGAGGGAGAGGCATGGTATCTAGATATGTAGCCACTGGTAAACTCACAGAGCTCTGATCATTAGTTTCAAAACTCAGAGTCACAGAAATGGCCCTGATTAATATCTGTGGAGTACTAACAAAACCAAAACTATACAGGAATAAGATTTAGCAGGAGTCACTGATAGGGCCAAGAACGTAGAGGATAGAGGGACCCAGAATATACAGTGTACATGTGTCTCCCATAGCTGACTCTTAGGAGTGCTTGATTGCTGTGGACCCAGTGTATGTTTATCTATTCTGAGTTCATTGCCATGGCTATGTCCTGCTTAGAAGATAGTATTTTGCAGCCCCACTCCCCATCTTCTGGCTCTTACACTATTCCACCTCCTCTTCTGCAATGTTCTCTGAGCCTTAACAGGATGGTGTTTAAGTGCCTTGTCTAGGGCTAAACCATCAACTGTCCTTTACTCTTAGCATCTAGTATACTAATGTGGGAGACAGGCTTGAGCCTAGGGTGATATTGCAACTGTCAGGGTTACATGGTTTCCAGGAATCCAGGCTCTGTAATCTGAAACCCAGTATGCTAATGAGGCATCCTACCCTCTATTCTGTGATAGGACATTAATTCTGTTATGCTAATAGGATGCTAAATCTCTTATGCTAATAAGGTATCCTACTTGCTGTGCTGTGATTGGACCACTACCCTTATATAAGCTTGTGCCTTCCTGCAATAAAGCAGACCTGTGTCACTGAAGCTGGTCTCCTGTGTCTGAATGCGGCACCACTGACACAGTCTCCTCACCAGCCCTGGGGTCCAGGACCAGGCAGAAGTGACAGCAACAGGAGGCAGCACAGGGCAAGCAGAAGAGCTGCCTCAGCACCAGGCGAGCAGAAGAGTGGCCTCAGCCCAGGGTGAGCAGGAGGAGCAGCCTCGATGCCCATGGGAATGAAGGAGTGGCACCTACAAGAACAGAGGAGCGGCCACCACTGGTGGTGACCACAAATGGCGCCCAATGTGGAGCTCGAAAAGCCCGACCCCACGAGGCTGTAACACTTGGGAACATTTTGGGCTCCCAATGCCCCCTTTGCCAGTGACTCTTCCGTGGGTGCTCGCTGCTTTCGTTCTCCTGTATTTCCTCTTCTGGCTCGCAGTCTTCAGTTTGGCAGGTCGTTCCTGTCTCCACCGATCATCTTCCTGAATGGCTCCTGAGTCCTGGGTACATCTTGCAGGGTGAGTGACCTCCAGTATGGGGAATAGTCATCCAGCTGCTGCCAGCCCCCATGCTGCTGCACTGTTTTCTCTCCTCAGGAGTAGGCAAATTAGAGTAATAGAGAAGAAAGTAACTAAGATATTAAAGTGCTAGCTCTTGCTCCTTGGTTTACAGATCCCTGCTGTTGGGATCTGGAGCAATGGGCTTGTGTGCTATTCATGGCCAGAAAGAGGGGCGTCCATTATCTGGGCTGTTCTACCCCATTGTGACTTCCATTCTAGCCTCGCTTCAGGGAGTTCCCCCTGATGCCCTAGCAGAATAATCTCATACTGAAAAACATAGATAATCAAATAAAGCAACAGGATAGTGGGGGCAGCTTGTCCCAGGCATTTCCAGTCAAAACCACGCTAACTGATTTCTCTTATGATGTGGAAATGATGACTGCTGATAATGAGGTAAAAAAATGAGGAATTAGGATATGAGGGTCCCCCTGATGAAAAACAGGAAGTCAAGATCACCTCTTTCTGTTTTTTTTCAACCATAAATCTGTTTTGGGGGTGGGATACTGGTGCTGAGGAAAACACACAGACCCTGGTGACAGACAGCCCTAGATACAATCCTGTCACTTGTTCTTGGTAATTCCTTTTTGTTTTAACAAGACATTTAATCTCATTAAGTTTCCGTTTTCTCGTTTAGAAAATGGAAATTATGGTACTTGGGAGTTTTAAAAGGATGAAAGATCATTTCTGGAATAGGTTTTCTTCATTTGTTTTTATTGAATTTTTGTGTATTTCATACAGAATATCTCAAACAGACTTAGTCATCTTTATACTCCCATTCCCACCAGCACCCTCCCATAGTCCCCCCCACTGGGGCCCATATACTCTGTCATCCGTGTTAAAGCCCATTGTGTCAAGTCAGTGTCCCCAGTCATTCCCCAGTGCAAGCCCATCCACTGAGGTCCAGTCAGCCTATCTAGGGTTCCTTGTTTTAGGAAGGTCAGCTCTTCTTCACCCAGCAGCAATCAGTTTCCAGTATTTCTTCAGATAAGATTGGGGTCTGCTGTTGATTTTCCTAGTTCTACACTGGGTTTTTGTCTGCCTGAGTGTGCATGGGACTTGTGTGTGCTGACATAATTGCCATATAAACATATGAGCAGGTCCCAGGGGCATGTAAGATTCTGTTTCCCTATGGTCCTGCGCCTCATCCTTGGCTCTTAAAATCTTTCCAACTCTTCTTCCACAATGGCCCCTGAGCCTTGGGTGGGTGAAGCAAGGAAGTGAAGAGAAAACCCACAGAATGGGAGACAGTCTTCACCAGCGACACATCTGACAGAGCTTTAACATCCAGAATATATAAAGAACTCAAAAAACGAAGAATCAAGAAAGCTTGTGACCTAATTAAAAGATGGGCTTGTGATGGTGCACACTTTTAATCCCAGTACTTGGGAGGCAGAGACAGGTGGAACTTTGTGAGTTCGAGGCCAGCCTGGTCTATATAGTGAGTTCCAGGACAGCTGGGGCTACAGAGAGAAAGAGAGACCCTGTCTCAAAAAGACAAAAAAAAAGATGGGCTAAGGATCTGAACAGAGAGTTCTCAAAAGAAGAAATAAAGATGGCTAAGAAACATCTTAAAAGATGTTCAATCTTTATTAATTAGGGAAATGCAAATTAAAACCACTTTAAGATTTCATCTTACCCAAGTCAGACTGGTTAAGATCAAGAGAACAAATGATACCAAATGTTGGAGAGGATGTGGGGAAAGGGGAACGCTCATCCACTGCTGGTGGGATTGCAAACTCATGCAACCCCTATGGAAAGCAGTGTGAAGAACTCTTAAAAAACTAAAAATGAACCTATCATTTGACCCATTATACCATTCCTTGGCATATATCCAAAGGGCTCATCCTATTATAGAGACACTTGTACATTCATGTTTGTTGCTGCTCTTTTCATAATAACTAAGAGATGGAAGCAAACTAAGTGCCCCTCAACTGATAAGTGCATAATGAAAATGTACATTTACACAATGGCATTCTACTCAGCAGTAAAGAAAGATGAAATCATGAAATTTGCAGGTAAATGGACAGAATTTGTAACTGTTATAGTAAGTGAAGTAACACAGACTCACAAAACTAAATGACATATGTTCTCCCTCATATGTGGATCCTAGCACCAAATCTTTATAAACAAATATCCCAGTCACCACTCATCAAAAAAGCTAATTTAGCATCAGTCAGAGACCATTACCAAGTACCACAACTGGTCACACAAGGATATTGTCTACCAATTGCCCAGGCCTAAGTGACACATCTATAATGCAACCTCTACACCTAAGGCTCATGGAACATAGAACAGCGGTAAAGAAGAGGACACTAATGAATCTCTCAGTTCTCACTAATGAAGCTCCCTCATGCAGCGGAAGGCCAGGAACACAAAAGGTCACAAATGGCCAAAGCGTAGAGATCAAGAGTCTGCTGAATGCTGGTCCTAGGATGGGATTCAGTTTTGTTGTTTTTGTTTTTGTTTTGGGGTGGTGTTTTGTTTTGTTTTGTCTCTTTGAGACAGGGTCTCCCTGTAGCCCCAGCTGTCCTGGAATTTACTATGTAGGCCAGGCTGGCCTCGAACTCACAAAGATCTGTCTGCCTCTGCCTCCCAAGTACTAGGATTAAAGGTATGAGCCACCACACTATTTATTTTTTTAACACTTGATTTCCTTAACTCATTTTTTAAATAATATATTTATTGATTCTTTGAGAATTTCATACTATATATTTTGATGATATTCAGACCCCTCCTATAGGACCTGTTCCCCATCTCCTCTCAGACACACCTCCACCTCCACCCCTCTCAACTTCATGCATTGAATTTTTTTTAATGCCTACGGAGCCTAAATTGTATTCTGCAAATGCTCTTGGGTGTGGGTCCATTCTCTGGAGCCTGGTCAACCTATCTGGCATCATACCCTTAAACAAAACTGACTCTCCCAACAGCCATCAGTTGACAGTAGTTCCACAGATAAGGCTGGGGCTTCTGGTACACCTCCAACGCCTCCATGCTGGGTTTTGTATGTCTTGGACATGTAACTGCCCTGTTGTGTCTGGAAAACAGTTTCCTTGTATTCATCCACCACCTCTGGCTCTTAACAATTGTTCCATTCCCTCTTCCACAATGACCCCTGATCCTTGCGGGTAGAGGTGCGATCCATTTAGGGCTGGGCACTCTACAGTTTCTATTTTCTGCATGTTAACCAGTTGTGGTTTTCTGTTAATCACCATCTACTGTAGGAAGTTTCTCTAATGAGAGTGATATACATCCTATGGATATTTACAATAAGTCAGTAGATACATATTATATAATTCATATATATATTTATATATTTGAGGGGCATGCAGTACTGAGAGGTGCATGTGGAGGTCAGAGAACAACTATCAGGAATTGGTTCTCCCTTCTATCTTTATGTGGATTCTGGAGATCAAGTTCAGGTTCTTAGGCTTGTTAGTCAAAAGCTTTACCCACTAAGCCATCTTGCTGGCCCTGGAAACCATTCTAAGTAAAAAGTGGTGGCACACTTGGGAGGGGGAGACAGGAGGATCAGGCATTCAAGGCCATTCTTGGCTATTATAGCAAGTTCAAGGCCATGAAACCCTGGAAAGAAAGAAACAAAAGGCGGGAGGAAGGGAGGGAGAGAGGAAAAGAAAGAAACAAAGGTGGTCTTATGGTAAATAAAGTCATATTGAGATACATAGAGAAAGACCCTCTCTCAAAAGACAAAAACAGGGAATGGGGCAGGATGGCTCAGTCAGTAAAGCATTTGACTTACAGGAATGAGGACCTGTATGTAATACTTCCCTACCCCCATAAAAATGCCTCGTGTGGTGGTACGTGCTTGTAATCCCAGTGCTAGGGAGGTAGAGATGGGGGATCCCTGGGATTTGCTGGCCAGCCAATCTACTGTCCTAGTTAGCCTCAATTGTCACACAAGAGTCACCTGAGAAGGGAGTCTCAATTGACAGATATCCCAGATCAGACTGACCTGTGGGCATGTCTGTGATGATTGTCTTCTTTGTTAATTGAAATAGGAGGGCCCAGCCTAGTGTGGGCAGTGCCATTCTCTGGGCAGGTGGTCCTGGGCTGTATAATGAAGCTAGAAGCTAAGCAGGAGCATGTTGGATAGCCAGCAGCCAGCATTCCTCCATGGTTTCTGCTTCAAGTTTCCACTTGAGCTCCTGCCCTGACTTCTTTCAATGATGGACTGTAACCTGTAAGCTGAAATAAACCCTTTCCTCTCCTCAAAAAAAAAAAAAAAAAAACACCAATAAGGCATTAGATGTCAGTTTAATATTATAAACATTTAGCAGGTTAACAAAAGTAGGGGCTCCCCTACAGCCTGTGACCTATTTAGCTACAGGTTCTTGGCCCTGATAACAATGACAGGTATGGGCTCCATCTTATGGCGTGAGCCTTAAATCAAATCAGATGTGGTTGATTATTCCCATAACATTCATGCTACTATTGCACCAATGGACATATCTTTCTAGGCCAGGACAGTCATTATTGTGGCTTCCAGGGTTCACAACTGGTAAAGTCAATGATTATTTTTCTCTTCTGGTAGCATGTGTAACAACTTCTAGCACTATGAAAACTAGTTAGTAGAGATGAAGCTTCAAGGTCAGGTCAGTATCAGTTTGATTTCTCCTTGTTTGTTCTATGAGTCACCTAAGTAGTGTCTTCAGCAATGGGGTCTTACAATCAAGTTCTAGTGGGCAACCAAGAGCAATGGCAATATTCAATAGTGTTTGAGGGTCTATGGGACTCACCTGGTGAATAACTAAAAAAACAAAACAAAACAAAAGTCCGTTCCTGGCATTTGACTTTTTATTTGCTATCATATAGTGTCCAGTAGGGGCATTGTCCCCTCATTATTTGGTAACTCCATTTAAATTATTTTTATATGTGTTTATGTATATATTTTAAGCAGCTTCTATAGTAGTAGGTTTTCATATGAATCTTTCAAAAGGCCTTTAGTGTTAGTTATTCCTCCCCATACTTCCTCCTCTACCCTACCCTCTCATTCCCTGCCCCATTTAACCCTTCCTATCCCTAACCTCTGTTTTATATCACTGTATTTTATCTCCCCTCCCATGAAGCCCCTGCCCCATGGCCCCTAATTAGTTCCTTGACCTCTATGGATTTTCCAATTTAAACATACATACATAAAGATTCAATTCTAGTATCCACATTTGAGCAAGTGACATTTGTCTTTCTGGGTCTGGGTTACCTCACTCAGGATGATTATTTCCAATTCCACCCATTTACCTATAAATTTCATTTTTCTTGACAGCCAAATAATATATTTTTGTTATCCATTCTTCAGTGGATAGACATTGTTTTAACTACTTTTCTCTTGCTGTCATGTGATGACATCATGAACAAGGCAACATACAAGGAAGATCTTATTTGGCTTATGGTTCCAGAAGGTAAGAGTCCATATATGTAGCAGAGGAGACATGATGGCAGGAGGTGGCCAGAGCAGAAAGCTGAGCAATCACACCTTCAAGCAGGCACAGGAAGCAAAGCCAGACTGGAAGTGGGCAAGGTATATACTCAAAGCCCACCCCCAGTGACGTGTTTTCTCCAGCATGGCCACACCTCCTAAAGGTTCCATGACCTTCCCCAAGTAGTGCCACCAAATGGAGACCAAGTGTCTAAATACTTGGAATCTCTGAGGGACATTCTCTCTTGAACCATCACCCACAGCTAGGTTGTTTCCATTTTCAAGCTATTGTTAATAGAGTAGCAATGAATATGAATGAGCAGTTTTCACTGGTGTAGGATTTAGAGTCCTTTGGGTATGTGCCCAAGAGCTGGATCATATGGTAGATTTATTTCTAGCTTCTTGAGAGACTTCCACACTGACTTCTACAGTGCCGTACCAGTTTGCAGTCCCACCAGCAGTGAATAAGTGTTCCTCTTGCCCAATCTCCTCACTAGCATTTGTCATCATTTGGCGTTTTTATTGTTGCTGTTGTGGGGATTTTTGGGTTTGGAGTGGGGGGCTACGTTTTGTTTCTGGATTTGACTGGGGTAAGATTAAATTTCAAAGTACTTTTAATTTGCATTTGCTGGATGGTTAAAGATGTTGGACAAGTCATTTGCATTTCTTTTCAGAACTTTCTGTATAGTTCCTTGCTCTAATTTTTAATTTGGTTAGTTTTTTGGGATTTTGATTTTGGTTTTGTTTGATGTTTAGTTTTTTGACTTCTTTATGTATTCCAGATACTGAACTCCTGTCAGATGTATAGCTAGTAAAGATTTTCTTCCCATTCTTTAGATTACCTCTTCTCTTGAACGATGGTGTCCTTTACTGTACATAAAGTTCAGTTTGTCTGTTACTGGTTTTAATGCCTGTGCTATCAGGGTCTTGTTCATAAAGTCCTTTCCTGTGCTTATAAGTTCTACTGTATTTCCTACTTTCTCCTCTATTAGGTTCAGGATATCAGGTTTTATGTTGAGGTCCTTGATCCATTTGGAGTTGAGTTTTGTGCACGGTGAGAGATAGGGATCTACTTTCATTCTTCTACATGTAGCTATCTGGTTTAACCAGCACCATTTGTTGAACAAATTTGCCATGGGACTTTCTGAAGTTTACATAACCATCTTTAAACATACCATCTTTGGAGGCACTGTGTGTGTTCATGTGTGTCTGAGTAAATGTGTCTATACATGTGAATATGTGTGTGGTATGCATATGTGTTAATGTATCTAAGTACTTATATGGGGTGTATGTGTGTATGTGAGTGATTGTGCTAGTATGTGTTTGTGAATGCATGTGTCTAGTGATTATATCTGAGACTTTATCTGTGTGTATGAATGAATATGAGGGGAATGAATGTGTTTAATTATGTATATACAATGTGTATGTATAGTACATGTTCTGGTCAGTTTTAATCACTTTAACATGACCTAGAGTCATTTGGGAAGAGGGAACCTCAATTTAATCATTCCTCCATCAGATTGGCCTGTGGCCATGTCGTGAGAGACTGTCTTAATTGATTATTGATGTGGGTAGTGCCATCCCTTGACAGGTGTTCCTGGGATGTATATGAAAGCTAGCTGAATGAGCCAGTGAGTGAAACAGTAGACAGCATTCCTCCATGGTTTCTGCTTCAGTTCCTGCCCTGATTTCCCTCAGCGATGAACTTTGATCTAGAAGTATAAACTGAAATAAAACTTTTCCTCCCCTAAATTGATTTTCATAATGATGTTTATCACAGCAACAGAAGCAAACTAAAACAGTACATATGTGTAAGAATGTGTCTGTGTATCTGAGTGTGTGAATGCACATGGTGGGTATGAAAGTATGTAAATGCCTGTATGGTATGTGTGTTTGTATGTATGTGTCTAAGTTTGTATATGTGAATGCATATGCATACTGTGTGTTTGCACGCACACACACACTCAAGCTAATATGTGGCTGCTACTCCCACCTTACACAGATCTCCCACACCACTCTGATGACTTAGGGCAAGCCCGTGCTCTAGGATATAAAGCAGGGTCTGAGCAAGAAGCCCTCATCATCTAGGTGCGAGCCACTCTGCCTGTGCAAGAAATGACAACTCAGCTCCAGCTCACTCCACTAGGCTACTCGTCATTCCAGCGAAAGAGTTTATAAATTATGCATTTTCTCAATTCTCATAGTTAAATGAGAGATGATACAATGTTAGATCTTCTGCATGAAGGAAAAGGGCCAGAATTTAGGAAGCATTGCATCATCTTCCATCAGCTGAGAAGCAGCTAGCAAGGACAAAAGGACATTCTCTCACAGTTTATTTTTCTGGAGGAATCTTACCACTGTGCACAAGATGCTTCAAAGAATTTTTTTTTTGGTTAGACCATTTGGGAGTGCTTTTATTGAACTTCTTTTTTTTTAACTTTTACAAAACCTTTATTGAGAATTTCATACATGTATATAAGGTGTTTTGATCAAACCCATGCCCACTCCCTCCCCTCTAACATTCTCCCCTCTGAAGAGGTAACCCTAAAATCTTTTAAGGATTAGATACAAGCTCCCAAATACTTTTGACATTTTTGGCTTTTGAAACAGAGTATGTTGCTAACAGGCCCAAGGACATTTTGACTTTTACTACCAGAACTTTGTGGTACATTTTAGGGATCCTAACAGCAAAAGCACTAACTCCTCATGTTTTACTTCAATTCTGGTATCTTTATTGAAAGCTAATTTTTTTACAGGCTCTGGTGCTTGCTAATATTGCCTGAATAAAAGGTAATGGCGGAGTGAGGTAAAATTTGTCCTATAGAATGGGCAAATGCCAAGCTACTGAATGGGGACCTTGAGCTTCCCACTCTGCTAATCTTTGATGGCTGTATTAATTGGTTCTTTAAGTACTAAATATTCATATCCAAAAAGGAATAAATCTCACTACTTAACATGTTCAGCCAAGATATTATCATGTTTATTTAATAAGAGTCATGGGCTACAAAATATCACCCTGTATTAATTTATTCGTTATTCACCTGGAAAATTAAATTAAGTCATGTCAAATCTTCTGATTGCACATACAAGCTAATAAACTTTCTCCTCTACCTCCCTTCTAATGTCATGTAATCAAAACACTGATACCCTTTGAGATGTAAAATACAAGAGACTGAATGTATCCCTTTGCTGATTTGGTTGATGAGATCACAGACCTTACAATCTTCTGCCTGAACTTGAAGCCCAGCCCTGTCCCACAGCTTTGTGAGCAGGGACTTACTTAGCCTCTCTATGACTTCATTTCATTATCAGATACATAGAAATATCAATAATGGATGTTAAGGGGATAAGAGGAAGTAACATATGAAAGCAGTTAGAGCAGTACCTGATATATTTTGGGTTATCACATAAATGGAAAAATATTTTATTTAAATCATTTCGTTTATGACTCAATTGATAGGGACATGGGGAACAAGAAAATCACTACTTCTAGTATTATTTTGCTAGCTACTTTCATAGCCCTCAGTCACATTAATTTTCTCCCAAATCCTCAAAGGTAAGAGTGCATGCTTTCCCCTTGCAAAGACAGCATACATACAGGTAATTCTAAGTAAGCCTGAGACCCAAACTCTCATTGCTTCTCTTTCTTTTGAAAATTCTGTCTAATTATTTGGGAAGAATATTTTGGACTTGTCTCTGAGGGGAGATTTATTACACACCTCCCCAGGGTTGACTGTGGTGTTATAAGGGCTACATGGAACTACAACCCCTGAAGGTCTGAAGAAGAGAATGCATTAATGGCTTTATAGATCCACAGTTTTCTGACCCCATCATGAGATGCTGGACCTGCTGTCCTGGAGGGATGTGGAGCAATGCTGCTGTGGGTATGAATCAGGGGAATGTGCACACACAGGCGTACCTGACTATGCCATCCACAGAGCAGCCACTCACTCCAAGACCTTTCTTCCCTCATCTTCCACCTGCAGGTTCTGCATTTGCTCCCACTGTCTGGAATGGCCTAATCCATCCTCAGAAAACTCAATGATCAACCTAGAGCCTGGAAGAGTGGCTAACATATGATCAATACTCAATAAGTAGTTATAGATAGATGAATGATCTGTTTCTTTCAAAAATCAAATAATACCTAGCCAAAAAGCCATAAAACAAAGTCAAAATTAAAACTACTTTGAGATTCCACCTCACCCTATTTAAAATGACTATTATAAAAAAAAACCAAACAAACAAATAACAACTAATGCTGGCAAATATGTAGGGAAAGAAAAATATTTATTCACTGCTGATGGCAGTATAAACTTATGCAGCCACTAGGAAATCACTGTAGAGATTTCTCAAAAAAAAAAAAACTAAAAAAAAAACCCTAAAAATAAGGGCTGGAGAGATTGCTCATCAATTAATAACACTGGCTGCTCTTGTGGACAACCTATGTTCAGTTCCCAGCACTCACATGGTGGCTAACAACTGTCTGCAACTTTAGTTCCAGGGTATCTGATACCCTCTTCTAGCTCTGCAGGCACTGCATGCATATGGTGCACTTACATACATGCAGGCAAGATACTCATATATATAAGATATAAATTAATTAATTAACTAGAAATAGAATTACCATATGACCCTGCTATACCACTTCTGGGCATAAACTCACTGGACTTTACATACTACTACAGAGACACTTGCACATCCAAGTTCATTGCTGCTGTATTCATAATACATGGAAATAGAATCATCCTAGATGTCCATCAACAAACTAATGACAATGTGGTACATATATGAAGTGGAATTTCATTCAGCTGTAAATTGATGTTATGGAAAATTTCAGGAAAATGACTGAACTAGAAGTTTTTGCACTAAGTAAGGAATCACGGACTCACAAAAACAAACACCATGTTCCCTTTCATATGCAGCTCCTAGCTTTATATACGTGTATAAATGTGGCTGTAAGTGTGGGTGTAGTTCTTGAAACTAGAAATGGAACCATGAGGGGAAAAGAAGTTTGGGGAAAGGGGACGATAACAGAATGCACATGCTTGAAAGAGGGACTCCTGGAGACGGAAGAGTACAAGAGGGGTGGGGGAATAGGGGTGGAGCCCAACACAAATTATGTATAAAAAGGATATAATGCACACATACAATAAAAGAAAACAGGCTAAAAAAATCTTCATTATTTGGTTCTTGCTTTCATTTGAGGAGGAGTTCGCACACACATGGTTCAAATGTAAATGATAATCCTAAAAATTTATATACCATAGAGAAAGACTTCCTTCTCTTGGATTCCTCCCAGCAGGAATTCTTATTGCCAAACAGCATAAAAGCTTTTGTATCTTTGCTTTGTGTTTTGCCTATTTTTAAAGCCTAGTATAGTTGAACTTACAGAATTATCAAATCAAAGAAGAATTATTTGATATCTTTCAAAGTGGAAGCATCTCTAATTTTTTAACTATTTTATTTATTATTTTTATTTTATGTGTGTGACTGTATTGCCTGCATGTTCGTAAGTGCACCCATGTCCTGGCAATACCCACGGAGGTCAGAAGAAGGCATCGAATACCCTGGAACTGGAGCAACAGATGGTTGCTAACCACCATGTAGGTGCTGGGAATCGAACCCAGGTCCCGCCAGTGCTCTTAACCACTGAGCCATCTCTCCAGCCCCGCATCTCTAACTTTTAACAAGTACTCTGTTTTTTTTTTAAAAAAAAAAAAATGTGCAATTCTACCAGTACCTGGAAGGCAGAAGCAGGTGGAGAGACTGAGGCCAGTCTGATCTACATAGTGAGTTCCAAGACAGCTATGGCTAAAGGGAGATCCCATCTCAAAAAAGACCCAAAATAATTTGCAATTCATTTTTCATAAAAAAATATTTGTATCCTAGCACGTACATGGCAGCTAACAACTGCCCATAACTCCAGTTCCAGAAGTTCTGACAGCTTCTTCTGTCCTCTACCAGCATTGCATGACATGGGTGCATTCATACACATAAAGTAAAAATAATAAATAAAAAGGCTGAGATCGTAGCAGACAGCCTGAGCGGGTACGTTAGGACCTCCTCCATCGGGGTAGCTGCTCCGAGCACAGCAGAACACCAGAGACTGCCGGGTTCTGGCCTCACTCTGGCCTCCAACTACCAGATGGCCTGAGAACCCAAGGGACAGCCTGACAGCACCCAGATCCTGCTTCCACGTGGTAGGTTGACAATGCACAGGACTGCCTGAGATACCCTGGATCCTGCCTCCACGTGGTAAAAGAAACCTGAGTGTACCTGACTGGAACCTGAATTGGGCTTCTGTTGGTATCCCTGAATAGCTGATCTGAAGCCATCAGTTCCCTCCAAAATAAACTTGAAAGAACCTGAACCCTGTACCAACCAGCTTTACATAACCAATAAAGAAAGGATCTAGGCACCGGATAATAAAAACAGAAGCATACTTCAACTTAATTCTCATATCAAAATCATAAACAACAAAGAAACTCACGTGCCAAAACCACAATGAAAGAATAATAAAATGGAAAGCCAAAACACTAGGACCCAAGCAAAGCCCACCAATCCTGTAGAAGAGTTCTACAAGGAGAACCTCCTAGAGATAACCCAGGACACTGAATTTAAAAGAGCAATCATAAACATGATCAAGGAATTCAATGAATTTAACAAACACACGAAACAAAGAACTAAAAGAAGATAGGGATAAACTTCTGACTGAATTCACAAAAGAGATA
>NW_008349073.1:3330814-3331422 GCF_000622305.1 Nannospalax galili | reverse complement strand
TCATAGGAATAGAGGAAGAGGAAGAATTTCAAGTTAATGGCATTGACCAGAACTTAAACAGTATTGTAGAAGAGAATTTCCCCAAATTAAGGAAAGGCAATCCCATACAAATACAGGAAGCACATGGAACACCAAATAGACAGGACCAGAAAAGAAACTCCCAACGACATAGCATAGTAAAACAATAAATATACACAACAAAGAGAGAATACTGAAAGCAGCAAGAGAAAAACAAGTCACATACAGAGGAAAGCCCATCAGAATTACAGCTGACTTATCAATGAAAACTATGAAAACCAGAAGAGCCTTGGCCAAAGTATTTCCAGTTCTACATAACAATAGATGCCAGCCCAGAACACTATACCCACGAAAAATGTCTATTATAGTTGAGGGGGAAAGAAAAATCTTCCATGACACAAAAAATCTGAAAGAATACATGTCCTGAAAGAATACAAAATGAGCCCTTCAAAGAATACTTGAAGCTATACAGAGAGCAAAGAGAGAAACAACTATACTGCAGGGGCAATGAAAGAAAATAAATAAAGGTATAATTGAGGAAACACAAAATTAGACAGAGAACACAAACAGCAATCAAAATGATGGAAACT
>NW_008349073.1:3327714-3330697 GCF_000622305.1 Nannospalax galili | reverse complement strand
CTCACTTTCAAGGACAGGCACTACCTTAAGGTAAAAGGATAGAAAAGAATAATTCAAGCAAAAAAGGGGATACCTTATCTTGAAGACAAAATAGACTTCAAAGTAAAATTAATCAGAAGAGATAAGGAGGGTCACTTCATTCTGATCAACAGAACAGTTAACCAAGAAGATATTACAATCCTTAACATGCACCAAATTCTGGTGCACCCAAATTCATAAAAACAGCACTACAGGACTTTGAGACACAGATTAACCCCAACTCAGTAACAGTAGGGGACTTCAGTATCCCACTGTCTCCATTAGACAGGTCAACTGGACAAGAATAAACAGAGAGACGTCTGAATTAAATGATACCATACATCAAATGGACCTAACAGACATCTTTCGATTATTCCACCCAAACACCAAAGAATACACTTTCTACTCAGCACCTCATGGAACTTTTTCAAAAATTGTCCACATACTGAGCCACAAAACAAACCTCAATAAATACAAAAATATTGAAATAATTCCATGCATTCTATCAGACCACAAAGCAATAAGGCTCAAAGTCAACACTGGACAAAGCTCTAGTCACTACACGAACTCGTGACAATTGAACAACACACTCCTAAACAATGAGTGGTCAAAGGAAAAAATAAGAAATAAAAGAATTCCTGGAATTCAACAAAAAGGACAATACAACACAGCACAACATCTGGCACACATTTAAAGCAGTCCTAAGAGGGAAGTTTATAGCTCTAAGTGCCTACATTAAAAAATTGGAAAGAGTCCAAATAAATGACCTAACACTGTAACTCAAGACACTGGAAAGGCAAGAACAAACAAAACCCAAGAGAGAAGAGAAGAAATAACAACAAGAAGAAATAACAAAAATCAGGGCAGAAATTAATGAAATTAAAACAAAGAAAAGAATACAAAGAATTAACAATTCCAAGAGCTGGTTCTTTGAAAAGATAAACAAGATTGACAGACCGCTAGCGTAGTTAACCAGAAGAAAGAAAGAGCACCTCCAAATAAACAAAATCAGAGATGAAAGGGGAAACATCACAACAGACACCCAAAAGATCCAAATCATTATAAGGGAATATTTTAAAAACCTATACACTACTAAATCTGAAAGTCTAAAAGAAGAGGATAGATATCTGAAATCATGGGAGCCTCCAAAGTTAAACCAAGAAGAGATCAACATTTTAAACAGACCCATAACATATAAGGAAATTGAAACAGTAATACAAAGCTTCCCAACTAAAAAAAGCTCAGGACCAGATGGATTTACAGCAGAATTCTAATAGACATTTAAAGAAGAGCTGCATTCAATACTACTTAAATTATTCAAAGTGATAGAAACAGAGGGAGAACTCCCAAATTCCTTCTGTGAAGCCAGCATCACTCTAATCCCAAAACCAGGTAAAGACACAACCAAAAAAGAAAACTATAGACCCATAACCTTTATGAACATAGAGGCACATAGACGATACCGGCAAACCACATACAGACACACATCAAAAAGATCATTCACCATGATCAAGTAGGCTTTATCCCAGAAATGCAGGGCTGGTTCAATATACGCAAGTCAATAAACATCATTAATCATATAAATGGACTCAAAGACAAAAACCACATTGTCATCTCAATAGATGCAGAAAAGGCTTTTGACAAATTCAACATGTGTTTATGTTCAAAGTCCTACAGGTAATTGGACTGGAAGGAACATACCTCAACATAATTAAAGCCATATACAACAAACCCACAGCCAACATCATTCTAAATGGAGAAAAACTGGAAGCATTCCCACTGAAATCAGAGACCAGACAAGGCTGTCCACTATCCCCACTTCTCTTTAACATAGTACTTGAAACTCTTGCAAGAGCAATAAGACAAAAGCAGGAAATTAAAGGAGTAATAATTGGAAAAGAAGAGATCAAATTATCCTTTTTTGCAGATGATATGATACTATACCTAAGAGATCCCAAAAGTTCCACCAGAAAACTCCTAGAACTGATTAACACTTTCAGTATAGTGGCAGGTTATGAAATATGGAAATCAATCTACAAAAATCAGTAGCCTTTCTATATACCAATAACAAGCAATTGGAGAAAGAATACAGGGAAATGCTCCCATTCACAATAGCTGAAAAAAAAATCAAAATATCTTGGAATAAATCTGATGAAAGACACCAAAGATCCCTACAATGAAAATTTTAAATTGTTAAAGAAAGAGATTGAGGAAGACACCCAGAGATGGAAGGAGCTCCCATGTTCATGGATTGGAAGAATTAATATTGTTAAAATGACCATCTTACCAAAAGCAATATACAGATTCAATGCAATCCCAATCAAAATCCCCAAGACATACTTCACAGAATTAGAAAAATGCATCCTTAAATTCATATGGTGTCACAAAAGACCCCAGATAGCCAAAGAAACCCTGAGCACAAAAAAACAATGCTGGGGGCATTACTATTCCAGATCTCAAAGTATACTACAGAGCCATAGTCATAAAAATGGCATGGTACTGGCACAAAAACAGACACCTAGATCAATGGAACATCATTGAAGATCCAAACCTGAGTACACGCAATTTCAGCCACCTGATATTTGACAAAAGTGCCAAGAACACACAGCAAAAAGACAGCATCTTCAACAAATGATGCTTGCAAAACTGGATCTCCACCTGTAAAAAAATGAAACTAGATCCTTACCTTTCACCTTGCACAAAAGCCAACTCCAAATGGATCAAAGACCTCAATGTGAAACTGGAAACCTTGAAACTATTAGAAGAAAATATTGGCAGTAACTTACAGAACATAGGTGTAGGAAAGGACTTTCTAAATCAGACAGAAGTTTCTCAGGAATTAAGGTCAGCAATCAACAAGTGGGACCTCATTATACTAAAAGGTTTCTGTGCAGCAAAAGAGACAACCAAGGAAACAAACAGAAAACCCACAGAATGGGAGAAAATCTTCACCAGCGATACATCT
>NW_008349073.1:3326389-3327674 GCF_000622305.1 Nannospalax galili | reverse complement strand
GAAAACAAAGAAGCGAGAAACCAAATGACCAATTAAAAGATGGGCTAAAGATCTAAAGAGAGAGTTCTCAAAGGAAGAAATAAAGACGGATAAGAAACATCTCAAAAAGTGTTCAACATCATTAGTAATTAGGGAAATGCAAATTAAAACCACCCTAAGGTAACACCTTACCCCAATCAGACTGGCTAGGATCAAGAGAATAAAAGATAAATCCAAATGCTGGCGAGGATGTGGAGAAAGGGGAATGCTCATTCACTGGTGGGATTGCAAACTCGTGAAGTCTCTATGGAAAACAATGTGGAGAACTCTTAAAAAACTAAAAATGAACCTACCATATGACCCGGTTATACCACTCCTTGGCATATACCCAAAAGACTCATCCTATTGTAGAGACACTTGTACAACCATGTTTGTTGCTGCTCTTTTCACAATAGCTAAGAGATGGAAGCAATTTAAATGTCCCTCAACTGATGAGTGGTTAACAAAAATGTGGTATATTTACACAATGGAGTTCTTCTCAGCAGTAAAGAAAGATAAAATAATGAAATTTGCACGTAAATGGACGGATCTAGAAACTGTTATACTAAGTAAAGTAACACAGACTCAGAAAAATAAACTATGTATGTTCTCCCTCATATGTGGCTCCTAGCACCAAATCCTTTTAAATTCTAGGTCCTTTTAATAAGAAGATGCTATCCAGCAGTCCTTTCTGCATGAAATAACTACCATCATCATGACTTCAGCTGAGCCTAATTGCTAAACATAGTCACAGCTGGGCTTGTTGACGGTTGTGCTCATTCATTAAAGGAGTGCCAAGCAGAGTCAATGTACCCTCACCTGAGTATCCAGCCACTCTTCCCAGCCAACTAGTTCAGCCTTGGAAGACAAAAGAAAAATGAGGAAGAACTCAAAGAGGGATGCTTTTGGAAGCCCTTGTCTAGATACTCCAGTGGACTCTCATATGAACATTTGAAAATTCCCTGTTCTGACTTTTTTCTAGTTCCCTGTCTAGAACTTGTAATGCTAATTACTCTTACCTTTACTTCTTCACATCTCCCATTCATGACTCGCGACTTTCTTCTCCCCTTAGAGACAAAAGTTATGCAATTTGGGAGTCTTTTAGATAGACCCACTGAAGGGGTACTCCAATTGTCTCACCCTGCATCCATGCTCAGCATGGAAGAAGCCAGAACAGTGGGTGTCCCTATTCTCTATTGGCAATTTGGGTAACCCCTTCAGAGGATGGTGTGATAAGAATAGGAGGTAGGAATTGGCTAGGCAGTTA
>NW_008349073.1:3290632-3326372 GCF_000622305.1 Nannospalax galili | reverse complement strand
AGATTCCAAAGAAATGTAGCCAGTTTCTTGGCTAAAAGTCAAAATGTCCTTAGGAACAACATACTCTGTTCCAAGGTCAAAATTGTCAAAAGTATTTGAGAGCTTGTATCTAATCCTTAAAAGATTTTAGGGTTACCTCTTCAGAGGGGGGAATGTTAGAGGGGAGGGAGTGGGCATGGATTTGATCAAAACACCTTATATGCATGTATGAAATTCTCAATAAAGTTTTTGTAAAAATTTTAAAATAAATAAAATATTTTTTAAAAATATTTGTTCCATAAATAAAATGTAAAATCTACAGAGGCATTCATGAACATATAAACTTTCCATAGTTTGGAATATACTAAAGCTCATGAACAGATCTTGTAGTATGTAGTATTTTAGCTATGTAGTATTTTTATATTTAACATCAGTGTGAAAGTGGTTTTTGAGCACACAGGGTTTCTTATAACCCATTAACCATATTCATCCTTCAATGAGTGTCTGAGTTTCCTTTCCTGTGGTTGGGATAAAATAGCCTGAGTAAAGCAACTCAAGAGAGAAAGGCTGCAATTTTGCTTATAGTTCCTGAGGGGATATAGTCCATCATGGTGGGGAAGGCATGAGGACAGCTTGGCATAATTGAATCAACAGCCAGGAAGCAGAGAGAGACCAGGAAGTAGTGCTTACAGTGAACATTTCACATTTAAACCACAACAATAGGAGTTCAGAACTACTTACGTGTATTAAAAACCTCAGTGTCTTATATGATTCACATCCAGTTACACTGTTTAAAACTCTAATACTAACATTTCTTTAATTTTTACTTCCTTGATTTCACAGAGCCATGACGTCTACTTTTCCCTTTCCTCCTTTCCAGATCATTTTCCTTTATTTGACCTCTCCTCCCAGAAGTGTCATACAAATTTCCATCTAATAGAGATCTTTTCCTGCTTCTTTTATCCTTATTTTCAGATTTTCAATCCTTACCAAACTGTTTTGTGATTCACCTGTGCTTAAAAGGAAGGAGACATAGGACAGGTTAGGAACTGATTTCAAATTCATACTTTCCCACCATGAAACTTATTATGGAAATGAATAAACTGCAGAGTAGTAGGTTTTTCTCTAGGGTCTATGACCTCTCCAGCCATGTGTCCTTGGCTATGTTACAGTACCATGAGTGGATTCCCTCCTATCAAGCAGGCAGTAAGTCTAATTAGACAGCTATTGATTACCCCCAAGATAAAAGTGCCACAATTACACCAGTAGAGACAATTTGCTGTCACTTTCCCAGACCAATGAAATTTCTTATTATATTAAACATATGTACCCTTATATTCACAGTCAAATGTAGTTCTCATCACTCATCAAAAAAGTTCCTTCTTGTAACAGACAGAGACCATTACAAAGTTCCAGAACTGGTCAAATGCAGAGAATAAGTGACTGTGAGGTGCCCAGCCCTAAGTGATAGATCTACAATGCGATCTGTACACTTAAGGCTCAGGGAATATCAAGGAAGAAGGGGTGGAAAGATTGCTAGAGCCAGAGGAATAAGACACCTGCTACAGTTAATGCATCCTAAACATTATAGGGAAGATAGACCAATGAAATCTCTGTAGTATGGTAGTCTAACATGATCTGTATAATGACAAAACTGTTATGGTTCAGATAGCCCCACCCCCTTACCAACTGGGTCTCAAGGACTTCTCATGCTCCTGAGAAAAGGGAACCTAGCTGATAAGCACCTTGGTCTTTGAAGTCAAGAGAAGCTTACTTTTCTCCACTGTTTGGCTAACACAGAATTCCCCTTTGATCTCTAAAGAGAACAGGTTTTAACAGTCCCACTCTCCCACTTCCCCCCCAACCCAACTTTAAAACAAATACATCTTCCCTCCTTCTGCAGGAAGCAGAAGCCTCCCTTTTTAAAAGACCCCAGCTCAAGACCAGGGCAGACATTTTCCCTGCCTGGAAGGGAATCTGTCCCATGTGTTCCTTTGCTAATAAACTCTGCTTTCTCCTGATCAACCCTATTCATCATATGGCTACTTTGTATCTATCAGATGGTCCCGAACCAGTTGAAATGCCTTCTGGATGGGGAAAATTTTACAAGGTCCCACCTCAAGATGAAGACCTATAAGCAATCAATGGGTGCTGAGAGAGGGAGAATCATTTTTCTCTAAGGACTAGCTCCCTGAGAGATCATTTGATTCCAAATGGGCAATCCAAAATACAGGTACACATAAGCACCACTAAATAATCTCAGTGCATTATTTTTACTAATATATGTATACATTAATATACACATAATATATTTGTGTGCATTAAATGTTTACATAAATACACATATAATATATATATATGCATATTTATAAATGTATGTATAAGTAAAAATACTAAAGAGGACAGGAAATTGAGAGGAAGTGAGGAGACATGGCAGGAGTTAGAGGGAGACTAGAAGGGACAGAAATAATGCAAAGACAATACTCATGTATGAAATTTTCAAAAATAAAAAAATAAAATTTTTTAAATTAAATTAAAAAATAAGGATACAGAAACAAGAATAAATGTATGCATGTATGTATATGTATGTGATAATCAAAGTAGAGGACAAGAAATTGTGAGGGAGAGAGGGGATATGGGAGGAGTTGGAGGGGGACTGGGAGGGATGGAAATAATACAAGCACAATACTCATTATGAAATTCTCAAAATTAAAAGCATTAAGTAAAACCCACAGAGTAATGAATCAAAAATAATTTTTGATTTTAGAGAATTTTCCACATTTGATTCACAAATTTTACATTTAAGTAAAAGAAGTTTCACTTGAAATAGAAAATTATTGCACAAAGAAAAAATAAAAATACTTAATAGAAGGTTATTTATCAATATTTCTCTTATAAGACAAAAGAATTACTTTCAGCAACGGTGCGCTAATAAATTACTCAAGACAATGTTGGATGTACATTTAAATATGGGTGTATGGGTATAGATTTGTGTGTTCACAGTTAACATTTTTCATAATAAGAACTACAGATAGCAACATTTTCTTGCCTGGAAAAAAACATAAATATATAGTGATTCTCAAATAGAGATTCACCCCTTGAGAAGACAGGTACTAGAATTTCAAAAATAAAAGGTGTGAGGTTTTTTTTTATCAACTGTAGGCAAGGAATTTGAAGAGTTTCCAAATATTACCATATGGCCAATAAGTGCACATCAGAGCTGTTTGAGCCAGGGAATGGCCAGTCACTGTCTGGGGTCTGGTGCTGAGTTCATTCTCACGGTTCTGATAGCCAAAACTTTGTTCCAGGTGCTGGGCTGGACACTATCTTATTTTAACCTTCTCCAACCTTTGACTGTCCATACTATTAATGATTCCATTTTGTAAGGAAAGAAACAGATGCTTTGAGGGCTCAAAAAATTTGCATAAGATCACACAGATAGTAAACTCAAAGCTAAGATTCAAAACTATTGTACTATGCTGTTCCATAATATAATGGAAAGAATTGATTTTTGCCTCATTAAAATATTCCCATTAACATCCTTGCCAGAGTTGACTATAATTATATGTTCTATTTTTAAAAACCATAGCATTTCTGAAGATCTATACTCCAAAATTATTTGAATATTCAGCATGAACTAGTCATCAAACTTCTGACACCCTACACTTGTTCTGTGGTGAGGTATATAATGAAAACTATCTTGTGCAATAAGAAAAATAATAGCAGCTAAACATTACTGAATACCATATGCTAGGTATTGTCTTGGCAGTTTTAAGTTCATTAATCATAATTTATTTAATCTTCATGTACAAAAATAGAAACATATGCAATAGATGCTATTATTATATCAAATGCATACACGAGAAAATGGAAAATGTGATTTTTTTTAATTTATTGTTTGAGAAGTTCATAAATAAAATGTGTTTTGATTGAATCCACCTCCCATTCTCTCCCTGCCAACTCCTCCCACACCCCCCACTTTTATTTTTCCTTCCCAATGTCATGAACCCTTTTTGGGGGGAGGGGGTTGTGAGATTTTCTATCTTAGTTGTTTTTGTTTTTGCTTTTTTGACAAAGTTTCCCTAGTCCCAGCCCTCCTGGAAGTCACTGCTTGAACTATGTTGGCCTCAAGCTCCCAGAGATCTGCCTCTGCCTCCTGAGGGCTAGAATTAAAGGTGCATGCCACCACATCAGACATTCATGAACTCCTTAAAATCCACTAAGTCCACTTATTGTTGCCAACATGTGCATAGGTATAGGGCCATCCACTGGAGCATGGGAAGCATATCAAGGGGCTACATCCAAAATAAACTGATTCTTCCTCCCCAAGAAGCTATTAATTGCCATTAGCCCTTAGCTAAGAGTGGGACTCCAATGA
Source organism: Nannospalax galili (assembly GCF_000622305.1). Classification (NCBI taxonomy): domain Eukaryota; kingdom Metazoa; phylum Chordata; class Mammalia; order Rodentia; family Spalacidae; genus Nannospalax; species Nannospalax galili. Next base: position 3,322,015 of record NW_008349073.1, on the reverse strand, counting down.
GCCCTTCCCCATCAGTGTTGGAATTTTGGCTGACTTGATCTTCTGCAGGTCTTGTACACGCAGTAATAACCGTTCTGAGTTCATGTGTGCCAGGATCCTGTCATGACCAGAAAAGGTTGTTTCACTGCAGTCCTCTACAATTTCTGGCCCCTTCTTAAGTGATGATACCTGATCCTTCAGAGGAGATGTGACATAGACATATCATTTAGAGCTAAGCACTCCACAGTCTCTTATTTTCTGCACGATGACCAGTTGTGAATATCTGCAGCAATCGCCATCAACTGCAAAAAGAAGTTCCCCTGATGACGACTGACATTTGCACTAATCTATGGATATAAAGACAGATATTTAGAAGGAAGTTTAATACTATGTCCATTTACCCAAATCATGGTAGTAAGTTCTCCCCTAGGGCCTATACCCTAGTTAGACATGGGTTCTTGCCTCAGAACCCATGTATCAGGCTTGTGAAGCAGACCTTAAATCCAATCAGAAAAGGGTTGGCTACTCCCCATACATTCATACCACTATTGAACCAATGGGACTATCTTGCCAGGTCAGCTGTTATAGCTTTCAGGGTTCACAGTTAGGTAAGACTGTTAACTTTTCTCCTCCAGTATCATGCATAGCACCTTCTAGCACTGTGAAAGCTAGACCATAGGGATGAAGCTTCCATGTCAGTACCAGCTTTATTTCTCCATGTCCTATGATTTAAATATACCATGTCTTTAGCAATGGGTTCTTACCATCAAGTTCTGGAGAGTAACCAAGAGCAATGACAATATTCCATATTGTTTGGGGGTTTTGAGATACCACTGACCAATGATTCAAAGTGAGATAATCTGCATCTGTCACTGAGTTTTTGTTTGATAGCCTATGACATATGGGAAAGGCATTATCCCCCTCTAAAGGGTAACTTCATTTAAACTCTTTTTATATGTGCATATATTTAGGAAGCTTCTACAATAATAGGTTTCCATATGGCTTTTTCAAAGGTCTTCAGCATTGGTGGGAGTGCAAACTGATGCAGCCACTGCAGAAACTGAGAGATAACACAAAAATCTGTTAGCTAAAAAGACCTTGAAAAATATGGGATCCATAAAAAGATGTGAAAAGTAAACTGGAAGATCAAATAAATGCATCAGAAAAATTTTACCACATATAGCATTGTATAGATTATTCATTATTTAATCTAACATATTAAAATCTTTATTGTAAATGAAAATGACTTACAGGGCAGATTTTTCTCACTTGCAAGAATCCCTAAGTATTCTTTCTCTGTGCTTGCTAAACCACCATAGCCAACCTTTAAATAAAATGAGTTTTCACATCCAAATAACAAAAAAAAATTAAATCTCTGAAAATGAAGATCATGTTGAGCAAAAATTTTAAAAAGCCAGACTCAAAAAGACAAATATTGCATGTTTTCTCTCACATGCATAATCTAAATTAAAACTAAGAACGGAGAAGCTTCTTCCTGAAGTGGGTAGCAGTTAATACACAGACTCATAACTGGTCAAGGTACTAAGAATAAGTGAATAGTGAACATTGAGTGCTCAGTCATAAACAGGACATTTATATCACACACACACACACACACACACACACACATACACACACACACACACTCCAGCCCAAGACTCATGGAACATCATGGAAGAGCAGGCATAAATCATGTAAAACCCAAAGAATGGGGAAGAGTGCTGTGAACTACTGCTGACTTCTGGGCATGGCAAGGTTATTGTACACATGAACTCACAGCAGCTGTAGCTACCTGCACAAGACATGTAGAAGTTCAAGCCCGTCAACAGGAGGGTGAAGGAGTAAGGAGCTCAGGAGGCCCCACCCCTAGCTGAGGAGCTATTGGCAATTACTACCTGCTGGAGAAGGGAACTCATTTTTCTTGAAGGGTGTAGTCACTGGACTAATTTTTCTTCAAGAATATAGCTACTGGCAAATTGTCAGTGCTCCAGTAAATAATCCCACACACATGCTCATACAAGTAATCCTAATTAAACTCAATGGGTCATTTAAATATAGATACAGACATTAGGAGGGGGAGTTGTTGGGAAGAAGGATTCCAGACAAAGTAGGAGGGTATGAGAGAGGGCATTAGGGGATGAATATGATAAAAAGACACTATATTATACATGTATGAAATTGCCAACAAATTAATTAAAATAAAAAAGAATACATGAAAGTAGAAAAATGTCTTGGGGGAAGCAATGACCATGGCAAAAGGGGAAGAGGGAACAAGAGAAAGAAATTACTGTGATCAAAGTATGTGATATGCATGTATAAAAATATCACAATATATATTGAGTTCAATATTGTATAACTGTATTAATTCAACTGTGAACCTAAAAATTTATAGCCACCTTTGAAAAATCTGTATCAGCGGGTTTGCTTCCTTCTTGTCATGTTCCTGGTTTCAATGTGTTTCCCCCAAAATCTTGTGTTGAAAATTTAATGCCCAAATTTGTATGTTAATAATATTCGAAGGTGGGCCTTTGAGAGCTGACTATGATTATATGACGCCATGAGAGTGGAGACATTAGTGACTTTGTAAGGAGAGTCAAAGACTGGGACTAGTCTATATACTACCCAACTGTGACTAGTAACAATCAGATATATAGAGATTAGAAACGCATGTGCACTTTAGTGTCAGTTGCATTAAAAATGAATTTTTTCTGTATGAAACTGTGTATTTTAATAATGAAATGGAGATCTTTTTTAAAGATTAAAAACTCATTTAATTTTATGTCCTAAAGAGTTTATACTGAGTACAATATTGTATAACTCTATTAATTCAACTGTAAACCTAAAAATTTACAGCCAATCTTGAAACAGATGCATCTTAGCTCTGGAAATAGTTATTGAATATGTCAATGCTGTTGTCATGAAATGCTTCTTCTAATTATATGGTTATTAAGTAAATAATTTTTAAAAACATCACAATAAAACCAGGCATAGTACTGCACACCTTTAGTCCCAGTGCTCAGGAGACAGTAGCAGGTGGATCTCTGTGAGTTTGGGGCCAGCCTGGTCTACATAGCAAGTTCCAGGCCAGCTGGGGCTACAGGGAGACCCTGTCTCTAAAAAAGTCACAATAAAGCCATTATTTTCTTCAATTAGTATACATTAATGAAAATTTTAAAAACTCTCAAAATTTTCACAGAAAAATGTTCATACGTGTATAGAATTATAAAGAAAGAGTGGGAGAGACAGACAGACAGAGACAGAGGCCAAAGCTTTACCAAAGAGAAAGTTTGTGTGCAGGGTAGCTTATGGAGACTCAGAAGTGCTAAGGACTTTACATTCACCTTGTTCAAGTTCACCGTGAGCTTAGGATGTACCAAAGAACCATGGAATACAATTTAAAAGCTGATGATCCTGCTCTGCTCCCTGCTGGCTATGTGACCCTGGACAGAGCCCTTATGGCCTTGTTCCTCACCATCACATAGAACTGCTGTAGAGATTAAAACTGTGTATTAGATCGCACACTGTCAGATACACATTTCTACAGAACTTGAGATATAATTGCTAATTCCAGTCATTCTACTTATTAAAAGGAAGTCAATTAAGTTCTAACATTTTTGTAAGTGAAACACACCTGTCAAGAATAGGAAAACTACAATTACAATAAAAAATTATTAAATCTTACATAATAAAAATTACTAAAAATAATTAGAAACTCATTACCAGATATTTTGGTGCATTATCTTGAGAACCTGCCCCATACACATCATCAACGTGTAACCAAGTATGGCATTTATTTCATAGAGAAAAAAACTTACCACAGAAAAAATAGTGTTTTTCAGCTTTGACTATGTTCTACAGATATATTCGAAATACAAAACGGATTAATTTGTAAAAAATTTTTGTAGATCCATTATTCATATTCTATACAATGGAAAACAAAGTTCTGATTTCTAGAAAGCTTAACCAGTTAGCCTGTTTGCTTGAGCATATTTTAAGCTCTCTTCTGAGAGTACATTGATGCTTTAGGTCCATCAGTCAAGTATGGAAGGAGCAATTTTATTTCTTGCCTCCTTTGGTGGCTCATCCTCAGAGCTGCCGCCCATACTGGTGCTGTTGCTGAGATGGAATGTGAGTCTACATCAGTGGAGGAGGAAGAGGTTGAGGAGGAGGCTGAAGAGGATAAGCCGCAGCTTTCATCCGTGTCACCATCCTCCCAGGAAGATGAGGTAGAAATTTCACTCTTGGACGAAGACTCACTAGCTGTCACTGCTGGAGCTACTGGAACTAAGTACCTTTTTCTTGTTTTTTCTCTCTGTATTGTTTGTCCAATGCGTTGTTGCAAAAATAATCTATTTTCTTTTCCTTTTAAAACTGTCTTTAGCTCTATTGTTCTTGAAGGCCCATGTACGTATTTTCTGTTTGTGTGCATTCATAAATCAAATGTCCAAATTTCAAGCATTTCTAACATCTTACACGCTGCTTAGGCAAACGCCTCAACTTGTCTCTGAGCTGTGGGCTGATACATGGGAGTCACCAACTTCAGAAGGCTGTGGCCTGTCACGGTGACTTTTTGTTTCCTCCTACCATATTTTAGAAAGAAAACTGTTTTCTTACTATTCAGTAAATGCAATAATCTAATAAAATGTTGTCAAGCAGCTTTCTGCATTTAGGAAACTTCTTCCTATAAATACTAAGAATAATTAGCCTATTGACTTTCTGTAAATGAATACTACTGAGAGATGCTGAAGCAGTTTGTTTAAGTAGATTCAGCATCCTGTCTGAAATATGATTTATACTTGCCAGACCTCATCAAGGTGATCTCATCTGAAGCCACCAGCCTCTGGGCATGCTGCTGCCAGAGAGACCCACAGACAACTATCCACTCTGCTCTCTCAAAAGCCCAGGTCCCTGTGTTGTCTGCCCGGCTTCCCGGCCTACTGTGAGACCTCAGAACAACTACTCTTCTCACTCAAGGCTGGGCCTTAGCAAAGCATCGCACAGAGCTTCTTAGCATTTGTTTAGGGAAGAGAAGTGGCTCAGTCTACCAAAATGGGAGTCTACCAAAATGGGAGTCTACATCAGCAAAGACCCCTGGTTTTCCTGAGTTACAAAAATGTAAAGAGGCCCAAGCAGGAAGAGCTCCCAGTCTCATGTGAACACAGAGAACACCAGAAACAAATGTCAAAAAGAAGCAAATAGTTAGGGAAAGGAAAATGATGGAACCCAGAAAGTCTTGCAGTGAGCCATGTGCCAAATAGTTTCAACAGTATTTTCACACGGCCAAGTGGAACTTCAGATCATGAGCACAGCTAAACCTTCACTTCCATTCCCCTAGTTACACTGTCTCCCGACTCCAGTCTCCATCTGCCCATACACATGCAACGTTCACAGCATGTATGTCTTCCACCTGAGGACACTGAGGTGGGTAAAGTGAAGGAGAAGATTAAGAAGAGAGAAGGAGAAAGGAGCACAGGCCAAGGTGTCTGTTCTTGTACCATGTTTAGCCCCTCTGGCCTGCTATAAGGGAAGAGAGACCAGAACTTGGTTATGAGTTCAAGAAAGAACTGATGCAGCTCCAGGCAAGCAGGGCTGAGTGGTGGTCCAGTGGAGGAGGTGAAGTGCAGTGGGGAACATTTCCTTGGCCCCTCAATACCAGGGAAGGAATACAGGCAGGGATAATAGGACTTTGGAAGCACTGAAAACACGCAGAGTTAGCTTGATGTGATCCTGAAATTCTCACGCTAAACCACGACAACAGCAAAGTCACCAGGTAATATTATCACATAGGAATTAGAGAAGACCCCAAGACAAGGTACAGTGCTGCTGGGCTAGTGCCAGGCATGACTAAAGCGACCCTAAAGTTGTACAAATGACCTTGAGAAGACACTGGAGTCAGGCAGTTTGGAGCTCAAGCTACCACAGTTCATGCCCTAATGACAAATGTGGCTTGAGATATCTTGGCTAAATTTCCATGTCACTCCTCTCATTAATTTGTATCTGTGTCTGATGTCCTGACCCCCACCAACAGCTCCCCTTCCTTATACAAAAATGGTTTTAGCCTTCAGCTCCTTCAGGAGTCATTGTGGGCTCACGTGTGATGTCTAAATCAGTACAACCAGAGTTTAGATTCTTTATCAGAAAATGTAAGCATGCATTAGCTTTCTGCTGCTGTGACAAAACATCAGGAAAAATGCAACTTAGGGAGGAAAGGGTTTACTGTGTCTTATAGCTCCATGTCACAGCCCATCTTTGAGGGAAGTTAGGCGGGAACTCAGGGTGGGAACCAGGAAGCAGGAACTGAAGCACAGACCATGGAGGGATTCTGCTTACTGGCTTGCTCCTCTGGCCTGTGTTCAGCCTGCCTTCTTATACAGTCCAGGATGGCCTGCCTGGGGTAGCACCACTCACAGTGGGCTGGGCCCTTTTACATCACTCAATAATCAAGGAAATGCCTCACAGCATATACACAGGCCAATCCAATAGAGGAAGTTCCCCAAGTAAGGGTCTCTCCTCCCAAGTGTGTCAAGTTGACAAATGAAGCCAACCATGACAGGATAGGGCTAAGTTAACCCTTACTATTTGCTTAATACAAAAATATAACAGAAATCAGACACAAAACCTAACTCATCTAATTCTATCACACAAGAACAAGTAATTTGGAACAAGTAATCTGAGGCTGCTATATATTCCTTTAGTCACTTAGTCATCATCTCAGTTACCAGATCAACTGTGGAGGTATCTCAAGGCTGTGTTCAAATAACCCTTGTGTGGTAGCCAAATGCTGCCTCACAAGGGCTATTTCCTTTCTCTTGATTCCTCTCTTCACATAGTTATTTTATCATCTCACATCATCACAGGAAGAAGGGTAAGTAGAGTAAAATAAGCCATTTCTAGTGGAGGAAACTGTAGTTACACAACTTTCACTGCACTATCTGATTACAATCACCCCACACTATTACTAATTATAGTTGCTAACCTTTTATATGTATAATTTATAAATTAAACTTTTTCGTAGTTTTAGGAAAATGTGGTGTGTGTAAGTTTGGTACTAGTCTCAGTTTCAGACAGCTACTGGGGGTCTTAGAACCCAAACTCTGCAAATAAGGGAGGATACAGTAACTGCACTGGTGGTCTCTTCAGTCTTGAGGCATTTATTTCTGTCTTGGACTGAAACTGTTAGGAACCAATGTTTATATATTTAAATGAATGATGTCTTTTCAAACATAAATGTTACTGCTTTTAATTTCACAAATAGAAAAACGTGGAGACATACCTATAATTTGTGGGCTGTCTCAGATACAATATTCTTTCTCAAAATCTTGCACATCAAGCTACTTACAAAAGGCCACTTTTTTCAGTTGTATGGCAGGAAGTGCGAGGAGATTTTACTTGGCATCAGTATGTCAGCTTTCCATGGAACAAAATCTGAAAGTGGAAAGACCATTACAGAAGTAAGTAATAACAGTAAGTAATGATAATATTGCCTGTGTGGTTCCTACATAGATGTTACCAATTACTGGGTTTGGGGGTTTTTTGTTTTGTTTTGTTTTCTTTCTTTTTGTCTTTTTGAAGCAGGGTCTCCCTGTAGCTCCAGCTGGCCTGGAACTCACTATGTACACCAGGCTGGCCTTGAACTCACATATACCCACCTGCCTCTGCCTCCCAAGTGATGGGACTACAGGCATGTGCCACCACACCCGGCCAATTGCTTTTTTTTAAATAGGAGGAAACAAAAAAGTAAGTAGACTTAAGCAAGGAAAAAATGGGACCACTATCTTATCCTAACTCCCAAGTACCATCTACTTCTGAGCAACAGGAAGAAGAAAAAGAAAAAAATAAGTTAGAGGGTGGATAAAACTGACCTTCCAAGAATTTTAGGAGGTGCTAAAACTGAAGGGAAAGTATTATCACCTTCACAAGAACCTGCCAGGAAGGTATCCTACTTCCTGTCCAAATGGAGCATGGCTACTCTGCCTGTTGTTTACATTAACATGTGGCGTTATTTAGCAGTTCTTTGCATGTCATTTGGAATCCTTTTACCAAAGTTGTTTCTGACTTTGCTTATATAGTTTTATTGTTCTTTGTATGTTTGAATTTCCACCCCTCCTTTTCTCCTCTCCAACTCCTCCCATGTTCTTCCCTCAAATTCACGACCTCTTCTTTTATAATAATTGTTACATACACACACACACACACACACACACACACACACGCACACAACCTACTGGATCCATTTTACATGTGTTTAGGGCTGACCACTTAGGATTGGATAACTTATCAGGGGGCTCATCCCTGGAGAAAACTTATTCTCCCTCTCTCAGCAGCCATTGATTGCTTGACTCATCTAGGCCTGGAGCCCTGGGAAGTTTCCCCCATCCACTTCATCATGTCCACTGTTATTGTCATTATGAAGGTCTTCTTTAGGTAACCATATTGGTTTTCATGGATGCCACTTCCCTGCCATGTCTTGCATCAGGAGTCCTGGTCCTCTAGTCCTTATAGTATAGTCTTTGCACCCTCTCTTCCTCAGTGTTTCCTGAGCCTGAGGTATTGGGTCTGCATTGTGAATGTACCAATTGGGGTAGGCACCCTCTGGTCACTTATTCTCTGCATTTTGGCCAGCTGCATAGTAGCCTCCATCTACTGCAAAACATAAACTTTATGAGGGATGAAAGCTAGACATATCTGTTAGACTAAGAATAAGCACTTAGAATACAGGCAGAAACTGTTGATTTAGAAAATGGTAGTAATAGGTTTCTCCTCTAAGGTCTATGGCCTTACCGCCATGGTAAGGTAGTTAGCGAGGCTTATTGTACCAGGCATGAATTCCCTCTCTTTGAGTAGGCCTGAAATCCAATTAGACAGCTGTTGGTTATTCCCAAGATAAAAATGTCACTATTACACCACTAGGGATATCTTACCAGGCATGTCATTGTTTTACAGCTGGATAGGCAATACACACATACACATAAACTAGTAATAATAATAATAAATAAATAAATAAATAAATAAATAAATAAATAATTTTTAAAAAAATACCCAGGCATGGTGGTACATGCCTTTAATCCCAGCTCTTGGGAGGCAGAGGCAGGCAGATCTCTGTGAGTTCAAGGCCAGCCCTCAGGGGTTAGAGACCCTGTCTGAAAAAGACAAAAAAAAAAAAGAAACAACAACAAAAAAACCTTAAAATAATAGAAATATTAGATTAGTTAGATTAGTCAGGAGGTCTAAATTCTGCATATTTACTTGGCTCTGTTACAGAAAAATTCTGATGCTTCAGTGGACTGTAAATTTAAAATATTTAGTGGATAAAAAGAATTCTTGACTGTTGCGACCTTCACAAACTGCCTGAGAGTGCCTAGATCTGGCATCCGTGTGGTGGTGAGCTTCTCTAAATTTAAATGTGTCCATCTTGGGACCACACACGGCCCCTCCCACAACTCCAGGGCTAGGCTTCTCTGCCCTTCAGTAGGGGCCCAGACCCTAGCAGGCTGCCTAAGAGTGCCTGGATTCAGCCTCCATATGGTGATAAGCTTCCCAAATCATAACTTACCCATTCCTACATTCGGGTCACCTGCAGTCCATCCCACCACCATAGGTCTAGGCTTCTCTCCCCTTTAGCAGAGACCTAGAACTTTTCAGATGGCCTGAGAGCACCTAAATCAGGCCTCCCCATAGTGAGCTTCCCAAATTGTGCTGTGATTGCTTGCTAGTGGGGGCCCAGACCTTAGGAGGAAGCCTGGGAGTACCTGACCGATACCTAACTTGGGCCTCTGTGGGAACTCCTGAGTACCTGTACTGGTTCCTCCAGTATAGAATCAAAAGAGAGAACCTGAAGCCTAGACCAACTGGCTTTACATACCCAATAAGAAAACAACCAAGGAACACCAATAATACAAACAGAAACAGACTTCAACTTAACAAAGGAAGGCTTAAGTTTCATACCAGAATCACAAACAACAAAAAAAAATCCACATGCCAAAATCACAATGGAAAAAATAATAATATGGAAAAACCAAAATAATGTGTCCCCACCAAACATTTCCAGTCCTACAGAAGAGTTCTACAAGGAGAACCCCCTAGAGATAACACAGGACACAGAATTTAAAAGAACAATCATAAACATGATCAAAGAATTAAATGAATTTAAATAACTTACAAACAAATCAAAGAAATAAAAGAAAATAGAAATAAACTTCTAACTGAATTCGCAAAAGACAAAAATATTGAAGAAAACTCGGGCTGAAATGAAGGTGAAAAGCTGAATAAGCAAATTCGAAACAGAAGGAGAAAACCTACAGATAGTGCTTGAAACTCTTGCTAGAGCAATAAGACAAGAGAAGGAAATTAAAGGAGTAATAGTTGGAAAAGAAAAGATCAAAGTATTCCTTTTTGCAGATGAAATGATACTATATCTAAGAGATTCCAAAGATTCCACCAGGAAACTCCTAGAACTGATTAAAACTTTCAATAAAGTAGATTAATCCACAAAACTCAGTAGCCTTTCTATATACCAATTAGAAGCAATTGGAGGAAGAGTACAGGGAAACCCTCCCATTCACAATAGCCTCAAAAAAAAAAAAAACTCAGAATAAACCTGACCAAAGACATCAAAGATGACTAGAATGAAAATTTTAAATATTTAAAGAAAGAGATTGAGGAAGACATGAAAAGATGGAAGGACTTCCACTGCACATGGATTGGAAGAATTAATATTGTGAAAAAAACCATCCTTCCAAAAGCCATTCATAAATTCAATACAATCCCAATCAAATTCCCCATAACATTCTTCATAGAATTAGGAAAAAAAATCCTAAAATTCATATGGAAGTAAAAAAGACCCCAAATAGCCACAGTAACCCTGAGCACAACAAACAATGACTGGGGATATTGCTATATCAGAACCTAAACTATATTGCAGAGCTATAGTCATAAAAACAGTATGGTAGTGGTGCAAAAACAGACACATAGATCAGTGGAACATAATTGAAGATCCAAACATGAGTACACACAATTTCAGCCACCTGATATTTCACAAAGGTGCCAAGAACACACAATGGAGGAAAGACAGCATCTTCAATAAATGGTGGCTGGCAAAACTGGATCTCTACCTGTTGAAGAATGAAACTAGATCCTTATCTTTCACCTTTCACAAATGTCAACTCCAAATGGATCAAAGACCTCAATGTGAAACCTGAAATTCTGAAACTGTTAGAAGAATACATTGGCAATAACCTACAAGATGTAGGTATAGGAAAGACTTTTCTAAACTGGACATCAATTGCTCAGGAATTAGGGTCAAGAATCCACAAGTGGGGCTGCATTAAACTAAAATGCTTCTGTACATCAAAAGAAACAACCAAGGAAGTGAAGAGAAAACCCATAGAGTGGGAGAAAATCTTCACCAGTGACACATCTCATCTGACAGAGGTTTAACATTCAGAATATATAAAGAACTCAACAAAGAATCAAGAAAACAAATGACCCAATTTAAAAAATAGGCTAAAGATCTAAACAGAGAGTGCTCAAAGGAAGAAATAAAGATGGCTAAGAAACATTTCCAAAAGTGTTCAACATCGTTAGTAATTAGGGAAATGCAAATTAAAACCACCCTAAGGTATCACCATACCCCAGTCAGACTGGCTAGCATCAAGATAACATCAAATGATACCAAATGCTAGCAAGGATATGGAGAAAGGGAATGCTCATTTACTGCTGTTGGAATTGCAAACTCATGCAACCCCTATGGAAAGTGATGTGGAGAACTCTTTAAAAAAACTAAAAATGGGGCTGGACATGGTGGCGCATGCCTTTAATCCCAGCACTTGGGAGGCAGAGGCAGGCGGAGCTCTGTGCAAGAAGCAAAAAAAACCTGAAAATGAGCCTACCATATGACCCGGTTATAGCACTCCTTGGAATATACCAAAAGGACTCATCATATTGCAGAGATACTTGTACATCCGTGTTTGCTCTTTTCACAATAGCTAAGAGATGAAAGCAACCTAAGTGTCCCTCAACTGATGAGTGATTAATGAAAATTTGGTACATTTACACAATGGGGTTGTACTCAGCAGTAAAGAAAGACAAAATCATGTAATTTGCAGGTAAATGGATGGAACTAGAAACTGTTATACTAAGTGAAGTAACACTGACTCAAAAAAACAATGTATTTCCTCCCTCATGTGTGGATCCTAGCACCAAATCCTTGTATGTGAGTATATATCCTGATATAACTGCAGGAACCAGGTAAATGGAAAGTAACCAGGGAGGTAAAGGGAAAGAAGGAACCCGAGAAAGAAGAATAGTAGGAAACAGGTGTTACTAAGGGAGAAATGTGTAAAATGAGGGGAATTGAAATGGGAGAGGGAGAAAGAGGTCTATACATGGAACTATGGGGATTAAGGGAAAGAGGAGCTCAAGAGAGGTGGAACCATAGTAGACAGGAATTACCAAGGGAGAAATGGGGGAAATGGGGATACTCTAAATGGGGAGGGTGTGGGGGGAGGGTTAGACAGGGAGAAAAAGAAGAGAGATAAGTGATACCTAGCTAATGTAAAAACCCAGAGGGAATCATATTGGTCCAAAAACCTACTGAAAAATGACACATACAATATCTCTACATGAGTCCATGTGTATAGTTGAAGGCTACATAACAAGAAACAGAGCCAGACAAGAGAAACCTTCCTTTAAGTTGTTGGTCAGGGTATCCAGGAAACTCCCAAAATTACACAGGCTATTGCCACAGCCCTTGATGGCCTCCCAGAAAACTTGAAGGTAAGATCTATTGCTGGATACAGCACATACTTCAGACACAGGATTTAGAGCAATGGAGCTGGAGCTGAACTGGAAGCCACCTCCCCTGAAGGCTAGCTCTCGTAGCTTTGGAGAACACTACACAAGCTGGTAAGGGAGAACATCAGTCAATGGTCCAACCCCGGCTTCAAGGCCTAAAACCCACACTAATAACTGGCACAGCAAATGAAATTTGTGTAGTAGTGGCACTTTTATCTTGGGGGTTATCTTACCTAATTGGACTTAAAGCCTACTCAGTGGGAGGAAACTCATGTCTGGTACTGCAACCCTAGGCAAATACACATAGCTGGAGAGGTCATAGGTCTTAGATAACACCCCAAGGCTGTCACATCCCTAGACTAATGTAATTTCTTACTATGTGCAAAATATGGATCCTTAAATTTACAGACAAGTATCCCAGTTACCACCCATCAAGGAGAGATTATTACAGAGATCCACAACTGATCATACACAGAGATTGTCTGTGAATTGCCCCAGCCTAAGTAGCATGTCGACAATGCAACCTCTATACCTAAGACTCAGGGAACATAAACCAAGGGATGAAGAGAACACTAATCCATCCTTCAGTTCTCATCAGTGAAGCTCCCTCATGCAACAGAGGTTGAGGAACACAAAAGGTCACAAATGGTCAAAATGTAGAGAACAAGAGACTACAGAGTGTAGGTCCTTGGACAGGACTTCTATAAATCCACCCACTCAGTGCTCAGGGACCATTTTGGAAGAGGAGGTGGAAAGATTATAAGAGCCAGGGAGGAGGTGCATGACCATATGCAAATAGAATCCTACAGGTTCTTCGGACCATTCCCATATGAACCTACAGCAATGGTGTCAGCATGCACAAGAGACATGCAAACTTGAGCAGACAAAAACCCAGCACAGAACTATGGAAATAGCAGGCCCCAATCTTAGTAGAAGAATTATTGGAAGCTGATTATTGCTGGGAGAGGAAGAGGTGATCTTAAAGGGAGGGACTCTAGATAAGCTGACTAGACCTCAATGGATGAACTTGCACTGAGGGACATCTGGGGACACTAACTTGACATGTTAGGCCTTAACGCAAATGACATAATGTATGAGTTCCAGTTGGGAGATTGCTATGGGAGGGTGCCAATGGGGACAGGAATACAAAGATGATTAAGATGTTCTGTATGAAATACACAAAAATTTAATAAATTTTTTAAAAGAAAAGAGTGACTGTTTCACAACCATGGTGTTTTCGGGGCAGCATGGAAGACGCAGTCAAGAGAGGTTGCTTCTAACCAGCACGGCCAGGAGAATGTGCAATGCTGAAGTCCCATCTGTGAAGAAAACTCCTAGATTCACAGAAGGCGCAGTGACCAGAATCCAGCGTCCATTTATTGTTACCGTCCTTTGTTGCAGGAGAAGAGGGCTGAACTGATTATACTCCACGCTTCGCAGCACCTTGTTTTTCTAAGCCACATCTTTATTTTATTTTACCTTAGAATTTTGTTCCTGTTTGCTATTCCTTGTTTGACTTCACATTATTTCACTGGCAACATTTCTAAACTGTTTAATGAATTTCCCTTTTATTGGGCTACCCTTACTCAGTCAAGCCTCCTCCTGATCTTGGCATCCAGTTTCCAGAGTGAGTCTTATCTCCATGATGTATTGTTATGTACTAATGTCCACTTTGCCCGCCCCCCAGTTTCTTGACCCCTGCTTCTTCACTCATTTTGTTCCTTGCCACATTAACAGCATCATGACTGGTTGATTAATAATCCTCTTCCCAAGCTCAGGGATGTGGCTGTGAAAAAAAGCAACCCAACATTCAAGAATGGCCTGGGCCTGCCAGAGAGGCCTTTGGCTCCCCAGAGTCCTGTGGTCAGTGTCTCCATTCAAAAAAATAATACTCATGAACTCTGATAATGAAGTGTTGACATACTCCAATTCAAAGTGGGGAAACAAAAAGTATCTTCATATCAGCATTGAGCGGTACTTAAGGGAAATTTGAAAATGCAAATGAGACAAAATACCTGCTTGGCTCTGCTCTTGATCAATACTGGCCTGCCCTTCAGGATTTTCTAGGTAGCCATGACATTCAGGCTTCGACTGGCAATCCAGAATGCAGACAAGCTGTGCACCCAATTCTTAAGAAATATAACAGAAAATATCATGGTGTTTATAATACAACAGACAAAAATGATCTATGCTCTGCCAAATCAACTGCAACTGTGCTCAGACCTGTGCTGTTTTGGAGGCCAAAGGTAGTCTTAGACTGCAATGGCCCCTGCTTATACAATGGGGCTCTTCCATATACAAGGAAACTGGTTGCCTACTGGATATACTGTTCTTTGGGTAGGAATTTCTATGGCAAGCATGTCATGGAGTACCTTAGTATAATAGACTGTTAATAACTGTGGGTTTTTTTATGAGAAGGGTTTCAAACTATGTAATGTCATAAAAATTCTTTGAAACTCATTTTTAAATCTTCAATCTGGTGGTGTCAAGCAGACAAAATGTGAAAGAGCATATGTTTTAAAGTATCTCCCAGCTGTCATCTTAAAAGTTGTAGACAGCTTCAGTTCAGCCAACATATTCATTTCCTGCAAATAAAGTGTTGAACAGACATCCATACCTCTTCACTCAAAATGCACATGCCTGGGTATTATTCCTCATTTATCCAAAGCATCTTTTACTTGCTATTGGCTTTACAGTTTCTTGGAGTACTTGCCCCACATGGTAACCCTGTGACTGGCATTTTCTCTGGTGATAGGCAAAAGACTAGGATGCAAAGATCATGTAATAAGCTGAGGACCTGTAGCTCTTGAATGCTGCACCTTCGTGTGTTAGAATAAAGAGACAGTGGAAACTGTGAGATATGTTTTCAGAGACCTGTAGACCACCACTTCTTGTCCTGAGTAGATGCTCTTGGGAGTTCTGTTATGTGGTGAAATTTCTCCTTGTTGACAATGTGAAAGTAGGCTCATCTCTATAATGTATTTCCCTCCTAAGCTACTTAAAAAGTACTTTTCAGATAATAACTCACAACATACCCTAACATCTATGATGTGTGTCTGTGGCAAATTTTATCTCCATTTTAGCAATAGGGAGAACTTGAAGAGTTGCATCATAGAACTTGGAGCCTCCCCTGACTTCAGCAGGTTGATTTAGCAAAAGATCACAAATGTAGACTCAATAGAGAGCATTTGATGGGAAATACTTTAAACATGTTTATTTATTAGAAACAAAACTAAGACCCAATACAGTAAGTCCCATACAGAAAGCTTTGCAGTGATGCTTCGGTAACTATTAAATAACTCCAGCAACAGTAACAGTCAGGTTGTTGTTTGCTTAGGAGCCCATCCCAGGCCCTCTTTGGCCATTTAAAGTTCTTTTCAAGGCCAAAGTAAATCTACTATTTTGTATTCTGTATTCGAAAACTAGAAACCTTTTTGCATCAGAAAGTGTTTATTTGACAAAAATTTGTAAAAAACTTTATGAAAGAAACGGGAAAAAAGAAATAGAGCCTGACTAGTTCCTGTAACACATAATTAACCAGGTGTGTGTGTGTGTGTGTGTGTGTGTGTGTGTGTGTGTTTATTCCTTTGATTCTCCATCTCTCTCAAGGATTCAAATGCAAAGCAGAGCACTTGAGAACAAGTCACACATTTGTAAGGCACTCTGGGAATGCAAGGTCCATAAACTGATGCATTAGCCTCATCCATAGATGGAGTGTAAAGTATTTTTACCACCACAGTATGGACCACAATGTTCCTTAATCCTGAAATAGTTCAGCATTAGTAACCAATACAGCCTTGGTACCAAAAGTTTCTTCATCTTCCCTAACTGCTTCCAACCATGGAAAAGTAAATGCAATTGAGTAGAAATTGGTTTTCAAGGAGCTGTGTCTGCAGTAGAAATGTGGGTAGGGAAAGGAACTGAATGTCCATCTCATCTCTACACTCAGAGCTTTCTATTTGAAAACATAATAGAAGTTCCTATGATGGTGTCTTCTACTGAATCTATACTGCTTCAGTAGAATTATCTGTTGAATACAGTTTTTTACAAGTCAGTAATCAAAGGTATAAAAATTCAACCCTTACTTTTTCCATAACTGAACTTAAGTTCTATATCAAGCTCTGTGATCTCTATAGCAAGAAAGTTAATCTCTCTAATTTAAATACATTCAAATTAGTACTTCTCTAGTCACATCAAGGACAAAGTTAGACAAATTCAGTTTTCTGCTTTCTTATCTTCTTGGGATGGTATCAGAATGCTATAGGTTCGTTTGCATCAGGGTGTTGGAGAGCATTTACATGCAATGGAGGCATACCCACCTGCTTGTCCTGGTCATGTATTTCCTTCTCCACAGCACCCCCTTGCTGCTATAGTTGGGCGTGTCTCCTGAATTCAAGTATAGAGAACTTAATCCCTAAAGTCATATATTGATAGTACTCTGAAGGGCCTTTGGGATTCATATTAGATAAGACCATCATGGTAGAGCCCCCAGATTGGTATTAGTGGCTTCATAAGAAGAGGAAAGACCCAAGTGAGCACACATGCTCAGTCTCATCATGTGATGCCCTCCACTATGCTATGAGACAGCAGGAAAGCTCGCACCAGATGCCAGCAGCACACTTTTAGATTTTCCAGCTTCTAGACCCATGAGCTAAACAAACCTCTATTCTTTACAATTTCCTAGCCTTGGTATTCAGTTCTAACAAACAAGAAAATAGTCTAAGAACTTTGCCTCTAGCTTTTCAATGTTAACCTCGTCACAGCCTCTCAGCCGTCACCACAATCCTCTTAGGTACACTGAAAATTCATGCATCTCCTCTGAGACACAGGAGACTTAGAATAACCACAGCCCTTCACACTTAGACTCGATCTTCTGCCCTCTCTGCTTTGACGTACTCACAACATGTACTATGCTCTCAGGCTCCAAGCACAAAGCAAACATAAGTCTTCCCTGCACTTAGAACCCTCCAAACCAATTACAGCTTTCTTTCATTCTCACGCAGGTATTGGTCTCTGCTCAACAAAGACTCTGGTTAGACTTCATGATGGTAAGCACTGTCTCTGTCACTACCTGTGTGCTTTTAGTCAGTCATTTGAACTTCGTGTGACTCAATTGCTCCAACTACAAAATGAGATCTACCTCAGAAGTTGTTAAGAAAAGCAAGTGGATTAAAATATGTAAAGCAAGTAGAATAATGCTCAATATCTAGTAAGCACTGTGAGGGTATCATAATATTATTGCTGCTAGTCTACAGTGGAGGCTGGGGATCAAAACAATATTAACCTCTAAGCCACTTAGTAGAAGAATTATCTTTCTTTTTATTTTTTATTTCCAATATGATTTTGATTATATGATTACTCTGCTCTGAATCCTCTATGTTTTCAAACCCAAAATAACTTTTCTCTTAAAAAAAGAAACCTGAACTCCAGTAAAAACCATTGACTCTGTCACAGACATCAAGAAACTATTGAGTAGTGTGAGTTAAAAGCCAAGAATTTGTCTTTTTCACTAGTAACCTAATAACTCCTAAGAACTCTGAGCCAAACTACCAGACATGCATGGCCAAATGTACCTGTAAATTTAAAGGTTATTATGCTGGATAGCTTTTGGTTGTCAACTTGACACACCTGGGTAGAGGGAGCCTCAACTGAGGAATTTCCTCTATTGGGCTGGCCTGTGGCCATGTCTGTGAAGCATTTTCTTGATTACTGAATGATGCGGGAGGGCCCAGCTCACTGTGGGTAATACCACCCCTGGGAAGGTGGTCCTCTGTTGTATAAAAAGCAAGCTGAGTACGGGTCAGGGGAGCAAGCCAGTATGCCGCATTCCTCCGTGGCTTGTGCTTCAGCTCCTGCCTGTAGGTTCCTGCCCTGATTCCTACCTTTGGCTCCCTCGTGATGACTTGTGACCTGGGAGATGTAAGCCAAATAAATCCTTTCCTTGCCAAGTTGGTACTGGTCAGAGTGTTTTGTCACAGCAATAGAGAAAGCCAACTAGAACAGTTATCATTTCTTATGTTTTAAAAATGTGTCTCCATGCTGGGTGTGGTGGCACATGCCTTTAATCCCAGCACTTAGGAGGCAGAGGCAGGTGGATCTCTGTGAGTTCAAGGCCAGCCTGGTCTACATAGTGAGTTCCAGGACAGCTGGGGCTACAGGGAGACCCTGTCTCAAAAAAGACCAAAAAATGTATCTCATATTTTTCTTAACACCATCAGGAACCTTCAGAAGAGAGAGAGAAAATAGGATGGGAAGAACTGATGTGGTCCACTGAAATCCTGCTTAGGAAGTTGAGAGACCTTGGATCAGAGGTTAGAGACTTGTTTGTTCATGTGTCACTAACCTCTTCTGTCCTCTTTGACCATCATCTCTCTTCCTACTTCTTCCTAAGATGAGCAGTGAAGGTTGTTTTATATTAGGCAGGTGAATTTGACTAAAATACCCCTAAGACTTTACCCTACCATAGTATTCCATGCAGAGCAAGATGGTGGGTTCTCCAAGCCCATCATCACAGAATTGCTGGTCTGATCATTTATAAAGAGAAGAACAAGATGACTCACCAGCCACACCTGCTACATGCTTCACATATTTTAAGAAATTCTAACAGCAGCTAAACACCAGCCAAAGTAATAAGCCACTTAACTAACAACTTGAGACAACTCACAGAAAAAATGCAAAAAACACCCTAAAATAACAACCACATACGTATCTGCAACAAGACAAAAACAACTACTACCACCAGGACTCAGCCACTATCATTCCTGAGAGCAAAGGTGCTGATGCTTTTACTGAAAAGTTAAGGGTAGCAATAATTCTGCACCCACAAAAGCTTTGTTCTGTTCTGAGCACAAGTGGCATCAATACATTGGGACAGGAAAGCTAACTGTTTGGGTCATTTTATTTAAATAATAAATTTTCCCTTGGTAATTTCATTTTAAGCTCTAAGTATGTTTTCCATTACTGAACCAGATCCTCTGGCATAAGGGTCTATCCTCTGAGAATACTCAGAGATATATTGACTCATGCGGGCCATTAGGGCAATATCTGATGAGTTATGACTGGCTATGGAAGGACATTATTCACAGAGTCCCCGAAAGCATCTGTTTGGCTCCACAGGCTCCAAAGTTACAGCTTAAAGTCTTCAAAAGCCTTCTTAAGAAACAGCTATTTAATATCACCAGGCATTTAAAATCGACCCACATTCATTTGAGCCTGAGGTAGCCGAACTTCCTTCAAGAAAAAGTAACACCTATTTATCAACAGTCCTGACCTACTTCAGTACAATGATCTTTTACCCTCTGATCAGCTCCAAACACGTGTTTTAAATGTCAGCTTTTCAGACATTAATGAATCCACAGCTTCAGCTCAGTGGTTACAATGGAGTTAATTATGATATATGAGAGGCAAGATCCTTAAGAATGCCCCAGGCAGAGAGCTTTTAAAATCTCAAATTCATTTAGGTATGTAAATGGAGCCAGTTCTGTGTTTCTGTAAAACCACAAACTATTGATCATTTTTATTGGCTTCACTTTCATTCTAACAGTCTCAGACTGATATTAAATGTACAATTAAATCACTGCCCAGTTGTTTGTTCTCAGATAATGGTAATAGCTCACACTTAATAGAGAGTTTATTATGGCTTGCTCAGTGCATTAAGGTATTTATGACGATTATTCAATTCCATATGCAAACATGATCACTTTATGTGAGCCTTGATAAGGTTCAGAGCATGTCTGATGTCATGCAGTTTATGAATGGTGGCACTGGAACGGTGGGGGTTACTTTTCATTGTAGACTTAACACACTTGCAAAAGGGAGTCTCAATGAGAAATTGTCTAGATTAGGTTGGCTTCCGGGCATACCTGTGAGTGATTTTCTCAACTCACTATGTAGACCATGCCGGCCTTAAACTCACAGAGATCCACCTGCACCTGCCTCCCGAGTGCTGGGATCAAAGGCATGTACCACCACACCCGGCCCAACAGAATTGAGTTGATTTTTTAAATTATTTATTTAATAACCACATGATTAGAAAAAGAATTTCATTACAGCATTAACATAGTCAATAACAATTTTCAGAGCAAAGATATATCTCTTTCAAAAGTGGCTGTAAATTTTTAGGTTCACAGTTGAATTAATACAGTTATACAATGTTGAACTCAGTATAAACCCTATAAGACATAAAATTGAATGAGGTTTTAACCTTTAAAAAAGATCTTCATTTTAAAATATGCTGTTTCAGACAGAAAAACTTCATTTTTAATGCTATTAACACTTAGATGTTTGCACATGCGTCTCTAATCTCTATGTATCTGATTATTATTAGTCACAGTCGTTTCCTTGGCACCTGAGCATGGATATAAAGTTATGAGGTAAATTCTAATTGTGGTGGATAGCTTTAGTGTCAACTTGACACACCTGGGTTGAGGGAGCCTCAACTGGGGAATTATCTCCATTAAACTTGCCTGTGGCCATGCCTGTGAGGCATCTTCTTGATTGTTGTATGATGTGGGAGGACCCAGCCCACTGTGGGTGGTGCCACCCCTGAGCAGGTGGGCCTGTGTTGCATAAGAAAGTGGGCTGAGAGGAAGCCAGGGGAGCAAGCCAGTAAGCAGTGTTCCTCCATGGCCAGAGCTCCAGCTCCTGCCTCCAGGTTCCTACCTTGGCCTCCCTGATGAACTGTGATCTGGGAGATGTAAGCTGAATAAACCCTTTCCCCCTCAAGTTGGTATTGGTCAGAGTGTTTTGTCACAGCAATGGAGAAACAAATTAGGACACTAATGGTAATGTTTTACACTTCTACTAATTAACATGAAGCAAATATTTATGCTTCTTCCTCAAATATAACTTTTTTGTTGATTTTTTTGTGTGTATTTCATATAGAACATTCTAAACAATCTTATTCATCTATATACCCACTTCCCATAGCCTCCCCCCACTGGAGCCCATATACTCTGTCATCCCTGTTACTGTCCACTGTGTTTTCGGTGCCCCCAGCATTCCCCAGTGCTTGTCCATCTGCTGAGTCTAGTCAGCCTATCTAGAGTTCCTAGTTTTAGGAAAATCAGCTGTTACTCATCTAGCAGCAATCAGTTGCCAATATTCCTTTAGATAGGATTGGGGTCTGCTGTTTATTTTCCCAGTTCTATGCTGGGTTACTGTCTGGGAGTTTCTTACTGTCTAGAGTCACCCTGGCCAACAACTCAAAGTAAGGTATCTCCTGTCTGACATTGTTTCTTGTTATGTAGCCTTTAGCTATACACATGGACTCTTAAAAAATTATACTGACCCCTTTAATCCTTGGTAATACTTTCTTTTGGGTGTTTAAGACCATATGGTTGGCCCAGATGAGCCCATTTATTTTTACTCTTAAGGCCATTTGAGGATCTGCTCCTCAGGGGACACATGGGCTTGGGAGGAGCTCCTGGTTCCTTTCTTTTACCAGTTCCATCTATGTGAAGATAAGCCAAAGGTCCCACTTGACCATGGCTGGCTTCGCTTGGAAGCATGGAGGAAATGTTTCCTCTGTGTTGACCCTCTTCTTTGTAGACTGGACACTGGTTCAAGTCCACTTGATGGGGTCTCCATGGCCTCCTTGATCAAGAGGACAGGTGACTCACCATAGTTACAGGACATTTTGAGAGATGCTCATAGTCCCCTGGAACTTAGTTGACCTAGGAAGGCAAGAAGCAAAAACTGTTGTTTATGTCCCTCTGACCAAATTAATAAAGGCCTCAAAGTAAGTCTGTTAAACATCCAAGAAGGTTAGCTCCACCATTCTGGTACTTTTAATTACCATGTGACATGGAGATAAGCTTGAGCGAAAACCAAACATTCTCAGATAAACCTTGCCTAGATATGTATTATATTCCTTGAGCTAGTTGTATGTATAAATTGCCAGTAGGTGGTTAGATTAATATGGTTTCCTCTGATTTTTTTTAAAACTGGCTAGGCATTATTTATCTCTCACATTGCCTAACCCTTCCACCATGTTTTCCCCATTTAAAGTACCCCCATTTTTCCCATTTCTCCCTTGATAATACTGTTCTCCTATGGCCCACCTCTCCTGAGCTCCTTCTTTCCCTTTATCCCCTACATTCCTTGTATAACCTTCCCTCCCCCCTCCCCTTGAAAAACCCCTATTTTTATCCATATCTCCTTTAATAACGCCTTTTTCCTACTGTTCTTCTCTTTCAGATTCTTTCTTTTCCTTTACCTCCCTGGTTCCTTTTCATTTTCCTGGTTCCTGTAGTTATGTCTGGATATATACTCACTTATCACAATTTGGTGCTCAGATCCACATATGAGGAAGAACATACGTCTTTTTTTTATTCTGAGTCTGTGTTACTTTGGTTAGTATAACAGTTTCTAGTTCCATCCATTTACCTGCAAATTTCATGATTTCATCTTTCTTTAATGCTGAATAAAATGCCATCATATAAATGAACCACATTTTCGTTATCTACTCATCAGTTGAAGGACACCTAGGTTTCTTCCATCTCTTAACTATTGTGAAAAGAGAAACAACAAACATGGATGTACATGTGTCTCTGCAATAGGATGAGTTCTTCAGGTATATGCCAAAGAGTGGTATAACTGGGTCAAATGGTAGGTTCATTTGTAGTTTTTTTAAGAGATCTCCATACTTCTTTGCATAGGGGTTGTGCAAGTTTGCAGCCCCACCAGCAGTCTATGAGCATTCCCCTTTCCCCACATCCTCTCCAATACTTGGTATCATTTGTTCTCTTGAACTTAGCCTATATGACTGGGGTAAGATGGATTCTTAAAGTGGTTTTAATGTGCATTTCCCTAATTACTAGTGATGTTGAACACCTTTTAAGATGCTTCTTAGCTGTCTTCTTTTGAGAACTCTCTGTTCAGCTCCTTAGCCCATCTTTTAATTGAGTTACTTCTTTTCTTGATTTTTTCTTTTTTGAGTTCGTTATATTTTCTGAATGTTAAACCTCTGTCAGATCATTCACTGGTTGTGGGTCTCTCCCTCCCCTCACGGGCCATTGGCCACCGACCCACAAGAACAAAGGGAGCAGAAGTGACGAACAGGTTCAGGACAGCCAGTGAGCATGACGGAAAAAGACTTTCCGGGGAGGCAGATTCAGTGATACATCTCCGTTTATTTAGTGTGGGTTAGGAAAAATATAGTGTGGAGGCAGCAGCCAAAGCCTCAGCTGATAGGTGCTCATAGTATGCTTTATTTACATGTGGTAGGGGGATCCTATCATCTGACTATAGGGCAATGCCTAATTATCATATAGAAAAAACCTGGGGCCAGTTTTATTGTAGGTAACTATGCCAAAAGTTATGTTCCAAATAAGATCAGGCATCCGTGCTTGGTGGCACTTCCCAGGTAAGTCAAGCAGAGAGCAGGAGGCCCCCACTGAGAAAGGGAGTCCTTCCATATAGCGCCCGAGCCCCTTAGAGCTATCCAGACATGGAGGACTACAACCTTAGCAGCAGGGTCCCCCAACATCTCCCCATTTTCTTTTACAATGAAGAAGTGTCATCACAAGCTTTAAGAGCCAACTCATCTATCTCGGGAGAATCCAAAGTTTGATAATTGACCATGACCTGCTTGGTAGTAATTTTTGCAATGGTAGTAATTTGTCGGCGAAGAATTTGTATGGAACAGGGAGCAAGCATCAAAATGACACACAGCATGATTGGGGGCTAACAAAGAATAGAACCCATGAAAACAAGGGGTTACTAAACCAACCTAATTGTTCGGTGGGTTGAAATCTTGAAAATAGATCATTACAAAGTTTTTTGAGAGTATTAACATTGGTCTCAACAACATTTGATTTATAAAAAAACAGCATTCCTCACCCAATAGATCTACACACATCCCCCCATGTTCAGCAGTTATTAAGTCCAGTGCTCTTCTGTTTTGGAGCACAACCCTGGCAAGAGAGTTCATTTGTCGTTGGAGAGACTCAAGGCTGTCAGTTGTGGATGCCATTGCCTGGTCAAGTTTGTCTCGAAAGTCTCCTGCCAGGTGATGGGTTTGTACAATAGCAGCAGTCGCAGCACCTCTGGTACCCAGGGAGAGGGCAAGTCTGAGTCCCACTAGCAAGGGGATGAAGATTTCTCTCCACTGGCAGGTGTGAAGGAGGAAGGTGGCCTCTTCTTCCTCGCATAGGTACACCTGGGGTGTAATCATTACAGGTACACAAAAGGTACAAAGAGGAGTTAACACAGTGTTGGGCTTTTCCTTTGCACCATAGAAAAAGAGGAGAGGTGACACATGCTTCCTGGAAAGAGTAATGTTAGTGAGGCATTTGTAATGAGTAGGCTTATTCTTGCTGGAAATGCAATTTGGATAGTTAGCCAGTTGTTCAAATAACGGAATATCCATCAGATGAGAGTCGGTGAAATCTTTTTTGTTTCTGGGTAAAGAAGGGTGGTATTAACTGGTACTGCTGTCAGTAAAGGTCTATTGCTGGATGCACAAAAGTAACTGAGGCATTAGGGTGGGTGGTGAAGGGAAGAAAGTTAGCAACATATTGAATGTATTGGCTCCAGGACATAGTTGATCTATCTGGTCCTCTGTTTGTTTTTCCTATAGAATAATATTATGATGAGTTATCACAGGCTTAGCTGCAGGTACAAGCTGTCGAGAGATATGAAAGTCAGCTGTAGGGTAGCTAGAGAATGCACCTGGGTAGAACTTTCCCGTTACTCCAATACGCCAGTGATCATCCCATGGATCTGCAGCATATATTAGGGAATAGTCACGATTCCCATAGAGATACTTATTATCCTTTAGGTAGATGGGTCTTTCCTGTCCTGTTATACCCTGATATCCCCCAGTTGATCCTAGTTTCAACCTACAGGGATTGAAATAGTCGCATCCCCCATAGGTATCAACTTCCTTGAGGCATGCTAGATCTGTCTGTTGGAAAGGAAAGCAAACATATTCATTAGTTTTGTATCTGCTAGCATTTGGGTATATTATGATTTCTATGGGTTTTTGACAGCCCACTAGGGAGCAGTCTTTGGGTCCAATTATTTGATTTTTTCCTTGAAATGTTTCCCTGACATAAAATCTCCAGAGCATAGTATTGGAGGGGTGGGGCTGGCCAAAGCTGCCAGGAGGGGGTACCAAGCTATCTTGTTATTTGTAGATTAATGGGGAAAGCTTCTATAGATGGGGTTTTTGGGTCCTGAGGCCATTGTGGCTGAGGATCCTGGGAGCAATAGCTCCCATTATCCCTGGGATTACAGAGCTGTCCAATGGCTGTGGGGCATGGCGCCACAGATGGTGGTGCCAGCGGTGAAGGGGGAAGGGTATTTATCTGGGAATCTTCAGAAGTTTTTGAAGTCTGGGTTTTAACATCCAGGTTTGTTAAATCAGTCCATGAGGATTCGTAGGGGGGAAGAGGGGAGTAAAGGTTATTTTTGTTGATGGGTGTTATTTGTCTGATTTGGTCAATTTTTATTTTGGGGGCTGTTGAATCTGTTACCAGGCAATCTTCAGGATTTTTTTCTTTATTTTTTAGGGCTGTTGAATCTGCTGTTGGGCAATCTTTAGGGTCTTTTTCATTGTTTGAACCCTCCCCTTTATTATCCCCTGGTACTAGTAAATTCTCCTCAGCCTTAGGTGGGTTTCCTAAGCATTGTCAGATGGCAGCTATTACAGGGAGGAAGGAAAGCAGCAAATGGTGCCTTTCTTGGATTTCCTTTTTACGCCTAGATAGGCAACACCAGTCCAGACCTCTGGGTTGGAAATGTCTGCCGACAGGATCCAGAGTATGAATTGAAATAATTCATTTTAAAATTTTGAGCCTTCCTTTTGGGAAATCTTAAGTCCTCTTGATTTAAGTAAGGCTCTAAGGGAGCGAATTTGGAGGGGTTTTTGGCGTGATGCTGAATTCCCCATTATAGAAAAGAAAGGAAGTGTCAGTGGCATTCAATGTTCCCGAGACAGCATGCCATGGAGGATTGATATGCTTTGACAGACACAAGCCTAGCCGCAGATTTAAGAGACTAGCAACCATCCTTGTGACTTTTAACTGGTTGCTGCGTTACCACATTTTTATGATAGTTGTAAAGGTTATTGCCTACACCTAGTCAGGCTGTTGGGGGTCTGGAAAGAGGTCAGGGGGCCTTCGGCCAATATCAGGGAGTTGCCCCGACCAAGAGGCTTCTGTTGCCTGCAAACCATATCCAGACCCCCGCAAGGCAGTAACCAAAAGTAAAGCAAAGAGAGAGAGATTTCCCTGCACCATTCCTTTTTTCTCACGTGGCAGGTCAATTTAAGTTTTCACCAGGAAGCCTGTGGGGGTGCAGAGGACTACAGGAGAAAGCCCTCCATGTGGGGTGGTCCTCTCTGATGAGCCCTTTCCCCAAGAAAAAGTTTATGGAAAAAAATGGCTTTTAAAATCTTTTTTTCGTTTGTTTATGGTGCAAGTGCCTTAAATTTTTTAAGTGCTCTGCGGCCACCCGCCACTTTAAATCCTTTGTGTTTGTTTATGTTATGGGGCACTTAGAGCCTGAGTGCCTTTTGGTCCCAAGGCAGGTCAGTTTAAAATTTTACCTAACTGTTTTAGCTTGAGCTTGAGTGCCCTGGGGGCAAGATAACAAAACAGATTAAGGAAGTTTGTTATTTTAGGAGTTGAATTTAAAGCTTGCATGAAAATCCCTTAGAACTTTGGGGATTTTATGTTTTTAGGGGTGTTGTTTAAGATAGAAAAGGAAAGGGGGTGAAATGCTGATTCCTAGGGGAACATGCCCAGGATCAAAAACCTCAGGGGATTCCAACTAGTCTACAGTGCAAGCCTATCCACAAATTTAAAAGATCTGGTGACCGGCTCTAAGAGCAATTAACTGGTCGTTGCATTACTGGCTTTTGCATTAGAAATATGTATAGATAGGGGGTCTTGTCTACACCTGGGTGGGCAGTTGGGGTCTGTTAAGAGGGCTAAGAGCCTTTGGCTAACATCGAGGGGTAGCCCTGATCAGAAAGCCTCAATTTCTCCTTTGTCTTTAATGGTCCCACGTGAAACTCAGACCAAAAATAAAAGGAGGAAAAAGAGGAGAGACCGCCAATCCTCAAGAGTGGGATGGCTAAGGCAAAGCTGCCACTACCCTCTTGGAGAAAGGAGGTACTCACAAATTCTGCGTGTTTCAGGAGCCCCACGTTGGGCACCAGCTGTGGGTCTCTCCCTCCTCTCGTGGGCCATTGGCCACTGACCCACAAGAGCAAAGGGAGCAGAAGCGATGAATGGGTTCAGGACAGCCAGTGAGCACGACAGAAACAGACTTTCCAGGGAGGCAGATTCAGTGATACAGATCCATTTATTTAGTGGGGGTTAGGGAAAATATAGTGTGGAGGCAGCAGCCAAGGCCTCAGCTGATAGGTGCTCACAGTATGCTTTATTTATATGTGGTAGGGGGATCCTATCATCCATCTCCAGGGCAATGCCTAATTATATATATATATATAAAAAAAACTGGGGGCAGTTTTATTACAGGTGACTATGCCAAAGGTCATGTTCCAAATAAGATCAGGCATCCGTGCTTGGTGGCACTTCCCAGGTAAGTCAGACAGAGAGCAGGAGGCCCCCGCTGAGAAAGGGAGTCCTTCCATATAGCACCGAGCCCCTTAGAGCTATCCAGACATAGAGGACTACAACCTTAGCAATAGAGTCCCCCAACAACTGGTGAAGATTTTCTCCCACTCTATGGGTTTTCTCTTCACTTCCTTGGTTGTTTCTTTTGATGTACAGAAGCATTTTAGTTTAATGCAGTCCCACTTGTGGATTCTTGACCTTAATTCCTGAGCAATTGATGTCCAGTTTAGAAAACTCTTTCCTACACCTATATCTTGTAGGCAATTGCCAATGTTTTCTTCTAACAGTTTCAGAGTTTCAGGCTTCACATTGAAGTCTTTTATCCATTTGAAGTTGACATTTGTGCAAGGTGAAAGATAGGAGTTTACTTTCATTCTTCTACAGGTGGAGATCCACTTTTGCCAGTACCATTTGCTGAACATGCTGTCTTTCCTCCATTGTGTGTTCTTGGCCCCTTTGTCAAATATCAGGTGGCTGAAATTGTATATACTCATATTTAGGTCTTCCATTTTGTTCCATTGATCTACAGGTCTATTTTTGTGCCAGTACCATGTTGTTTTTATGGCTATAGCTCTGTAAAACAGTTTAAAACCTGGCATAGTAATCCCCCAGCATCACTCTTAGTGCTCAGGGTTGCTTTGGCTTTCCGAGATCTTTTGTGCTGCCATATCTTGGGATGGTTTTTTCCAATTCTGTGAAAAATATCATGGGGATTGTGATTGGCATTACATTGAATCTATAAATGCTTTTTGGAAGAATGGCCATATTCACAATATTAATTCTTCCAATCCATGATCATGGGAGGTCCTTCCATCTTCTGATGTCTTCCTCAAGCTCTTTCTTTAAAGATTTAAAATTTTCATTGTAGAGGGCTTTAATGTCTTTAGTCAGGTTTATTCCGAGATATTTTTTGCAGCTATTGTGAAAGGGAGTGTTTCCATGTACTCTTTCTCTGATTGCTTGTTATTGATATATAGAAAGGCTACAGACTTTTGTAGATTAATTTTGTAACCTGCCACTTTACTGAATGTGTTAATGATTTCTAGGAGTTTTCTGGTGAAATTTTTGGGGTCTCTTAGATATAATATATCATCTGCAAAAGGGAATAATTTGAACTTCTTTTCCAATTATTACTCCTTTAATTTCCTTCTCTTTTCTTCTTGCTCTTGCAAGAGTTTCAAGCACTATGTTAAGAGGAATGGAGATAGTGGTCTGGTTCCTGATTTCAATGGGAATTCTTCCAGTTTTTCTCCATTTAAAATGATGTTGGCTGTGAGTTTGTTGTATATAGCTTTAATTATGTTGAGGTATGTTCCCTCCAGTCCAATTCCCTCTAAGACTCTGAACATAAATGAATGTTGAATTTTGCTAAAGGTCTTCTCTACATCTATTGAGATGACCATGTGGTTCTTGTCTTTGAGCCCATTTATATGATTTATTTATGACGTTTATTGACTTACGTATATTGAACCATCCCTACATCTCTGGAATAAACCTGACTTGATCATGGTGGATGACCTTTTTGATGTGTGTCTGTATGGGATTTGCAAGTACTTTGTTGAGAATTTTTTTTGGTCTTTTTGAGACAGGGTCTCCTTGTAGCCCCAGCTGTCCTGGAACTCACTATGAAGACCAGGCTGGCCTTGAACTCACAGAGATCTGCCTGCCTCTGTCTCCTGAGTGCTGGGATTAAAGGCATGCACCACCATGCCCAGCCCCTTTGGTGAGAATTTTTGAATCTACGTTCGTTAAGGATATGGGTCTATAGTTATCTTTTTTGGTTGTATCTTTACCTGGCTTTGGAATTAGAGTGATGCTGGCTTCATAGAAGGAATTTGGAAGTTCTCCCTCCATTTGTATCTTTTTGAATACATTAAGTAGTATTGGATATAGACCTCTTTAAATATCTGGTAGAATATCTGGGGTTTTTTTAGTCAGGAAGTTTTTTCTTTTATTGCTGTTTCAATTTCCTTACATGTTTAAGCTGTTAATCTCTTCTTGGTTTAGTTTTGGTGGTTCCCATGCCTTTAGATACACGTCCATTTCTTTTAGGTTTTCAAATTTAGTAGGATATAGGTTTTTAAAGTATTCCCTTATAGTGTTCTGGATCTTTTTGGTGTCTGTTGTGATGTTTCCCCTTTCATCTCTGATTTTGTTGATTTGGAGGTGTTCTTTCTTTTCTTTTGGTTAACTGGGCTCACAGTCTATCAATCTAGTTTATCTTTTCAGAGAACCAGCTCTTGGAATTGTTGATTCTTTGTATTGTTTTCTTTGTTTCAATTTCATTGATTTCTGCCCTAATTTTTGTTATTTCTTCGTTTGGGTTTCATTTGTTGTTGCTTTTCAAGTGTCTTGAGTTGCAACTTTAAGTCATTTATTTGTGCTCTCTCTGATTTTTTTAATGTAGGCACTTAGAGCTATAAACTTCCCTCTAAGGACTGCTTTCAGCCTGTCCCAGAGGTTTTGTTGTGTTGTATTGTCCTTTTAATTTAGTTCCAGGAATAGTTTTATTTCTTTCTTAATCTCTCTTTTGACCCATTCATCATACAGGAGTGTGTTGTTTAATCTCCATGTGTTCATGTGGTTCCTAGGGCTTCTTCCAGTGTTGATTGTAAGCTTTATTGCATCGTGGTCTGATAGAATGCATGGAATTATTTCAATCTTTTTGTATTTGTTGAGGTTTTGTGCCCCAGTATATGGTCGATTTTGGAGAAGGTTCCATGGGGTGCTGAATAGAAAGTATGTCCTTTGGTGCTTGGGTGGAATACTCAGTAGATGTCTGTTAAGTCCATTTGATATATGATATTGTTTAATTCAGATGTCTCTCTGTTAACTCTCTGACCTGTTGACCTATCTAATGGAGACAGTGGGGTATTGAAGTCGCCTACTATCAATGAGTTGGGGTTAATCTGGGTCTTAAAGTCCTGTAGTATTTTGTTTATGAAGTTGGGTGCACCAGAGTTTGGTGAATATATGTTCATGATTGTAATATCTTCTTGATTAATTGTTCCTTTAATCAAAATGA
>NW_008349073.1:3247705-3290484 GCF_000622305.1 Nannospalax galili | reverse complement strand
TGAGTTTCTTGCAGACAACAAAAAGATGGGTTTTGTTTCTTGATCCGTTCACCTAGTCTGTGTCTTTTTATTGGGGAGTTCAGTCCATTGACACTTAAAAGTTATTAATGGAAGATATGTATTGAATCCTGTCATTTTTATTTCTGTTCACATTCTTGATATAGCTGTGCATTTCCACAGTTATACCTTCATTGAATTTTTTCCACAACCTCTTGGGTATAGTCATTCCCTTCTTCAGCTCTGTACGTTTAGTGTTTTTACTATGATGTGCCGTGGAGAGTTTCTTTTCTCATCCTGTCTATTTGGTGTTCTATATGCTTCTTGTATTTGTATGGGCCTGTCTTTCTTTAATGTTGAGAAATTTTCTTCTACAATTCTGTTGAAGATCTGATTCATACCATTATCTTGAGATTCTTCTCCTTCCTGTATGCCTATGATTCATAAGTTTGGTCTTTTTATGGTATCACACAATTCCTGCATATTTCCATTCTTGTGTTTTCTTAAATTTTTCATAATCTTTGCTTCAGTGGTCTAGTTCATCCACTTTATCTTCCAGTCTTGATACTCTTTTTTCCATTTCTTTCATCCTTTTGGTGAGGCTTTCTCCTGTCATTTCTAATCGGCTTACTGAATGTTTCACTTCCTTCTTCATTTCAGCCTGAGTAGTCTTCAACATTTTAACTCTTTTCTGATGTCATTCAGAAGTTTATCCCTATCTTCTTTCAGTTCTTTTATTTCTTTGTTTGTGTGTTCTTTAAATTCACTGAATTCTTTTATCATGTTTATAATTGTTCTTTTGTGTTCCATATCCTGTGTTTTCTCTAGGGGTTCTCATTGTACTCCTCTAGAGGACTGTTGGTACTTGATGGGGATACATTATTTTGGTTTTTTATGTCATTATTTTTTCTCTGTGACTTTAACATGTGGCTTTCTTTTGTAGTTTCTGATTCATGTGTGATACTTCAGCCTTCTCTTGTTGAGTTTAGGTATGCTTCTTTTTGTAAACTTCATTTGCCTTTGTGGTTTACTTGTTGGGCATGAAAAGCTGGTTGGTCTAGGCTTCAGGTTCTCTGTTTTGATTTTATATTGGCATGGCCAAATTGCTTTCGTCTTCAGGAGTTCCCACAGAGGCCCAAGTCAGGTGAGGATCAGATGCTCTCAGGCTTTCTTCTAAGGTCTTGATCCCTCAAGGAAAGATGCTGACCTCAGGAATTTGGGGCCTGAGCTGGCCTGGGAACAGCACCCAGGAAAGATGCTGGTCCCAGGAAGCTGGTGGCTGTGCCACCCAGGAATGCAAAGGGAGGTGGGGGAAGGAAAAGGCCCCAAGGTCTCCTGGGGACTACAGGGAGGAACTGGATTCGTCTGGATTCAAAGGATCAGGAAGCAGTGTGGACTTTGGGCCAAGAGGTCAACCCAGGAGTCTGGGGTGCAAAGACAAGAAATGGGCCAGTACCCAGGCCAGGAGGAGAGATGGGGTGGGGGAGCTGTGAGGGTGAATGAGGGTGTTGGAGTCAAGGCACAATGGGCGCCCTGAGACTTACCCAGGAAAGATGCTGGCACCTGGAAGCCGAGGGCTGTGCAGCCCAGAAATGCAAAGGGAGGTGGGGGCAGGACCAGGCCTTCCCAGAGTGCTCCTGGGAACTTCAGGGAGGGATTGGGTTGGTCTGGATGCAAAGGATCAGAAAGCAGTGGGGATTCTGGGCCAAGAGGTCAGTCCAGGGGTCTGGGGTGCCAAGACAAGAAATGGGCCAGTATGCAAGCTCCAGAATTGCGTTTTGAAGACCTGCCGACTCTGGGTGGCACCATTCCCTAGGCAGGGGATTCTGAACTGTGTAAGAGTATGTGACACAGCACTCATACATTCATTCTCTCTCTGTTCTTGATGTGGATTAGCTGCTTCAATTTCCTCCCACCATGACTTCACATAACGATGCATGGAAGCCTGGAATATGAGCCAAAAACAACCCTTTGCCCCTAAGCTGCTTCTGTCACAGCAACTGGAAAGGAAACTAAGACAGAGACTAAACACAGGGACTAAATCTTTCTGATTCCCCAAGCCTCAACTCTTGACACACCAGATTATAACACTGCCTACACTGCCCAAGTATTGAGGCCTGGCATTTTCTACCTTTCAGCCTCTAATTCAGAACCAAATATGATTTTGACCCTGAATAGATGTTTTATTTACCTCTGAATTAGCTTTTGTTTTCCTTCCTTTTCAGAACATCTGCCTCTTTTGCCTTAAAAGAAAAATCTCTAGCCTTTCTTTAAATGCCTAGAGTCTTAAAAGCTTCTCCATCACAGAATGTCTCTACATATAACACTACTATTAAGGTCTCTAAGTCATTTGAAAAAAAAAAAAGGCAAAATCTTAATTTGAATATTGTTTTTGTCTGAGACAGGGTCTCTCTGGTGTCAGTAACCTCCAGCTAGCCTGGAACTTTCTATGTAGACCAGACTGGTCTCTATCCCACAGAGCTCTGCCTGCCTGGAAGTAAAGGTTTATGCTACCAAGCCCAGCTTGAGGCAAGTTCTTACGCTGTATCTCAGACTAGCCTGGAGCTCACTATGTAGGCCAAAATGGCCTTGAACTCTAGGCAGTCCTCCTACCTCAGAATCCTAGAAAGGCTAGGATTCATAGGCATGAGCTACCCCCCCCGACCTGAACATTTCTTTCTTAAGTTAAATCTTAACTGATGGACATGAACATTTTTAAAATAGAAATTATTATTATAATCCTTGCTTGATTCTTTTTTAAGAAATTGTTGGGGGTTTTTTTGGGTTTTTTTTTGTTTGTTTGTTTGTTTGTTTGTTTTTTGGTCTTCTTGAGACAGGGTCTCCCTGTAGCCCCAGCTGTCCTGGAACTCACTATGTAGACCAGGCTGGCCTTGAACTCACAGAGACCCACCTGCCTCTGCCTCCCTAGTGCTGGGATTAAAGGTGTGCACCACAGTGAAATGCTATTATCGAAACAAAAAAAAATTAAAAGCAATTAAACTGAACAAAACGTTCTGTAATAAAAACTGGTTTGTACTGATGTTTGTTTCTTCATAACCATGCTTGAAATGATAGCTAATTGTCAAGGATCCTAAAAACTCAACTTGAAAGTGGGGAATTTTTATTTATATAGTAGTTATATTGACTTGCTTTCCATCCACTTCTCTCTCTTTTATGGCACTCTTTTAGTAGTAGCTTATTTTTATACCCTTAAAATGTAGAAATACTGTAAATCAGTATGAAGTGTTCCATATATTATTAAAGCAGGTATCTAATAATAAGATACTTTAAAAATTAATCTATCATGGGGCAAGTTTTAATATTCTTTTAAGTTATTACATGAATACCATCTAGGGGATAGGGTTGCACAGAATGATCTATTGTAAAAACAGGGCAAGGACACCACCTAACATGCAAAGTAAGTTTTCAGGAAAAAGCAAACACACAAAGAAGCACAGGTGAAGATTTCCATCCTCCTGCTCCCCTGCCAGGAACAGAAGAAATGCCTGGTGCCAGGGCCACTTCATCTAACCAAAGCAGCACTGAAAGGGGCCAGGAGAGATCTAGATCCTGAAGAGACAGTGGGGACTTTCAGGTATATGTGATGGCTTTGTTAAAAGGGCCTAAAGAGGCTGCCTAGCTCGGCTACTGGGATATGGGGCACCTTCTCTCCAAGCCTTACCAGAAGGGAAGAAATAAGTGTGCAGAAGTCCTTGGGTTTGTATCTTTTGAGCATGTCCTTGTTTCAAAGAGAAACAACTTCAAATGCATCAAAAGGGCACCATAGCCAACTTAGAGGGACTCACAGTGGTCATATCTGAGACAATTTCAATGACAACAAGAAAAGCAAATGAAAAAGAGGGATCATAATCAATAGACTAAAATAGGAATTCAAGATTTATAATGACTAAATAAATAAATCTTCCTTACAGTAGATTTCCAAATAATAAATGTTGGACGAAGGAATGTTGGAAACAGAATCAATTTAGCAAACACCACCAAAAAGCATTCTTTTAGACAAGAATTATTGCTAAAAGCTTATATATACTACTGTATCTCTCCATATGAATCATATTAATTACAATAGGGAAAATACTAACTAGAAGATATCTTTAACAAGTGACTAAGGTTAAGATCAACATTAATAGAATAAATTAATACCACTTTCCTGTCAATACAATCAGAATTTCATTTTTGTGGTATTGTGACCCAGATGTTCCTGTGATAAGTCACGGTCCCACCTCCATCCGTCCCTCTGAAGTCTTTCTTTTTTCTTGTTTTATTGTCAATGCATGCATCTTTAGACTCAATAGTTTAGTTGCTCTCTCCTGGGAACCTAGCCAAACTCCCCTCAAATTCTGAATTTTCTGCCTCAGAGCCTTGACTGTGGGGATTAAAGTTATACACCAATACACCCATCTTAACTACCTTTTCATCTACAGATTTCCCATATGTTTTCTTTTCCTTATCTATTTTCTCTTGGAGAACTCATACCATTGACCTGATTTCCCACAGCCCGGTTTGTCCTGGCTAAGGTGCACTGGCTATGTATGGTGCACTTCAAACATTTTTCGGCCCTCTGCATTTCCTGAAAATTGGCAAATGGACTTAGCAGCTTCATTAGACTTGGGTTAAATCCCTTTCGTACCTGCTGAGTGTGCTGGTATTTGCCTAAATCTCAGCATTCAGGAGGCAGAGGCAGAAAGATTTCTGTGAGTCTGAGGCCAGGCCAAGCTACATAGTAAGTTCAAAGTCAACTGTGAATACAAAATGAAACCATGTCTCAAAAAAAGAAAAGAAAAGAGAGAGAGAGAAAGGGAAATCCTTTTAGTAAGTTTCTTATGATATTAGCTGACACTGATGGCCATTTTCCACATCCATTAATTCATTTATTCATTTATTCATTCATTTATTCATTCATCCATTATTCATTTATTACCTGAAATATTTTTAAATATATTTCATATCTATTATTTAATTATCCAGGGTGTCCGTTGGTATAGATTGTATGAAGAATGATTGATTCCTTTCTCCTTAATAAAGCAGGGAAGTATTGAGGTAATAAGCCAATTCCCTACCATCTTCCTGCTATCACTAATGATTTTACAGCATTACAAATTCATTTTAAACAGACTCTACATGTTTCAATCCATTGAGTGCCTTATCTGTAATAAAGCTCAAATTGCTGCATTTTGAGCCAGCAGGGACAGTTAACTCCTGAGTCACTCTAACACTACTATAGTGTGTGTGTGTGTGTGTGTGTGTGTGTGTGTGTGTGTGTGATGTAAATATATGTGTGTGCATGTTAATATGTGTGAATGCAGGCATACAAGTACCAGAGTATGCATATAAAAGTCAGATGACATCAGATTTCGGTCTTTACCTTCCACCTTGTTTGAACCAGGTCTGTTTTTTTGTTTGCCACTATATACACCAGACTAGCTAGCCTGTAATTTCCAGGGATTCTCCTTTCTCTACTTCCTACTCTATCATAGGCTGAAAGAGTTGTAGATGATGGAGGCCTGGCTTGTGAAGCTTCAAAGGGAAGCAGAGACTATCAGGGCTGTTCATGTGAGATTTTGGATTAAGAAACTGTGGGTTCTGGTCGGCTGGATGTCTCAGTAGTCCCAATCTGGCGCTGAAGGTTTGACAAATTCTAAAAGATCATCTAGTCTTCAGTCTACAGCAGCAAGATGAACTCACCAGTGAGAGAGAAGGCAAGCAGCAAGAAGCCAGGTGTTCTCCTCTGTCATGGCCTTTTATACGGGCTGCCATCAGAAGGTAACACCCACATTTAGGGTGTGTCTTCCAGCTTCAGATGATCCAATCAAGATCTTTCTCATTTCAGTTAATCCCAGATCCAGTCAAGTTGACACCCAGGATTAGCCATCACAAGTAGTATGCCTGGTTTTATGTGGGTTCTGGGGATTTGAACTCAGGCCCTACACTTGTGCTGCAGGTGTCTTACCCACAAAGCCATCTCCCCATTCCAATATAGTGGTCTTTAAGAGCCATGTTATTACCTTTTATGATAAGATATTCTAGTCTCATCTTGTACATTTCCACCACAGACCTCAATAATTCCTGGTTTCTGATAGAGGAAAAGGCATTTGAAGACCACAATCCAAACACAGCAATGGTCAGAAACACATACTTGTACTACTAATTCAAAATCACCACTATGGCCTTTTCCTTAACCTCTTCTGCATTACTTCTACAATACTTTCTTCCATTCTGGATCCTGGATCTTAAGGAAAGACACTGGATTGATATAATTAATATGTCCCATGACTACTCCTGAGCTTTGTCACAGATTACAAACATAGTTGTCTTCTGAATAATGAGTAATACCCCACTCCCAGTTACAGTCACATCAAAGTTCCTATTACTATTTCTCCATCAGGGTTAATGAAGAATTTTTCCATTTATGAGAAAGAATTTTTCTATTTATTAACTCCTTTACTTTTACTTTTGGTTCAGGAGATTGGACCCAGGGCCTCATATACACTGGGAAAACACCCTCCTATGGAGCTACATCCCCAGCCCTTTATGTACTTTTTATTTTGATACAGGATCCCGCTACATGCCAAGGTGATTCTGAACTTGTTCTACAGTCAGAACAGACCTTGAGATTGCAATACTTCTACTGCAGCAACTTCCAAACAACCGATATTTGGCATAGCTCTTTTTCTTTTAAATTCCAGTTATTTTGCTAAAGTATGTCTTGGAGTTTTTCTGGGTATATATTTTAAAGTATTCTACTTTTTTTTCTATTTACAATTTCAATTACTTTTTAGGAATATTTTCTTAATGTCACTTCCAGAATTTATTCATTTGCTTCCCTGGATTTCTTCTTCCAAAGTCTCTATTATCCGTAATTTGGGTTCTTGGCTCATCTTCAATATTTGTCATTTTCTCTTGAATCATAACTTACCTATTTCTTCAAGCCTTCCTTTTTGCCATAATTTGTATTATTTGTTTTATGAATGTTCTGAGTTTTATTCATACAGCGGTTTTTTAAAATTTATAATTCTTTCTTGAGTTCTGTATCAACTGATTTGAATCTTTATAATTCCGAGCTTTGCACAGCAGAAGAACCATCAATTAAATTTATCTGAGACTTTGATTATTGTTACTTGAAACTTTGTAATTCTGTCATATGCAATTTTAAATGTTCTTCACGATGTTTATGGCATTTCATACACAGTTATGCACAGCTGACGAAGTCTTTATGGGGTAATTTTACTTTTTAATGTTTTTCATTATGTTTTAGTGAGTGTGTGTGTGTGTGTCTGTCTGTCTGTGTCTGTGTCTGCGTGTGTCTGTGTGTCTATGTGTATATCTGTGTCACGGCACACATGTGGCAGTCAGAAGACAACTTTCACAAGTCAGTTCTCTCCTTCCACCATGTGGGTCCCAGGGATCAAATTCAGGTTTTCAGTCCTAGCAACAGTCACATTTACCCACTGAGCCATCTTGCCAGCCTGATTTTCTTTCTTGCAATGATATTGTTATTTTCCTATTCTCTTTTTTTATTATTATACTAACTTATATAGGATTTGCCTAAATTGTTTTACTCACTTTAATGTAAAAATTTCTACCAAATGCATATATTGGAACATATATATGCATTTTTTAAAGGAATGATCTGGAAGACCAGTATGAAAATTCAAAGAAATGCTTGTTGAGTTTCAAGGCAATTGTTCCTTTTACAGGCAATAGACAGGAGGATGTGTTTGGGAAGTCTATGAAAGCACAACTCTGAGAAAAGCATGAAGACAAGGGTAGGATAGACTGAAGTGCAGCCAGGAGAGCCAGAACCAGAGAAAGATGTGGCAGGAGACTTGTTCCCAGAAGGGATATTCCAATTTAGGAATGTTGAGGTGGACAAAGTTTGTTTTAGCAACTAATAAATTTTAGCAGAGTCAGAACTCACTACCATATATTCCAAGGGACCAAAGGAGTATGGTTGTAAAAATCTCCAGCAAACAAAATAAAACAAAAGCAGAAAAGAAAAGAAATATATGAGATGGGGGGACTGGGCCTATCCATGTGAAAGGAAACCGAAAAGCTACATCAAATAGGTAAAATTCTTCTGAAATCATCTTGAAGGGAACAGGAGAGTGGCAGAAGGGGGAAAATTATGTATTTTTTCTCAACTGATTATAATTTGAGGAAAGAAGCAAGGATGTTATTGGACCGCTAACCCCTTGAAATGAATACAATTCCTGGAGGGCACTACACTCTGCCAGAAGATCGCCCCTATGCAAACGAAAAGTTCTGAATTCATTCCTCTGTACCTCCTCAAAATGTCCTACTGTTTTCCTCTATCTGACATTATTCTCTCTGTCTCTATGTCTCTCTGCCTCTCTCTCTCTCTCTCTCTCTCTCTCTCTCTCTCTCTCTCTGTCTCCCTCATAGTAACCAACTCCTCTGAGTGCAGAAATTTTACCTTAGCTGCAATCTCCTTTACCTGAAAATATCTTTTTCTAGATGAAGAAAACTTCGGGTGATACATGGCTTCAGGGCTAGATCATCACCTCATCAGGAAGCACTCATTTCCCACCATTCTAGAAAACTAGCTGCAAACCAAGTTGCTATGGAGAAAGGAGTTTGAGTGTGGAAACTGATCTGAAACTGATCATTTGTGGTGTTAGCTTTGGGCTTCCTTGAGCCTTGAGTTCCACATCTTAATAAGTAGATGATTTCCAAATATCCTTACAGCCTTACAATTTTGATATTACAGCATCTTGAATTAGTCAGCAATATTTGGAAATGTTTGCTTTTATAGTAAACCATATATAACTTTTGGATTATTATTTTTACCTCTATTATAGCATTTAACCAGGATATTTCTTTGCATCAAAATTCTTTTAGTATCTGTCGGCCTCTCCTCTCTACCAGACTATGGACCTGTAGCAGGCAAGGATATTCCCTGTTTATCTTTTGTTCCTTCCAACCTGCAACACCTTCGAGATACCAGATAAATGCTCATTGGATTAGACTGAACTACAAAACTTGAGAAATTCACCATCTCAGAAGTCTCACTTATTGGATGAATTTTCTGTATTATACGAACACAATTTGGGGTGTAGCCCTGATAAACTAGTATAGTAAGCATCTTACTTGTTAATATGGAGAAGAAAATAACAGGTGCAATATCTGGTTTCAAATTAAATATTTAAATAAGTACTATGCAAGTTCTCAGCTTGTACATTTCATAAACATGTAAGTATACCATCTATCTAACCTCTATTTTTTGAGAAGGAGAGCGACACAGAGAAAGAGACAGAGATAGAGGTACAAAGAGACAGAGAGACAAAGAAATAAGAGGCTAGATATAGGTTCTGTTAAGAACATTGCAAACTCAGGAACTACATTTTCCATAATTCTATGGCCATGCAGACTGACAGAGATGCCAAAAGCAATGAGCTCTGTTTAATGAAGTTTCTGTTTCTGTGTATTGGAGGACATAAGGAGGTTTCTCTCCATGCCTGGGACTTTGACAGAGTCAGAGTGTGGCACGGGGTAGAGAGGTGTGGGGCTCTGCTCCATTCTCGGTCTTTATATTTATACCTAAAGAGCAGCAGTTCTTTCTGTTATAAGAAAGAAAATGCAAGGATAACGATGTTAAAATTAGCTACCATCAATGTGTTCAAGACTGACAATAGCCATATGTTAGTTATTTAAATTAAGCAAGAAGATATAAATATCTAGCATTTTGCTAATGAAATAGTTTATTAGGGTGTCTCATTGCTTTGTTGACCTTCCTATCAGAAAATAAGACTTTTTACTCCCTGACACATGGCTTAAGAAGATGTTGGTCAATTAATGCATTAGATGTACACGAATACTGTTTTAAGCATAATCTTTAGAAGATTTCTGCCTCTTGGACTGAGAACACAGACTCAACATACTTTTCTCCATTCCCCCAACAAGAACTACAAAAAGTATAGAATTTAAAAAAATAAATAAATACAGAAATTCTCTGAAAGGTAGAGAGATCAGAAGTATTTCTTCATAGTACTTTTTAAAATTTTTATTGAGCTTTTGCAATCCTATACAACAGTTATTCAAATCCAGGCACCTTCCCCCATCCATGCCTCCCATGCCCCCATTCTCCCACCAGACCTCAAGCATTCTGCCATATATGCTAAGTCCCATCCAGGTCAAGCATTTGTACCCAGATGTTCTTCAGTGTAAATTCGTCCACCAGAGTCTAGTCATCCCAGATCATATGTAAGGCATATGCTCCCTCCTACAGGATCAATCAGTGTCCAATAGTTCTCAGTCTAGGGCTGGCCCATGACCCATTTCTCTCCTCCCCTCTGGGCCTTTGTTTAATTGAATTGGGACCTGTGCTCGATGCCACCATTGCCACAAGTTTTACATGTGCAGTCTTCCAGTGGCCTGAAAGCCTCTGCTTCCTGTGTTCATGAACCAGCCCTGGCTCTTAAAATCGTTCTGCCCTCTCTTCCACAATGGTCCCTGAGCTGTGGGTGGGTGAGGTTCGATATAGGAGTCCCATCCAAGGATGCATACTCTGCAGTCCCTTATTCTTTAAAACTTGGCCAATTGTGACCTTCTGTGTTCATTGCACTCTGTTGTATTAAGGAAGCTTTACTGGCAAGAGTTGAGGGATGCATTAGTTTTCTCTCTGCCCCGTTCCACTATATTCCATGAACCTTAAGTGTAGAGGTTCAAAGTCACATTCTGTTCTGAGATTTTCCTTGTTGTGCCTGCTCTTGCATATTAATATAATATTTCTTAGTTATGCCCAGATAATATACTTAAGTCAGGAGATGTCTCCTTGTCAGATAGCTCAGTGGAAAGTGTTTCACCCTTACAAATCTCATCACTTTTTGTCTCTCTCTTACAGTCTTGAACAAAAGCAAAATAAACCTTCAAAACACCCAATTGTGTCCCCAAATGTCCATCAGTATAGATCTATCCACTGGAGTCTGGTTATCCTACCCTTAAAAGAGACTGACTCTCCCCTTCCCAGCAGCCATTGGCTTTCAATAATTCCTCAGGTAGGATTGGAGTGTCTTCACTCCTCAACTTCTGTGTTGGGATTTTGACTGGCTTGAGCTTACATGGTACTTATCCATGATGTCACCAGTACCCTGAGACAAATTTGACTCTATAGATGTGTGTGTGTGTGTGTGTGTGTGATCATGAAATTGGCTGGGTGGGTAGTAAGGGGGTTCAGATAGGTTAGGGGATCTAAATACAATAAAAATATACCGTATCAAATCCACAAAAATTCTTTAAAAAAGTAATGAAAAAAAAACACAAAATTGGCAGTAGAGTCATGGTCCGAAGCAGTTATGAGACCCCTGTGTGGCCAGATCACTTTTCATTCTGGGATGAAAGCTTTCAAAGAAGTCCTAGAACAATGAATTCTCCTTTTGCTTAACATGAACCCAGAAACTAGCGCTCTATGGAAGCTGTGCTTGCAAAGATCCAGTATACACTTGGCATTCCTGTGTGCAAGAAAAGGTTAATGTTGACCTTCTAGTTACTGTTCTTAGAAAAATACATGCAAAGCAATATGCTTAGTGGTTTGTTTCTACAGATTAATAGAAATAAAACTTGTAGAAATAAGTTAAAACCTTATAGGCTTTTTGCTATTTTGTTTTCAATCTCTATCTTTTTAGAAAGGCTGTTATGTACACACAGCAGACTGGTTATGACACAGCAGGGTTTTCTGCAGTTCTCTGGAATTATAGGTAATAATGAGGCTCCCGGGCTGGTGTAGAGGTGGTGCGGCCAAGGGATGCAGCTTAGCTGAGAGTTGGTTCTGAGGAAGGAAGGACAGAACAAAGCAGAGAGAACAGAAGACAGAAGCAGGACAAACTTTCACAAACCTGGGCTGCAAACCAAGCAACCTTGGAGCTTTGGTGCCTCCACAGGGGCTTGATGGACAGGTGATTATACCACACTGTCCTCCCCTCTAAGAGAAAAAACAACTGGCAGTGTGGTTTCCAATGGAAGAAGGAAATCAAGGGTCACAAGTAGCCTACTGGCTGTGCTATCCTTTTGGCACATTAAATATGCGCCTTAGTCACTCTTGGAAGCTGTAATAAGCCCTATTTCTGTTGATGGTTGCTCTTCCATGAATCTTATACTGCTCGTTCCTGTGAGCAGAGACAGCCTGCTTCTTCTAACCATAACCCTCCTTACAGAGATGTTTCTTATAAACCAATGGTCATGTCATAATGCCTGATGAACTTATAGAAAACATGAACTCTGAGGAGATTGTTGTGTACCTCTCAGATATTGGTACAAATCTGTCCCACTCTGAATTATCCCCTGTGAGGTACATTGCACAGACCACCCCCCAACACCACTGTCATCCCAGAAGCCTACAAGATGCCTTTGCCATTCGGCAGCTTCTCTTTTAGACCCTCTCTGCCCTTCCTTTTTTGAATCTAGAGATGCAGAAAATCATGATGGTTTCTTTATGGCAAGCTGTAGATTCTTCGTATTTTCACTATCCAGGTTTTGTTGTCCACACTGAAACATCACATCCAGCATGAATAGAGTCAAATTCCCAGTCTTGACTTCCAAATTTAAGCCTGGAAAGTTCTGTGTTTTTATTGTAAATGACAGGTATTTGTAAACAAAATGTTTAGGGGAAAGGGGCTTAAAGAGGTAAATTT
This sequence comes from Nannospalax galili, assembly GCF_000622305.1. Lineage (NCBI taxonomy): Eukaryota > Metazoa > Chordata > Mammalia > Rodentia > Spalacidae > Nannospalax > Nannospalax galili. The sequence continues at coordinate 3,277,822 of NW_008349073.1, read as the reverse complement.
CAATATCTCAACTTAAATACCAAGAGCTAGGCGAAGAGAACTCCAAGTACAGTATTTAAACAGCAAGCCAGAGAGTGGAAGAAGCTGCATGCAGATATAGTAGAAAGGAAATTCTGGGCTGGAAGGAAGAGATCAGCCCAAGACACTGGTCAGGGCACCTGGACTCCATTTACTATAAGGGTCTTGGTGTGAGCTAGAAAAAAAAGCATTCCCTCCTCAAGACACATGGCTTCTGTTTTCCAGAAAAACATCACAATAAATGTACAAATCAGTGGTGTCTGTGATTTGAATAGTGCACTTTTAGATGACACTATTGTGCAATACATAACCATTTCATAAAGGCCCTAGAGGATGTACATGGCTGCCTTGCTATTCCTATGAGTAGATGCTATAGAGGGAAAGAGAGCTGAACTTCTCCAGTATTCTGCAGATCTGGGGCCAGAGGGGAACTGAGTCTTGAATGCCTGAACATATATCTGGAGGGAGGCTGCCTCACATTCTCCCCACCAACAAAGAACTTCAATAGCATAGAAGCTAATAGCTGAGTCTCAAAGCAGAGCTACATCAGAGATAGGTCAGAAGTCTCAACCCTTGATAACTCCAACGAATCTAGGGAGGCATTGAAAGCAACTGAACTGGAAATCAGTAAAGTCACTGTGGTTCCAGGCAAGTTCACTAGTCTTCTAAAGTCAGTGAGATCTTTGGCTACCTTAAGAATGCCTCCTCAGACTGACTGTCAGGGATGTTTTGAAGTGTCTTCTGTGAGTGGGGGTCAGGGTTTCCCCTTTTCATCCTCAAGTTCCTTGGTGAACTGTGGAAATCGCATAGGTATTGGGAATGGACTCACCCCTGCTTTCCTTTCTCTGTTGCCATCTCCCCACATGACTGACTGATGGCCTTCACCTTTAGGGTGAGGAATGGCCTGCAAGTGTGTCCCTAGTGGTGTTACCTGCAACCCTTCTCATCTACTGAGGCACCAAATGGGGTCTCAATCAGGATGCAGCAACCTCACTGCAGGTGCTAGCTCTAATCTGCCATTGTTGTCTCTACCCACTCCCATAATTCCTTTACGCTTATCTGGATCTAGTGTGCTGAAAGAATTGTTGGGGTCTGAACATCTCTCAAGTTGAAACACAACCTCTCTCCCAGCCAAGAAACTTATTTACTAGTCCAAAAAAAAAACATGAGGAGGGACCTAGGGATTTGAGGCTTTTCCAGCCAGGCGTAGTGATAGACGTGTATTCCCAGGACTTAGGATGCTGAGGCAAAAGGATAGTGAGTTCATGACCAGTCTGGGCTACAAAGGAAGACCCTTTCAATCAGTCAATCAGTCAGTCAATCAGTCTTTGCCAATTGTTGTGGGACTTGAGACTTGGAACAGAGCTTAAAAGGAAAAGTCACTCAGGCTGCTACAGTGCACACCAAGCTGCCTCTTGTGACAGCCACATGATCCTCCATTCAGGTTTTACACTAGGGTCAAAGTTTAACAAGTGCACATTTGTATACTTCTGTCCTCTGTACCTACATGTCCCACAAGTTCCTTGAAACCTTGTCAAGTTGCTTCAAGACAATGGTTAGCAACTTCTGATCAAATACTATTATTTTAACTTAAGACTGTAGAACCAAAGCACTCTGTAACAACTTACAATGTTATAAATAAAATTAAATATTTAGACTAAAAGTTGCATTCTCTGGCTTTTAAATGTTTTAATTAAATACTTCTATTTAGTATAGAATACTGGGTAGCTAAAAACATTTTATGCTTTGTGATAAAATTATTCTTTAAATACACTGCATTTATATAATTAGACATTCCTAATGTTTGTGTTGTAGGCTTTGAGTATAAATTAAAATAATGAGACGCTGAGAGCTGAGGCTGATGAGTATTTGCCTATATTTCCACTGACTGATTCAGATGGGGATTGACGCATCTATCATCCACAGCCCAAGGTGACGGTTTAGTTTTTAGTAGCGAACTAATGGCATCGCCAATGGTTCCATTGATCTTCTGCTCACACTCTCCTTAGACTATTCTTTACTTCTTCATAACAGTCCTTTTCTCCTTTCTCAGGAAGAATTGATTTTTCAGTTTAGCCCTTATGATTCACAGAAGAAAGACTATGAAGATTGTTACCTTTAGAAGATGAAAGATCATGAAGAATGTGTGGAATTAAAATGGATCCTTATTTTTAATATGACATCCTTTCCGAAAAAAATCAATATGGCTTAGAAAGTAAAGCACACCTCCTATAGTTACTGCAAATATTTCTAGCAATTCTAAATCAGAGAGAAATATATCTAAGTTAACTTTATTTAAATTGAAAAAAGAATAACAATAAAAGTCTTTCCTAGAGAGAGAAACATGAAGCCCTTGGAGGGTATTTGCAGCTAAATATACATGTGCTAGTTTTCCAGTTTATCCCAGTGCAGAAACAGCAATGGATACAGCAGTAACAAGGGTAGTGTGACAGTGGTAGCAACTAATTTGGACGCATACTGACCATGTGTCAGGAACTGAGATGTTCACATGATTTCACATGATTGGCAGCTTTCATGATACCTTCTGATACTGTGAGAGCTAGTCTTTGGGGAGGAAGCTTCCAGGTCAGTTCCCAATCAATTGCTCCAAGTCCTGTGTCCAAAGTATGTGGTGTCTTCAGCAGTAAGGTCTTACCTTCAAGTTCTGGGAGGCAACCAAGGGCTGTGGCAATAGCCTATACTATTTTGAGAGTCTCTTGGACGATCCTGACCAACAACTCAAAGTGAGGTTCCCCTTGCCTAATACCGTGGTTTTTGTTACATAACCTTCAGCTATACACATACACTCACATTTGTATTATATATGTATTTTTCAGTAGGCTTATTAAAAACTACATTTCCCTTTGGTGTTTCATACCATATAAGCATTATTTATCTCTCTTTCCTCTCTCTCCCTCTTCTTGTATAACCCTCCCTTCTTCCTCCCCAGTAAAAGTACTCCTCATTTTCCCCATTTGCCCCTGGATGACGTCTGTCTTCTACTAACCCCCTCTTGAGCTCCTTCTTCCCCTCTTTCCCCAAGATTCTGTTCCAATTTCCTGGCTCCTGCCATAGCATCAGGATATATTCTCACATCTAAAGATTTGGTGCCAGGATCCATAAATTAGAGAGAACATACTTGTTTTTCTGAGTCTGGGTTACATTTAGTATTAATAGTTTCTAGTTTCGTTCATTTATCTGTAAATTTCATGATTTCATGTTCCTTTACCACTGAAGAGAATTCCATTGTGTAAATGTACATTTTCATTATCCATTCATCAGTTGAGGGATATTCAGGTTGTTTCCATTTCCTAGATATCATGAAAAGAATAGCAATAAACATGGCTGGGCAAGTATCTTTATAGTAGGATATCAAGTCCTTCGGGTATATGCCAAGGAGTGGTATGGCTAAATCATGTGGTAGATCAATTTTTATTTGTTCTGTTTTGTCTTCAAATATTTTATTTTTTATTTTATGTGTATGAGTATATTGCCTGCATGTGTGTAAGCACACCCATGTCATGCAATGCCCACAGAGGTCAGAAGACAGCATCAATCCCCTGGAACTGGAGTTAAGGATGGTTGTCAGCTGCCATGTAGGTACTGGAAATCAAATGTGGATTCTCTGCAAGAATAGTCAGTGCTATTAACCACTGAGCCATCTCTCCAGCCCCTAGATCTATTTTTAGTTAAGAGTTCTCCACACTGATTTCCATACTGGCTGCACCAGTCTGCAATCCCACCATCAGAGAATGAGTGTTTCCCTTTCCCCAGATCCTCTCCAGCATTTATAGTAATTTGATTTCTTGATCTTAGCCATTCTGACTGATATAAGATAAAATTTTAAAGTAATCTTAACTAGCATTTCCCTAGTTACTAGGGATGTTAAACACTTTTTAAAGTAATTTCTTAGCTATTTTTATTTCATCTTTGAGAACTCTCTATTCATATCTGTAGCCCATTTTTAATTGGGTCATATGTTTTATTAATTCTTTATTTTTTAGTTCTTTGTATATTCTGGAAATTAATGCTCTATCATATATATAGCAAAGATGTTCTCCCACTCTGTGGGCTTCCTCATCGTTTGATTAGTTGTTTCCTTTTCTGTACAGAGCTTTTTAGTTTAATGAGGTTCCATTTGTCAATTGTTGACCTTAATTCCTGAGCAAGCCAAGTCTAATTTAGAAAGTCCTTTCCTCTATCTACATCGTAAAGGGTCAATACCTATGTTTTCTTCTAACAGCTTCAGCATTTCAGTTTTACACTGTTGTCTTTGATCAATTTGAAGTGCATTTTGTGCAGGGTGATAGATATGGGTCTAGCTTCATTTTTTAGCTGTATTTATTTTATGTATATGAATGTTTTGCCTGCACATATGTAAGTGCACTACAAATACACAATGCCCTCAGACGCCAGACGAGGACATCAGATCCCTTGGAACTGGAGTTATGGATGGCTGTTAGCCACCATGTAGGTGCTGAGAACCAAACATGGGACCTCTGTAAGAGCAGTCAGTGCTCTTAACCACTGATTCATCTCTCCAGCCCCTGGTTTCATTTTCTTACACATGGAGATCCAGTTTTCCTAGTACCATTTGTTGAAGATGTTGTCTTTCCTCCAGTGTGTATTCTTGGTACCTTGTCAAATATTAGGTAGCTGAAATTTTAAGCACTCATGTTTGGGTCTTCTGTTTTGATCCATTGATCTACATGTCTGTTTTTGTGCCAATAGCATGCTGTTTTTATCAATATAGCTCTGCAGTATAATTTAAAAGCTGACATGGTCATACCTCCAGTATTGGTTTTTTTGCTCAGGATTGCTTTGGCTATCAGAGGTCTTTTGTGGCTTCATATAAATTTTAGTATGTTTTTGTCTATTTCTGTGGAAAATGTCATAGGTGTTTTGATTGGGAATGCATTGAATATGTACATTGCTTTTGGTAAGATGGTCATTATTAAGTCTACCAATCTGTAAGTATGGGAGGTCTTTCCATCTTCTAGTATTTTCTTAAATCTCTTTCTTCAAAGATTGAAAGTTTTCATTGTAGAGATCTTTAACATCTTTGGTTAGGTTTATTCCTAGATTTTTTGAGGCTATGTGAATGGAAGTGTCTCCATGATCTCTTTCTCTAATGGCTTATTATTGGTATATAAAAAGTCTACTGATTTTTGTAAACTGATTTTTGCTACCACTTTGTCAAAAGTGTTGATCATTTCTAGGAGTTTTCTGGTAGTATTCTTAGAATTTCCTATGTATAATAGCATATCATCTGTAAATATGGACAATTTTATTTCTTTTCTAATTTGTACCCCTCTAATTTCATTCTTTTTATTGGTCTAGCTATGGTTTCAAGCACTATATTGAAAAGGAGTGAAAATAGTGGATAGTTTTGTCTTGGTCCTGATTTTAACAGGAATGCTTCAAGTTTTCCTCCATTTAGAATGATGTTGGCTGTGGGTTTGTCATATATAGCCTTAATTATGTTGAAATATGTTCCGTCCAGTCTAATTCCCTCTAGAACTTTTATCACGAAGTTATGTTGTAACTTACCAAAGTCCTTTTCTACATCTAGAAAGATGATCTTATGATGTTTGTCTTTGTGCTGGATAGCTTTAGTTATCAACTTGATATACCTGGGTTGAGAGCCTCAGTTGGGGAATTGCTTCCATTGGACTGGCCTGTGACCATGTCTGTGGGCATTTTCTTCATTTTTGAGAGATATGTGAAGGCCCAGCCTACTGTGGGCAGTGCCACCCCTGGGCAGGTTGTTCTGATTTGTTTCAGAAAGTAGGCTGAGCATGGTCCAGATGAGCAAGCCAGTAAGCAGCATACCTCCATGGTCTGTGCTCCAGGTTCCTGCCCTGAAGTCCTGCCTTAGCATCCTTTGATAAAGGACTGTGCTATAAGCCAAATAAACCCTTTCCTCTCTGAGTTGGTTTTGGTCAGTGTTTTTATCACAACAGAAAGTAACTAGAATAGATTTTAAGTCCATTTATATGATTTATTGACTTGTGTATATTAAATCATGCCTGCATCTCTGGAATAAAATCAGCTTGATCACGGTGGATGTTCATTTTGATGTGTGCTTATATGCAGTTTGCAAGCATTTTATTGATAATTTTTGCATCTCTATTCATCAAAGATATTGGCTAATAGTTTTCTTTTTGTTGTGTCTTTGCCTGGTTTGGGTATCAGAGTAATACTGGTTTCATAGAAGGAGTTTTAGAGTTCTCTCTCTGTGTTTCTTTCTGTTTTAATAAGCTAAGCAGTATTGATACTACTTCTTTGAAGGTCTGGTAAAATTCTACTGTGAATCCATCTGGATCTGGGCTTTTTTATAGCCAGGAGGCTTTGTATTACTAGTTTCATCTCCTTATTTGTTATGAATCTGTTTAAGTCGATCTCTTCTTGGTTTAACTTTGGTGGTCCCATTGAATCTAGAAATTTATCCATTTCTTTTAGATATTCAAATTTAATAGAGTGTAGGTTTTAAATTATTCCCTTATTGTGTTCTTGATTTCTCTGGTGTCTTTTGTAATGTTTCCTTTTTCATCTTTTAAATTGTTGATTTGAGTTTGCTTATTTTTTTTTTAGTTAGCTAGGCTAAAGATCTATCTTATATATCTTAACTGCCTTTTAGATTCATTGATTCTTTGTATTGTTTTCTTTGTCTATATTTCATTGATTTCTGCTCTCATTTTTATTCTTTCATCTGCTGGATTTGGATTTGTTTGTTCTTGTTTTTCCAGATGCCTAAGTTGTATCATTAAGTCATTTATTTGTCCTCTCTGATTTAAAATTTTTATAAACTTATTTTTATTTTGTGTTTATAAGTCTTTTGCCTCCATGTAAATATACCCATGTCATGCAATGCCTGCAGATCCCAGAAGATGGCATCGGAGCCCCTGGAACTGAAGTAATGGATGGTTGTTTGCCACCATGTGGGTGCTGGAAATGGAACCTGGGTCCTCTGGAAGAGCAGACAGCCATCTCTCCAGCCCCTCTTTCTGATTTTTAAATGTAGGTACTCACAGCTATAAAATTCCGTCTTAGGATTGCTTTCAATATGTCCCGGGGAGGGGGGGTTATTGTGTTGTGTTTTCATTTTTATTTAGTTCCAGGAATATTTTTATTTCTTTCTTCGTTTTTTTTCCCTTTGACTCATTCATCATTCACTGATGTGTTCTTACTCTCCATGAGTTTGTGTGGCTACTAGAGCTTCTTTTGCTGTTGATTTTAAGCTTTATTGCATTGTGATCCAAATAGGACACATGGAATTATTTCCAATTTTTTACTTAATTGAGGTTTGTTTGGTGCCCTGGTATTTGATCTATTTTAGAGAAACTTCCAGGGGCTGCTGAGTAGAATGTTTATTCTTTGGTGCTTGAGTGCAATATTCTGTAGATGTCTGCTAGGTCTGTTTGATGTATATCATTTAATTCAGATGTTTCCCCTGTTTATTCTTTATCCAGATGACTTATCTGTTAGAGAAAGTGGGGTATTGAAAACACCCACTGCTACTGAGTTGAGGTTAATCTGTGTCTTGAAGTCCAGTAGTATTTGTTTCATAAAATTAGGTGTGCCATAGTTTGGTGCATATGTTTATGATTGCAGTGTCTTCTTGGTTAATTATTCCCTTAAGCAGAATGAAGTGACCCTCTTTATCTCCTCTGATTAATTTTAGTGTGAAGTCTATTTTGTCAGATATTAGGATAGCAACACCTGCTTGTTTCTTTCTTTTTGAGACGGGGTCTCCCTGTAGCCCCAGCTGCCTAGAATTCACTACAGAGACCAGGCTGACCTTGATCTCAGAGTGCTGGGATTAAAGACATACATCATCATGCCTGGTTTGTCTGCTTGTTTGTTGATCCCATTTGCTTAGAATAATGTTTTTCCATCCTTTCATGCTAAGGTAGTGCCTGTCCTTGAAGGAAAGATGAGTTTCTTATAGACAACAAAAAGATAGATTGGTTACTGTAATTTTTTCTGTTTGTGTTCTTAGTCCTGTTTTGTGTTTCCATAATTATAGCTTCATTTATTTTCTTTCCATAGCCTCTTGGGTATGGTTATTTCTTTCTTCAGTCCTTTGTATTGCTTTGAGTATTCTCTGTAGGGCTGGTTTGGTAGACATGAATTCTTTCAGCCTGTTTATATACTGGAAGATTTTTCTTTCTCTTTCAACTATGATGGACAGTTTTGCTGGAAAAGGTCATCTGGGTTGGCATCTGTGGTCATTTAGACTTTGGAATACATAGCTCCAGACTCCTCTGGCTTTTAAAGTTTGCATTGAAAAGTCAGCTATTATTATGATGGGTTTTCTTTTATATGTAATTAGCTGTTTTACTCTTGAAGCTTTCAGTACCTTTGCTTTGTGCTGTATAGTCAGTGTTTTTACTATATGCCATGGGGAGTTTCTTTTCTGGTTCAGTCTATCTGGTGTTCTGTGCTTCTTATATCATATAGTTTTATCTTTCCTTAATTTAGGGAAGTTTCTTCCGTAATCCTATTGAAGGTCTGGTCAATAGCATTGACCTCAAAATCTTCTCCATCCATACCTATAATTCATAGATTTCATCTTTTCATGGTGTCCTACAGCTCCTGCATATTTTATGTATTTTTTTAATTTTTCATATTCTTTGCTTGAGTAGTCCAATTCTCCAACCTTCAATTCCTTTTGGGGGGGGGTAAATTTTATTTATTATTTTCTTTTATTTTTTGTGTATGAGTGTATTGCCTGCATGTATGTGAGTGCACCCGTGTTGGGCAATGCTGCGGAGGTCAGAAGAGGGCTTCCGATTTCCCTAGAGCTGGAGTTAAGGACGGTTCGTAGCTGCCATGTGGGTGCTGGGAATTGAACCCAGGTCCTCTGCAAGAGCAGTCAATGCTCTTAACCTCTGAGACAGGGTCTCCCTGTAGCCCCATCTGGCCTGGAACTTACTATGTAGACTAGGCTGGCCTTGAACTCACAGAAATCTGCCTGCTTCTGCCTCCCCACCTCGGGGCTGGGATTAAAGGTGTGCACCACCACTCATGGCCAACCTTCAGTTCTTGATATTCTGTTTTCCATTTGCTTTGTTCTCCTAGTAAGACTCTGCCCTGTCTTTCTAACTGGCTTATTGAGTTTAACTCCACCTTCATCTCAGCTTGAGTTTTCTTCAATATGTCTCTTTCATGAATTCACTTTTCCAATCCTCAATTGTCTTAGTCATCTCATTCAGCCTTGTGTTTGTATTTTCTTGAACTTCAGTCAGGAGTTTACTCCTGTCCTCTTTGAGTTCCTTGAGGTGTTTGTGTGTTCTTTAAAGTCCTTGAATTCTTTGATCATGTTTATGATTGTTCTTTTAAATTCTGTGTCCCGAGGTTCCTCTGGTTAGTTCTCATTGTACAACACTTCCATAACACTGGTGAGATTCGATGGGAAAATATTATCTTGGTTTTTCATATTATTTGTGTTTTTGTGATGTGACCTGGGCTTATTGAATTTTTGTTGTTTTTGTTGTTGGCTCTGTGCCTGATATGAAATTCTAGCCTCCCTTTATTGAGTGGAAGTTTGGTTCTGTTTTTATTGTAGCTTGGTTGATTTTTAATCAGGTATGAATAATTAGTTGATTTGTGCTTCAGGTTCTCACTTTGATTTTTTTTGGAGAGACGGGGTGATTACCAGCTGGTCCTGTGTGTGAAGTGGGAAATCACAATTAGGACTATGAGTGTGGAGACTGTGGCAGAGTGGACTGGTTCTAACTAGCCCTTTAGGCTGGTCAGGAGCTGGAGCAGAGCTTTCCATGCCTAATCCCTAGAGTGGGGAGATGGTGACCAAGTGGGCAGGGCTCTGACTAGCTCACCAGGCTGGTCTGGAGCTCTCCAAGAGCACGTTTAGGGCAGAGTCAGTAAGAGGAAAGTGGTAAAGTGGTTTTTCTGAATATTTTCAACCCAGAGTTCATTAAATTCATGGATGCAAGGGGCTGGAGACATGGCTCAGTGGTTAAGAACACTGATTGTTCTTGCAGAAGACCCAGGTTCAAATCCCAGCACCCACATGGCAGCTAATAACTGTCCATAACTCCAGTCCCAGGGGATCTGACAGCCTCTTCTGACCCCCACAGGCATTGCACGACATGGGTGCACTTACCTACATGCAGGAAATACACAGATACACATACACATAAAATAAAAATAATAAATAAATTTTTTTTAATTCATGGATGCAGAATGATATGCCACAGACATGGTGGGCAGATGTATTATTATTGGTTTGGCTATTATTGTTATTCCTGTTTTGCAGATAAGAAAAGTCACTTTTCAAAAAGTATAGGTACCTTGCCTAATATCACATGGCCAAAAGGATATGGTATTATAAATAGATTAGGTATTCTAAGTAATATAAGATTTCAAACCTGGACTTGATCAAAGTACCTGGCTCTAGTTAGTAATGAAACAATCTTTATACCATCTCTAATATTTTAGAGTTTAAGGGGTTGATCCTAGAGTGCAAATAATTCAATCTTAAAGTGCACCCAGTTACTTGAAGAGCAGGACAAGATTAGTGATCTGACTTCTATATTAGTGATCTTGACACTTGTGATGGCTAATCCTGGGTGTCAACTTGATTGGATCTGAGATTAACTGAAATGAAAGAGATCTTCTTGATTGGATCATCTAAAGCCAGAATACACACCCTAAATGTGGGTGTTACCTTCTGATGGCAGCCGGTATAAAAGACCAAGGGCAGAGGAGAACGCAGGGCTTTTTGCTGCTTGCCTTCTCTCTTGCTGGTGAGTTCATCTTGCTGCTGTAGACTGAAGACTAGCTGATCTTTTGGAATTTGTCAGACCTTCAGCGCCAGATTGGGACTACTGAGACATCCAGTCTTGTGGACTGAGCGACTACGGATTCTCAGCCTCTCCAGTGTGGTGCAGCCATTGTTGGACTACTCGGACTCTATCCTATGAGCTAAGCTGATAAATCTCTATACATATTCATTCTACCGGTTCTGTTTCTTTGGAGAACCCTGACTAATACAACACTATAAAATGTCAGTGTGACAGCCCTTATCCTTGTGCTGTAAATCTCATATTCTGATTCTTAGAATTAATAAATACCCCCATGGGGCTGGAGAGATTGCTCAGCAATTAAGAGCACTGACTGCACTTACATAGGACCCAGGTTCAATTCTCAGCATCTACATGGCGACTAACAAGTATCCGTAACTAACAAGTATCCATAACTCCAGTTCCAGGGGATCTGATGCCTTCTTCTGACCTCCTTGGGCATTGCAGGATATGGGTGCACTTAACACCTGTATGAGACAATAAATACACTCATACACATAAAATTAAAATCATAATTTTTTAGAATGCCTCCAGGTGTAACACCATCAAGCACAAAAACAAATACATCTATTAAGAATCGGCACTGGAGGGTAATAGAATAAATGCGACATGAAAGCAGAAAGGGAACTAGTGTGAGGAGGAAGGGGACAGAGAGGAAGAGGACCAGGGAGCTGGGAGAGGTAAGTGGAAGGGACCAACAGAAGCAATGCATAAAAATGCCATATGGAAACCCCTTATTTTGTGTACTAATTGGTTTAATCTAATGAAAAAATTAAAGCAATAGCATTAAATAGACCAAGTCACCCTTTGAGTCTCCGGTTCCTCCACGCACCATCGCAGGTGTCATCTGTTCTCTGAGGACACAAAACCATCCTATGGAGGGCAGCCTTGGGAAGATTCAGGAAATTTGAGTTATCATGGCTGAGGTCCACTGAGGACAGGCATGTAAATGACTCAAAGATGGTCACTGGTAATGGCTAAGAAGATGAGATGCAAAGATATCTAGAACTTGAAAGTGCTGCAGAGTATACTGGAAGGATCCAGAAAAAAAAAAAAAAAAAAAAAAAAAAAAAAACACCACAAGCAAAACCCTGAAGTAAAAGAGAAATATATGGGAAGATGAGAAACTGAGGACTGTGCCTCAGCAGGGGATAAATGCCCCCACCTGTCAATTCCAGGAAGAGAGAGATGGAATACACAAGTGCTCATACAGCATAGTCTCCCAATATTTCATTGTAGAACTTTTCAACTATTCAGAAAGTTGGAAACTTTTACAGTATACACCTGAATTCTTCCAATGCTTGCATTCTTCATTTAACAATTGCTTAGCTACCCTTAACTTATATTTATCCACCTTTGTGTATGAGTTTGTATGTTGTATGTGTATGTGTGAGTGGGTATGTACACATGTGTGCCCATGGAGAGGCCAAAAGTCAACATCAAGTCTCTTCCTTGATCGCTCTACATCTAATTTACTAAGACAGGATCTCTCACTGAATTCGAAGCTCTCAGATTCAGCTAGGCTGACTGGCTAATGACCTTTAGACATCTGCCTGTGTCTCCATCTCCAGCACTGGGATTATAGTCAGCACCTTCATGGCTGGCTTTTATGTAGGTGCTGGGGACTCAAAATACGGTCCTTGTGTTTACACAGCAGACATTTTGCTGACTGAGCCAAGCCTTCTTTTTCCATATTATGCTGCCTTTATATCTAGCATTTTACTGGATTTACATTCACACACTAATCCTTTCAGCCATATTCTGTTCATCTTTTTTTGTTTTTTGAGAAAGGGTCTCATTATGTAGCTCTGGCCAATCTGGAACCCACTATAGACACCAGCCTGGCCTTAAACTTGTGGCAATCTTCCTGCTCATGCCTCTTAGGTACAAGTTCACAGATATGGGGAAACTTGGTTTACTCATTCCATATTCCATTTTTTATGTATTTCATAGTGAATTGCAGACATTAGATGTAAATCCTAAACACATAACTTGTGTGCACAGCATCAGGTAGGGTTCAGTATTCATTTCTAGCTCTTTCTCTTTGTTGAAAGTAAATTTATGTATAACAAAGTGTAAAAACTAAGAGATTATTATGTATTGACAAATGCATATATTCAACCCCCTACCAAATTATAGAACACTAGTTTCATTCTAGAAAGTTCCTTTAGTTTCTGCTCCAATCAACCTCCCTTTTTGGCCATATATCACTTTTGCCTGTTTCAATCTTTGCTGAAATGGTCATACATTACAAACTCTGTGTAAGGTTGATTTTATGTCACATAGTATTTTGACAATGATCCATGTTTTTGTGGGTACTGTTCCAGAGTTTCATTCCTTTTTACATCCAAGTAGTATTCCACTATATATGTATATATTTGCCCATTCCCCTCTGAAATAATGCTTCAGTTGTTCCCAGTAGTTAGTGATTATGGATAAAGCTGATGTGAACATATTTATAGACATCTTTAAGGAAGACAGATACTTTGATTTCCCTTATGCAATTACGTATGAGTGAAATTTCTGAGTTGTCAAGTGTATTGGTATTTAATTTTATAAGGAACTGTTAAAATATTTCAAAATTAATTACACTCCAGGTTACCACAAATGTAAAAAAATCTTGGTTGCACCATGTGCTCACCGACATTTGATGCTTCTAGTTCTTATCATTTTACCAGCCCTGGCTATAAAACTCATTCACATAATTCCCCTGTAGATTTTCCTCTCAGAATTTTGAAGGGAAAAACAATGTTTCCTTCTATGTGTTGAACACACAACACCATTGTCTGGGAACTGATTTTTTATTACCAATTTACAGATGAAGCTAAGACAGAGAAAGCAATTTTGAGGTCATACATCAAGGAAGGGAGGCATCTGTGTTTGGTACTCCTCCAAACTCCCTGGTCTTAATTTCTTGCGATTACCACTTCCTGAGGCTGGTGCTAGTGTTAGGTATCTTGAAAGATAATGGCAGGCTATTGAAGATGGACTTCTCCCTCATGGACTTTGGATCCCACCTCGAATTCCCTGGTAATGCTAGAAGGCAAAGTGCCTCCTTGGAATTTAACTTACCATATGAAGGCAGGTATAATGGCACAGGAGTCAAATCTCATGGTACACAGCTGTGATTACAGCATGGCAAAGGCAGAGGAGGAAGACTGTTTGAGGACAGAGGTCAGCCTGGTCTACATAGCAAGTTCTGAGTTTGAGGCCAGCTAATAATATAGAGAGGTCCTATCTGAAATAATTAATAAATAATTAGATTACCGTATGAAAAAGTGGAGGTGTCTAGGCTTTGTTGAAGTCCATTACTAGTCAGCTACTTCCTCCTGGTCAGAAGAATACAATATAAATCTAAATTCTATCCCTGGCCTTGGGTGAAGAACTAACATTCTTTTATAAGAGCTGGTTTGTCAGTCACCTGCCAAGAGATGTGTTGTTTTCTGTTGTGTTTGGCCCTTGCTTCCTCTCCTTCCCCTTCTAGGAAATCTGATGTAATTGAAGACATGCTGGGGAAAGGGGAGGAATAATTGTCTCCTTAATGAGATATTGTACTTTTCCTCCCCAGAAACCCTTTCTCAGTGTAGTTCACAGAGCTTGGCTATGCACCTTTGTTAAGTTGGCCCACTTTTTGGAATCCTAACTTAGAAAAATGTAATTTTTCCATTTTCTTGTTTTCCATCTCCTTTCAGATAAAGGCAAAAGCCTAAGCATGCTCTCTCTGGTACTTGGGCTTTCTTACTTTCTCTGAAGCTATCCACCCCACAAGGCTGCTTGCTCATCTCCATTGCTGAACTCAAAAGGCGTGTCTACCTGTCTTCCTCTCCTTTCTCCCAATGGCTTCTGACATTTACAGCTTGCCTGCCATGTTGCCTCTCAATGTCAAACTCTAATAAAATTGTCCTCAACCTTCCTTTCAAGTCCATTTCTAAGTTCTTTTATTAACAAGACTAAGAACCCCAAAAGAAGGAACACCAGTTTCCCAGTAGCATATGGTGCCCAACATGGGGCTCCCCAAATTTCCCCAGTAACATTAAGACAGACAATGATTTCACACTGGGAGATACCGCCTCTCCTTCCTCGTGTATGTGGAATAACTAGTCCCAGAGTCACAGATTACTTACCTTATCCTAAACATGAACACTAACCTTCATTCAGACTTAACCAAAACAATTGAACTTCCTAAGCCCTGTTATGTTTTATTAGAAAATATTTATTATTTTTATTTTCTGTATATGAGTGTATTGCCTGCATGGGTGTAAGTGCACCCCTCTCATGCAATGCCCTTGGAGGTCAGCAGAAGGTTTTTGATCCCCTGGAAATGGGAGTTATGGGTGGTTGTTAGCCACCACGTGGGTGCTGGGACTCAAACCAGGGTCCTCTGGAAGAGCAGTCTGTGCTTTTAACCACTGAGCCATCTCTCCAGCCCCAGCCCTGTTACGTTTTAAGAGTATTTCCCTTATACAAGAGTGTTGAGTACTCAGTCCTAAACTGAGTACATAGTACACACCCATAGAAAATTTATTAGCCCCTCCAAGGCTCAGGAAACATCATGAAAGAGGAAGCAGAAAGATTTTAGGAGCCAGGAGATGGGGAGGAGTGCTATGAAAAGCTTCTTCTAGACATGGTATGGCCACTGTAATCATGAACAGACAGCAGCAGTGGCTACCTGAACAAGACCTGCACACACACAAAGGGCATGAAAGCAGAAAGGAGGACCAGGTGAAGAAGGGGGTGTAAGAGAGTGTAAGAGAATGACGGGTGCATATGAGCACAATACATTATATACATGAATGAAATTTCCAAAATAAAGTAAAAAAGGAGATTCTCTTTTATTAACCTCTGTTTTCTAAGAACACTGTCAAGTGAGGTCTATGAGCTCTGCTCTTCTTACAAATGAGAAGACATCAAAAAATAAAATCAAACCATGTTCTTTGTGTTTGCATTTCAATTTTCTTAATTCATTTCTATTAACTTGTTCAACCAAAATGAACTGAGTTTTTTGATGGGGGCTCTGGAAGGTGATGGCTCAAAAGCAAACAATTTCTCTTCTTTTAGTTCTTTCATTGTCTTTTCCCCCAATTTACATGAGACCCCAGGCTCAAAGAAGAAAATTAATGCAAACACAACAGTTAAAAACATTGTTTTCATTATTCTGAAGTGTTTGCGTTAGCCAGAAAAGTCAGTCCTTTCCTAATAGATTTTCTCAAGTTATATAGTTCCAGCTCCTCATCAGTTTCTTTGATTTTTGTGCCTAGATATAGTGCTGATGTGGGCAACTGCTGGCAAGAATGGCATCAAAGATGATGCTCATCCAATTACTTCTAGACATTCCTGGAAAATTAATCAAGAGAAATAATTTCTGACATTCTATTGAATTTAATGCACTTTCATACATTTTTTTTAATTTTATGTGTATGAGTGTACTGCCTGCATGTAAGTGAGTACAACCATATCATGCAATGCTGCGGAGGTCAGAAGAGGGCTTCAGATTCCCCTGGAACTAGAGTTAATGACAGTGACCGTTCATAGCCACCATGTGGGTGCTGGGAATCAAGCCAGGGTCCTCTGCAAGAGCAATCAGTGCCCTTAACCACTGAGCCATCTCTCCAGCCCCACTTTCATACATTTAAATAGTCAGCAAACAGCTATGAAGTCTGACTTGGAACATTTCTGAGCACTGGGGACTTTTAAGTCTTGTCCTCCTAGTCCTTCCTTTCAGAACCTCAGTCTATCTCTATTAAACACAGACCTTTACTCATTTATTTTAATGAACAATATAGTAGCTAAGTGCCTTCAGAAAATTAGGTCATTGTGTTTATTATATACGTGATAAATAATCATGTTGTGGAGTATTGCGAGTCAAGTAAGTAAAACAGTATCAAACCACGTTTCCTTTTTAGTGGCTCTAGCCTAAGAAACTTAGAGTTGCATAGTCATCTTCAGGGGCTGGAGAGATGGCTCAGTGGTTAAGAGCACCAGCTGCTCTTGCAGAGGACCTGGGTTTGAGTCCCAGCACCCACATGGCTGCTAACAACCGTCCAGTACTAAGGGAATCCAATGCTGCCTTCCAACTCCACACACATTGCACAACACAAGTGCATTTACACACATGTAGGCAATACACTCATACACATAAAATAAAAATAATAAATAAAATGTTTTTAAAAAGCATTGTAGCATAGCTATCTTCAGGCTCCTGCTAATACTACAAACAAAAGCCTACACAAGGGCATTAAATCCTATGATTTGCCTGGATTCTTATTTCTACACAGAGAAAATTAATAAAGCCAACAAATATGTGAAATCACTAACTATGTATGCCTTTTACCTAGAAACAAGTGATATCCAGGAATGGCATAACAGTAAAACTACAAATTTAAGGTTTCTAGTTTGAGGAATCTTTGTAATTCAGCTCGGAATTAGTAAACCGGTCTTTAAGCACTGGCAGTAAGGTCAAGGCTTTAATTTTTTTTCCCCTCACAAATAAGCAGTGAGCTGCTTAAAGGAGGAATTGTGCTGATGAGGAAGCAAACACTGTGCTGCACAAAACAAAATCGGACTTACAGCAGTTAAAGAGACCACCCAGACTAACTGTGATGTGCTCTTCAAGTTTGGCGCTGCGGTGAAATGTGGTCTGACACTGCTGCTCCAACTAATCACCACAAAGACAGTGACTTAAACAACAGAGATTTCTAATTTACACTTCAGGACTCAGAAGTTTCATTAGGCTACAATCAAGGTATAAACAGCTTCTGTTCTTCCAGGAGGCTCTCAAGAATCGCTCTGTTGCCTTGCCCTGCTTCCAGAGTGTCAACACTCCTTGATGCATCACTGGAATCCCTATTGTCCTTTTCCGATTCTCCTCTTTCACTTATAAGGACGCTTATGATCATTGGGTCCCTCTGGATAATCCAATATAATTCTCCCATTTTTAAGAACTTTAATGAAATCTCTTTTGCACAGTGCTCTTTGCCAGGCACATTAGCATGTTCATGGGTGTAAGAGCTAAAATGGGAACGTCTCTCAGGAAGACAGTAATTTTTCTGCTGACCACAGACCACACCTGAGGAATACCTATTGGCTAGCAGCTAAGATGTGATCCAGAGAGGAGCCCCATTGGGCAATCTGTGCTCCAAGACGGTGACAGGGAAAAGGATGCCTTATTTAGCATTGGGAGAAAAAGGGAAGGGAGAAAAGGATGGGAGAGGAGGGGAAGGGAAGGGAGGGGAGGGGTCCCCAGCACCCACATGGCGGCTATGAACCATCCTTAACTCCAGTTTCAGGGGAATCCCATGCCCTCTTCTGACCTCCATGGCATTGCATAACACGGTGCATTCACATACACGCAGGCAATACATTCATACACATAAAATAAAAATAATAAATAAAAGAAGAGATCAAGATTTTGAGAGGGAGTGTAGAGAATATGAGAAGAGTTGGAGTTGGGAGAAGAAGGGGTGGAAATGATGTCAGCACAGTACTCATGGATGTAACTCTCAGAGACAAGGCAAGGCTTCTTATAGAGGCACTGTGATTTAAGGTAGGCTTTGTCAACCTCAGCACTACTGATGCATTGGACTAAGTAGGTCTTCACTGTGCAGAACTGTCCTGGCCTGTCAGTATGGGATGTTCATTAGCATCCCTCACCTCTAACCCATGCTACTCCTACTCCAAGTCATGTAACCAGCCAAATATTCATAAAGGTGGGGAAAGCAAAGCCTCCCAATATCCTGGGCATCAGAAGACAAGATGAAAGTGAAGCACAAAGACCTGGGGGAGACCTGGGGGTTCCTTTGTTATCAAAACATCCCTTGAGCTCCTCTGCTCTCCAGTCCCTGCCTCCAGTTCTCAGCATCTCCCCTCCCCCAAACCATATTACGGTAATGCATTTTCAACGTCCTCTGCACCTGCTTTGTGTCATTCCATGTTATTTTGGAAGGATCTTTGTCCTAAAGTCTTAAAAGACCTGTAATTACTCAAATAAAAGAATAAAGCTCTTCAACAGACCTACACACTTACACTCCATCTGTACTGAGCTAGGTCTGTCCCCATACTCTGCCCTTGCTGGCCCTTTCTCTTTGTCCCACCCTTTCATTTAGTGGTAAACATCCCACTCAACTTGCAATCTCAACTCAGACACCCAAGTCCTTGAAAACCTTGCTCTGGGTCACTCGGTAATACTAAGTTCTCCCATACTGCCAGATAGTCAAACAGTTTTACATTAGCATTTACCTCTTTTGCTTTTTGAATTATTTTCCTACTAGATCTTTTTATCCATGAGCCCATGGAAAGCAAAGACAACATTCTATTGCTTTCCTGGAAAAGTTTTCGGCTTGGTGGCTTGGTACATAGAACAGGTACAATGAGCTCCTGCATTTCTTGGTCTTAACCAGCTGCACTCTGCAGCTGCCTGTCAGCTCCCCGACCACACAGACTTTCTTTCATTCAACTCCACATTGTCCCATTGTCTTCCACCTCCAACCTCCTCATGAGGTCTTCCTGCTGTTTGTAATGCTTTTCCTTTTTCCCTCCTAGAACTCTGTCACTGGAAATTCTATTCATTTTCTCTTTCAAATAAAGAACACTTATTCCTGGAACGCTCCCTCACTTTGCAAACCAAGAGAGATCTCCGTTTTACTCTTCCAAAGCAACCTGAACTTTTTCTGGTACCATTTTGTATTTGTTGCAATTTAGCTACTGCAAGTATTATACCACTATACACAAGTACAAGATGTATTATTTAGCTTAATCTTCTAAACAAAACCTTATTCTGAACTTCCCACTTATCAGTATGGCAAAAAAGAAAAGAAAAGAAAAGAAAAATTAGTCATGTCCAGGAAGCCTGTTAGAAATCAGAACAATTCTGGAGGCTTCTGCAGCCCCAAGACTGGGAGCAAGGGCCTCCAATCTTCAGTCCGCTGTGGGCCAGAGTTCCTGCAGAAGTACACACTGCCCATTTTGTGGTCCATTCCAAGACCAAGGCTCTGGTGCTTCATGCTAAGCTTTATGGATCCATCAAGCAAAGTGTCATGAGACCCAGGATTCTCTCTCAAGTAACTCCCTATAGCAACTTTCCTCCAAGGCTTCAACACTTCCCAGTAACCTCAGGATTGCACTCTGCTTCTAGCCTCCAAGTACTAATCTTACCCCAAACATTTATAGAAGCTGGAACTAGAGTAAAACAGACTTACATATCACATGTCCAAATACTTGTAGGTTTACAAACCAACCATAAGCTGTTAAATAAGACATCTTTGGGGCTGAGAATATTGCTCAGTAGGAAGAGTACTTGCCCTTAGACCTGAGTTCAGATCCAAGCACCCACATAAAAAGCAAAACAATGAGCTCCAGGTTCGGTGAGAGACCCTATCTCTAAACAAACAAACAAACAAACAAACAATCAAACAAACAAACAATGTAGAGACTTCCAGGTAAGCTGGCAGCCTAGAAGCCAGACTGAGTGGCTGATCATACTTAGGGAAACAAAGGGAACAAGAATGTTTTTATCATTCCATCAACCGCTGCTCCAATCCCCAGGGTCCACTTGATGAACATACCAACACACTTCCCCTACCACGGCACCTATGAACATCCCTTACATTGGATCCCGACTTATTTCTCTAATTGCAACCAATGCGGTGGTTAATGAGGCTGCAGATTCTGAGACTCTAGCAGTTAACTGCAAACTGGGCTAAAAGGTCTCTAGGAAATCTACTAAAGATGTGCCGATAGGAATTTTATAGAAGGGGTTCCCTGTGACTGCCACAGGGAGCATCATCAGCAGCCCAACAGAACGGAAAAACCGGGACCTAACCACAAGCTCTAAACAGTGCTTTGGGCCCCACACAGCAGGCCCTTGCTGCTGTCTCTGTGGCATTACGAGTACCTACAGCTGATCAGAGTTTACCTCAGCTGTCCCCAGCACACAGAACAGAGCCAAGTATCTCCAAAGTGGAACTGGGAAGCCGTAAGAACAGGACTGGCAAAAAAAAAAAAAAAAAAAAAAAAGCAGCAGGAGGCCGGGTGTGGTTGGTGCACACCTTTAACCCCAGCACTCAGGAGGAAGAGGCAGGCAATCTCTGTGAATTCGAGGTCAGTCTGGTCTACACAGAGAGTTCCAGGGCAGCCAGGGTTACATAGTGAGACCCTGTCTCAAAAAAGAAAAAAGAAAAAAAAAAAAAAGAAGAAGAAGTCAATGTGGCATATACGTGAAGCAGGGAATCTGCAACTTGACGAATACCACCCAGTTGGTTATCTTCCATCCCTACTGAGCTCCACTTCCCTCAACAGCTATCTCACATCCATATAATACTGTAGGTCACTGGAGCGGACTAGCACTGTTTCTCTCTCTCTCTCTCTCTCTCTCTCTCTCTCTCTCTCTCTCTCTCTCTCTCCTCCCTCCCCCCTTCCTCCCTCTCTTTTTTTCTTTTCTCTTTTCCCATATCCTTTCCTCTTACTGTTACATCTTCCAGAGCCTGACCTGGTTTACAATATCTGAATCTTTACCCCCCACCCCGCTACCTCTTTTTAGTCTACTGTTAACTAAAACTCCAACTCCCCCCACCAATTTTTCCTTTGCCTCTATTATGCCCACTCCTATGCATGTCTCTCTCCTCCCCATTTAGCAGCCCAATACGAACGAACGACTTGTCTCACAGTGATTGCCTCTTTGTATTTCCACTCATATCCACAATAACAGTAATACACAGAACTCCTGTGGTCCTTCTACTTCCTATTACAAGTGTCTGTTTTGTAGTCACCTTCTACTCTGTTATCAGAACGAGTTAACCAGTGGATAGTGACCGCTGCTGTACTCAACCCACAGGGGTGGACTGGAAATAGGGCCTGATGCCTGGAACACCACCTGGTACAGAAGAAAACAGTACCACAGCTGTACTACAACCCAGACCCTGCTGAATACTTCGCCTCCATGGAAAGAAGAGTGGCAACTTGAATGAAACAAACAACAACAAAAACTCAACCAATGAGCCACTCTCAAGTGGGCAGATCCCAGAGTAAAAACACAATCAGGAATCAATACACACCTTTCAATAATAACTCTGAAAGTAACATGAAAAACCAAGACAACATGTCTCCTCCAAAAATACCAGCTCCTTAGTAATGGCCCCCAATGAAAACAATTGAGATGAAACTCCAGACACAGAAATCAAAAGAGTGATTATAAATATGTTCAAGCAACTCAAAGAGAATACAAATATTTTCCAAGAGAATACAAACAGATGAATGAAATAAGAAAATCCATGATGTCAAAATAGGATTCAATATAGAGGTAGAAATACTAAAGAAAACCTAAACCAAAATGATGGCAATGAAAAACACAATGCGTAAAATAAAAGGCTCAATAGTTAAGTGCCACCAAAAGAATGGATGATGAGGAAGACAGAATATCAGGACTGAATCATTCAGTCAAGGTTTTTAATGTATGAATAGAACATGCAAGAATCTTGAGATGCCATGCAAACACAAAATTTATGAAATGTAGCCATAGAAAAAGAAAAAGTTCATGCAAAAGGCACAGAAAATATTTTTATAAGATCATAGAAGAAAATTTCCCAAGTCTAGGGAAAGAAAAGCCCATTCATATATAAGAGGCACACAGAATACCAAACAGACAGGACCAGATAAGAAACTCCCTGAGTCCATTTATAACTAAAACAATGAATACACAAAGTATACTGAAAGCTGCAAGAGAGCAGGGCCAGCTCACATAGAAAGGCAGGCCCATCAGAGTAACTGCTGACTTTTCAATCAAAACCTTATAAGCAAGAAGGGCTTGGAATGATGTATTTAAAAATTCTGAAAGATCACGACTGCCAACCTAGCCTAAAATACTCAGCAAAATTATCTGACGTAATTGAAGGTCTGTGAAAAATCTTTCCATGACAAAAGCAGACTAAAGGAATTTAGGACCACCATGCCATCCCTACATAGGATACTGACTAAGAGAAGGACAAACATATCCAACAGGCCACAGGAGGCAAAAACAAATGATGCTAAGACATTTGTTAAGGGACTAAAAAAAATCCCAAACATTATAAAACCAACACAATGACAGGAATCAATACACACCTTTCAATAATTAACTCTGAAGATTAGTGGTCTCAACTCTCCCATCAAAAGACACAGACTGACAGGTCAGGTTAAAAAATAGAATATTTTTCTGCTTCCAAAAAAAACTTCTTCCATCAAAGATAAACACTGTCTTAGGTGAAAGGGTGGAAAAAACATTTCAAGCAAATGGAACCAGAAAACAAGCAGGGATTGCTATTCCAACACCTGACAGAATAGACTGCAAACCAAGTCTAGCTGGAAGAGATAAGGAAGATCACTTCATACTCACCAAGGAACAACCCAACAAAGAAAATATAATTCCAATGTAATATACTATAAATGCATCAAACACAAATTCATCCAATTTCACAAAAAAAATACTGCTCGGTTTAAAGTTACAGATTGATTTCCAGCACAGTAATAGTTGATGTTCTAGTTAGGTCTCTATTGCTGTGGTAAAACATTATGACCAAAACAAACTTCGGGAGGAAAGACTATTTCTTTTATATGTTCTGATCATAGTTCATCATCGCAGGAAACGTAGGCAGGAACCTGGAGGCAGGAACTGAAGCAGAGACAATGGAGGAACGCTGCTTACTGGCTTGCTCCTCTGGCCTGTGCTCAGTCTGATTTCTTAGACTACCCAGGACCACCTACCCAGGCTTGGCACTAACCACAGTGGACTGGGCCCTCCCACATCAATCAACAATCAAAAAAATGCCTCAGAGTCATGCCCACAGGCCAATCTGATAGAGGAAGTTCCC
The DNA here is from genome assembly GCF_000622305.1 of Nannospalax galili. Lineage (NCBI taxonomy): Eukaryota > Metazoa > Chordata > Mammalia > Rodentia > Spalacidae > Nannospalax > Nannospalax galili. The sequence goes on along the minus strand of NW_008349073.1, from coordinate 3,254,136 downwards.
CAACTGAGATTCCCTCTTCCCAGGTGTGCAAAGTTGACAACTGAAGCTGTCCAGCACAGTTGGCGACTTCAATATTCCACTCACCATTAGACAGAGCAACTGGACAAAAAAAATGAATAAAGAAACATTGGAATTAAATGACATCATAGATCAAATAACCTAACAGACACCTAGAGAACATTCATCCAAACAACAAAACATATATTCGTCTCAGAAGCTCAGAACATTCTCTAAAATAGATGCTATGGTAAGATACAAACCAAGTCTCAACCAATATAGGAAAATTTAAATAATACTGTACTCTTTGTGACCACAATGGGATAAAGTGAGAAATCCACGGCAAGAAAAACTACAGAAAGTGTGCAAACTCATGGAGATTAAATGACACACTACTGAATGATGAATGAGCCATTGAAGAAATCAAGAAGGAAAATCTGAAATCCCAGAATTAAATAAAAATGAACGTACAACACATCAAAATCTATGAGGCACAGTGAAGGCCATCCTAAGTGGGAAATTTGTGGCTCTAAGCACTTACATTAAACAAATATATATCAAGCTGGGAGTGGTTTAACCCCACACTCGGGAGGCAGAAACAGATGGATCTCTGTGCAATCAAGAACAGTATGGCCTATAAAATGAGTTTCAGGCTAGATGGGATCACAGGGATACCCTGCCTCGATAATAATAATAACAATCATCATCATCATCATCATCATCATCATCATCATCATCAGAGAGATCTCAAATAAATAATCTGATGATGGACCTTCAGGCATTGGAAAAAGAGGTATGGACCAATCCCCAAAGCAGTAAGCATAGAGTAATAATGAAGAGCTGGCAAAAACTAATGAAACAAATTAAAAAAGAAACAAAAACAAAACATTACAAAGAATTGATGAAAGGGTTGGTTCTTTGAAAAAATAAACAAGATTGACAAACCATTAGCCAATTATCGAAAAGAAAGAAAAACCCCAATTAATAAGAGATGAAAAGGGAGATATTAGGACACCCAGAAATTCAGAAAATCATCAAAATGTGATACATATATACAATGAAATTGTATTCAACTAAAAGAGAAACCAAATAATGATATTTGCATGTAAATGGGTGGAGGTGGAAAATTTATATTGAGTAAGTAAACCCAGGCTAAGAAAGACAAGCACTGCATGTTCTCTCTCATATGTGGATCCTAGTTTCAAATCTTTACATTTGTGTACTTAACTTGAAGTACCTACAGAGAGGCCAGGAAACTGGAAAGGGACCATGGAGTGGGGGTGGGGAATTGCTGAGAGAGACCTTAAAGGAGGGGGGATTCTAGAACACAGGTGGTATGAAGGGGGTTACAGGGAGTAGTTCAGGGAATGGTTTAAATGGAGAGAGCAATAAGAGGGTGCAGTGCTACTAAGCCACATTACCATTATGCCTGAATAAAGAAACAGCCTGACTCTTACCATTCATTTGAAGGCCAACTGTGGACCTGAACTCTGAGAACCTGTTCCTTCAGATGTTTCATGAAGCTGTGCTCTGAAGCCAGGTTTCACACTTTCTTTTACTGAAACAGTATCTCCAGCATGAACTGAAGTAGAAGCTAGGGGCTAGGGTCCACCCTTGTCCTAGAGAATCTAGCCCTTTAAGCCTCATATATCATACACACACCAAAAAACAACTTTTCATTGCTTTGATATGTTAATTATACACATCCACATTCATTCACTTTTTCATTCATTCATTCATTTCCAGGAATTAAAGTCAGGTACTCAGGTCACAAGAGGAGCAGATGGCTCCTTAAGTTTGTTTACATTATAACTTTTTAGTTACAAGGTTAGGTAAAAGTCATTAGTTCAGATATGTCCATATTGTAGAAGTCAATCCTATAGGAGGGTAGGGCAGAGAAGGGCGTGGGGGTGGGATAATTAACATTAAGGATGTTTGAAAAGTCATATGGAAAACTACTATTTTATAAGTTTGCTAAAAAATATAATAAAAGTGTTTAAATGGAGGTACCCTACATGGGAGGGAGGTAACAATGCTCCTCCAAGAAGCATTAAACAAAACTTTCAGTGCCAGTTGTGGGATAACTCCCTTCAACCTGTTGGTCAGGAGGGTCCCAGAGACACTAAAGCTTAAATTGATAGGCTATTGCCGCTGCTGTTGGTTGCCCACCAGAACTTGATGGTAAGGCCCTACTGCTGAAGATACCATGTATTTTGGTCAAAGGATATGGAGAAATCAAGCTGGTATTGATTTGGAACCTTTCTCCCTGATGGCTGTCTTTTACAATGCCAGAAGGTGCTATGCAGGTTGTTCAGAGAAAAAAGTCATCAATAGTCTTACCAGCTGTAAATCTCAAGAGCTACAACTGAAAAGATAAGTCATTGGTGCAATCGTGGCATAAATGTTACAGGGGTAACCAACAACTTTTTATTGGCTTTAATGACCACTCTGTAAAAGGGAAATCATACCCGGTACTGTGAACCAAGCCAAAGACCTGTGGCTGGGGAGGTCATAGGCCACAAGGGGGAAAAGAACATACTACTATTATTTTGCCAAACAGACACAGTATCACTGCCTTCTAAATACTTTATACCCATAGATTAATTTAGCTCTCAGCCCTCATCCAAGAAGCTTCTTTTGCAGTAGATGGTAATTAATACAGAGACTCAGAACTGGTCAAAGTACAGAGAATAAATGAGAATAAATGACTATATGGTGTTCAGTCCTAAATGGGATCCACCTTCAAGGCTCAAGAAACATCCCAGAAAAGGAGGTGAAAAAAGATTGTAAGAGCAAGAGATTGGAGACGACTGCTGTAAAACAGTGTCGTCTACATGACAGAGCCATTGCATTCATGAACTCACAGCAGCTGTGGCTACCTACACAAGGTCAAGCCAGTCAAAATTCCAGCATGGATGGGGGAGGGGCCCACAAGACTCCACCCATAGCTAAGGAAGCTACTGGGAGTTGAGGGCTGGGGGGGGAATAATCATTTTTCTTCAAATTGGCAGGCTACCCCACACCTATGCACATATAGGCAACAGAGTCACTGAGTTCCAAAAATAAAAAAGTCCTGAGAGAACAGGACTTTGGGGGGGGATTCCTGGAAGAGTTAGAGGGAGAATTGGAGAATGGATACTATCAAAATATATTATATACATGCATGAAATTCTAGTAGAACAAATTATATAACATTTATATTACATATTATTTATATTTTTTTGTACACATATATAAATTATATATGTACAATTTATTCTTTGACCACCATTATAGATTATAGAGGCAACTGAATAAGGGATCCTGATATCAACCTATGGTTTCCAAACATGCCCACATGGACAAATATATCCATATACATGCATACATCACACACACAAAATAAAAAAATTAATTAATTAATTAATTAAATAGCCTATTAGTCTATGCCAACAAATACAGACCTTCATAATTTACTAGGAGGTCACATTCAAATTAAGAAGTCTTAGGTTGCTTAGAATCCTATGCTGGAATATGTTAGCCTGGTAAGTTGGTAAGTACTGGTCCCTAATTCATGGTCCCATCTACATATTCCACTTTGAGGGGCCTCACATGCAGAACCAGGATCCAACTTGCAGAACTAGAATGTGACCAAGCCCAGGAGATTGCTCTTTTGGCCATGTGTTGAGCTGAGATGTTGAACTGATGGTGCAACAGAATGGAACTAAACAGACTGGAAGGTTGTGCTGTTTGAGTTAAGATTTCTTAGGTGCCAAGAGTCCAGAAGTAGTCTAAAGAGGGCTTAGGTTCCAGGTGGACACGTTTCTCTGGCTCTACAGCCTCATCACACTGTCGGAGCAGGAGCAACCAAAGAGCCCGAACAAGGCCCTAAAAGCATAGGGCCCAAAGCAGGGGCCTCCCTTGTCTTAGTCTGAAGGCAATCCTAGGACTAACTTCTCAGTATATAACAAGAGGCACCCCAAAACAAAACAAACGTTTTGTACTTGCATTTTAAACCATTGAGAGTTAACTATCAATGTGACTTTAATGGCTGTTATAGTTAGAAGACAAGCTAAATTGTTATTTAGCTAATAAACCTAAACACTGTTTTTCAAAATTGAATAAAAACAACTAACAGGGCACTGAAGAGATGGCTCAGTAGTTAAGAGTACTTGCTGATCTACCAAAGGACCTGAGTTCAGTTCCTGGCACCCAAGTCAGGCAGCTCACAACTGCCTACAACTCCAGCTCCACAGGATCCAATGGCCTCTTCTGGCCTGAAGGCACTTGCATACAGATGGCATACGCTCACACACATATACACATATATAAATAAAGATAATGAAAATAGGGCCGGAGTGGTGGCACAGGCCTTTAATCTCAGCACTGGAGAGGCAGAGGCAGGCAGATCTCTGTGAGTTCAAGGCCAGCCTGGTTTACATAGTGGTTTACATACAGGCCAGCTGGGGCTACAGGGAGACCCTATCTCAAAAAGGCCAAATAAATAAATAAATGATAATAAAAAATTTTTTTAAACTAACAGGTCTTATTAGAAGAAAGTTTCCCATAACAAAATGTTTGAAATCAACATATTTTAAAACAAACTTTCATTTTGTTATGAGGAACTTCTAAAAGACTTTAATATGAAAAATGTAGTCTGTGAATCTCCAGGTCTGCAAATGAACTAAGGTATTTTCCAAATTCAAGTGTTATATGTGCACATGCATGTATATCTGTTGGTACTAGAATTCTGAAAATACTGTAAATCAAATCAATCACTGTCATCAGTGGGAGTTCTGGAGTATGATAGAAAGTACTTATGACAAGAGTAAGAAGCAGAGGAATTAAGGAAAAGAGGCATAAGGGAGAGTCTTCAAGGGTCATGCCTAGAAAACAAGCAGCACAGGCACTGGTAACAAGAGCAAGCCCTGTACCTTCACTACTTTACTGAGATGAATTATTTCCCGACTATCTCCATTTCCTTATGCTTTAGAGAAATACAGATAATAAATGGATAAACCAAGCCAATGTGAGAGTATGAAGCTAGTTCTTCCAAAAAGAGACATGCAGTGAAACTCTTGAAGGAAATTAAGTAAAATGTTAACAGAGCTTTCCTTTCAATAGTCGCACTACAGGTAGTTTTTATTTTATTTACGTACATGAATTGTTGTTTTGGGATTTTTTTTTTTTTGGTCTCTTTGAGACAGGGAGAGACAAGTTGTCCTGGAACTCACTATGCAGACCAGGCTGGCCTTGAACTCACAGAGATCCACCTACCTGTGCCTCCCGAGCGCTGGGAATAAAGGCATGTGCCACCATGCACAGCCACATGCTTCTAATTTTTAAAAATGGACATTTGTTTTACCAGTTCCATCTATGTGAAGATAAGTCAAATGTCCTGCTTGACCATGGCTGGCTTCGCTTGTAAGCATGGAGGAAATGTTTCCTCTGTGTTGACCCTCCTCTTAGTAGACTGGACACTGGTTCAAGTCCATCTCGTGGGGTCTCCATGGCCTCCTTGATCAAGAGGACAGGTGACTCACCACAGTTACAGGACATTCTGAGAGATGCTCATAGTCCCCTGGAACTAGTCAACCTAAGAGGGCAAGGAGCAAAAACTGCCCTTTATGTTCCTCTGACCAAATTAGTATAGGCCTCAAAGTAAGTCTGTTAAATATCCAAGACGGTTAGTTCTACCAGTCTGGTACTTTTAATTACTGTGTGCCATGTCGATTAAGCTTGGGCAAAGACCAATTCTCAGATAAACCTTGCCTAGACATATATTTCTTGATCTGGTATGTATAATTTGTCAGTAGGTTGTTGGACTAATATGGTTCTCTCTGGGTCTTTTTAAAACTAGCTAGGCATTGTTTATCTCTCACATTGTCTAACCCTTCGGTCATGGTTTCCCCAATTAAGGTGCCCCCATTTTTCCCATTTCTCCCTTAATAATACCCTTCTCCTATGGTCCTACCTCTCGAGCTCCTTCTTTCCCTTTATCCCCTAGGTTCCTTGTATACCCTTCCCTCCCCCCTCCCTTAAACTAACCCAATTTTTATCCCTATCTCCCGTATTAATGCCTGTTTCCTACTGCTTTTCTCTTTCGGGTTCTTTCTTTTCCTTTACCTCCCTGGTTTCTTTCCCTTATCCTAGTTCTTGTAGTTATGTCTGGATACATACTCACCTATCAGTATTTGGCGCTAAGCTCCACATATGAGGGAGAACATACGTCGTGGTTTTTTGCTGTTTTTTTTTTTTTTCTGAGTCTGTGTTACTTCACTTACTGTAAGTTTCTAGTTCCATCCATTTTTCATCTTTCTTTACTACTGAGTAAAACTCCATTGTATAAATGAACCACAATTTCATTATCCACTCTTCAGTTGAGGGACACTTAGGTTGCTTCCATCTCTTAGCTATTGTGAAAAGAGCAGCAACAAACATGGATGTACAAGTGT